>NC_058134.1:4874668-4924750 GCF_016433145.1 Gracilinanus agilis | reverse complement strand
AAGAGAAGGCCAAGTCTATTCATTAGAGGTGGGGATTTTCAGAGGCTACAGTGGCTGGGGTGGGCCGGTAAGGAGCCGGGCTGGATGAGAAGGAGGGAGTGTGTCCCTACGTTTGTTCTGCAGTCATGGATTGAATAGCACTGAATTGGGACTGTTAGAGAAGAAGGACACTGAGGAAAGGGACCAGGAAGCGTATCAGTGGATGGGAGAGTCTGCTGAGGAAAGGAGGTGATTGGGAGGTTTGAGAATCAAAGCTGCCCTTCATCTCTGAGTCCTGTAATTCCAAGGAAGGTGGTGGGGGTGGGTGAGAGAGGTCTGAGAGCCTTAAGCTAGGAAAAAGAGTTTGTATTCCTCTCCTCATCTGCCTTCCATTGTCCTCTCAAACTGTAGCCAGAAGGAGAGGCCACTTGCAAGGCTTCGTTACACGATAAAGCAGAGGCTGGGAAGAGAGAATGCTGGAAAGAACCTTTTGTGCAGGAGAAATCCATATGTCTCAGAGAGAAGGCGGTGGGGGCAGAAGGTTAGCTCTCTAAGGCAGGAGACTCCAGCTGGGAAGCGTGTTCACGTCCAGGACACACTGATTTCTCTTTCCTCCTTCTTCTCCCTTGCCCTCCCCCAGACCACCTAGACCAATGACTTTGCATAGACAAACCCTGCTGGGGCCAGGGCGCTCTCCTGCCTCCACACCAGCCCTGCTCTACTCCGTGGGCACAATCGTGGGATGGTTTTAGAGGTCAGTCCAACATCCGTACAAGAGATCCAACGTGTTATTCTAAATCTCCTTAAACACCTCCTGAGCACGTTTTCAAAGATTCAAAGCAAAGCCAGAAAGTTGGGGAAGTCATCCGTGCTTTCACTCTCCCCCAATCCTGATGTTCCAAGAAGGAGGGCGGTTATGAGGTGGATGCTGCCAACGTCCGGGAGCTGAAAATGCATGTTTATCGCCTTTTGCGCTAATGAAATATATGTTCCAGCACCTGACTAATATGCATGTAATGACTTTTGTTGTGGAGGGTCAGTGTGGAGACTAATTTATCTGAGAGATTAGTATTGATCAGAGGAGAGTCCAGATCAATATTGGAATTTGAGGGTCTGTTAATTTTCAAATAGGCAAAAATACTGAAGGCTGGGGAAGAGGCGATGGTGGATAAGATGGAGAACAATGCATGGAAGTAGGTGGACCAGAAAGGAAGACGTCAGCACTTTCAGGTGGTGGTAATTATGTGGGAAAGACCAGAGGAGCAACTGGTTCTTGAAATGGTCATATTGGGCCCAGGTGTGCCCTCTCCTGGGGAGCCCTTGAGATGAGGACATAAAAGGCGAGTGCCAGAGTGGGGGTGTGTTTGTGTGTGTTACTCTCCTTCACCAGAAGCTCCTACTTTTGAAAGCTTTTGAAGCAAGAGAGAAGAAGGGCAGGGGAGGGAAAGGGCGAGAATGGGGCCAGAGAGAGCAGGGAGGCTTTACACAGTTGTAGAACAAGACACACCAAGTTCCTGCCCAAATGTGTTTGCTCTGGGGCCTCCAGGGCCTCTGGATTCTTCCACCCCACCACATCCTTGGGTAATGTCTCATGTTCTCCCTTTATTCAGGCAGCCCTTGTGGGAATGCCTTTGGCCATGTTTGATGGAGTCTCTCTCCCTTGGTGAGAGACTAGATAGTCTGGGCTTCAGGGAATATTTTCATGGGCGCCTGGCAGTATTAGAGGCAACTGTGGGAGGGCATAGAATATTGGATCTGGACTTAAGAAGATCTGAGTTTAAATTTGATCTCAGACCCTTACTAGCTTTGTGTTCATGAGTCACTTCACTGCTGTCTACCTCAATTTCTTCAACTGTGAAATGAGGCTAAAAACAGCATGTACCTCCCAAGGCTGTTGTGAGCCTTCAATGAGCTATTTGTAAAAGGTACATGTCACAGCAGTTGGTACATAGTAGCTACTCCATTAATATTTATGACCTCTCCTGAACACTGGAAGATCACTCATAGGTCCAGAGATGGGATGAAGGCACCAGTCACCACATTGGAAGTGTTGTGTGGAGATGGAAAGCATGGAATCCTAGGATTCCATGCTTTCCATCTCCACACAACAGAAGTCACTCAGATCCTCTGACTCTGGAGCCAGTGCTCATGCCATGCTACTTACCATGCTACTATCTATCTCTGGGCATCCAAATTAGAACCAACTTACAACTACCTTGGCTTCTGGTGTCCTTTAGGAAGGATTTCCTCTCTCAGGTTAGGGCAGCTGAGAGACCACTCTGGAGCAGGAATAGGAATGATCCTTTTTATTCCTTTATGTCTTGTGGGCAGCCTCAAGAATGGGACATTCCCATTTCTGGTCAAAGAAGGAAAAATGGGGATTTTTCGCCCTTCCTCCCTTATTTCTCTCAGACCTCCTTAATGATCGATTTTGGTCTTCCTCTTGCTTTGGTGTCCAGAAGGAAGGGAAAAACTAGGCTATTTTGCGGTACTGCAAGGTATAGCCCTCAGCCAGAGTCATCGTTTATTATTTAGTTATAAAACGAATTCACTTCTTCACAAAGGCAGCCGATGAATCGAAAAGTTCACAGATGAAATAGTTTATCAAGTTTTTAAAAAAGCAGCGATAGGACACGCCACCAGAGAATTCTTGAAAGTGCTTTTAGAAAAGAAAACATGGACTTTGCAGAAATAATTGTGGTGCTCTGGGCCTCAGTGTGGGTAGAGCGGGTGGCTATCGCTGTATGGAGTCTGGGCAGAGGCGTGAGAGTGGCCACGAAATAATAGAGGCGCTCAGAGGGCACGAGGCTACAAAGAGACATCTTGGGGGTGCTTTGATGGAGAACAGGAAGAGTTTGACGAATTGGCTATTTTGACTTGAAGGTCGATGTCCAGTAGAGGAGGACAGCCTTGGGCATCCCCAGTTCCCGGAACTGCCCTAAGTGGCTCCCACCTCACTGAACAGGGGAGGGGAACTCCTGTTACTGGAGCTCAGTTTGATATAGTCGGAGGCTGTGTTATGCGCCCACCATGTGCACAGATCCTGGGGATGTGCTTATTGCCCTCAAGGAGACGGCATTCCCTCAGGGGCAGCAACGCGTATATACATACAAAGAAGCTCAATGGACCCAAGACTTCGTGTGGGTCTGTGGGTCCATTGATTCAGGGATTCTCTTTCATGGAACAGATCAGAGCCCCCTGATGCTTGCCTAGCCTGGGTGACCATCGCCCAAGTCTGCCTGAAACTTCCCCCACTCGGGGATGTGCCGACCGCCAGCCCCACTTTCTCCCAGCATCTTGATGTGGCCAACCGCCCACTATCCCTCACTCCTGCCCTGTGACCAGTCTGTTGTTTCTCTATGTCCTCCAATGCCTTGATGCCATTCGTCACTCTTCCCCTTTGGAGTCCTTGTTTGCAGCATGTCGTCATGTGCTCCTGGTGGTGGACCTGCCTGTTGGATTTCCAAACAAGGCGAATAGCAGAGAATTACGAGATGGTTTAGTTGGGAGGGACACAGCCAGGGGGTAGTTCAGGAAGTGCCACAAGTTGGAGGGACCTTTTGAAGGGAGATTTGAAGGAAGTGATGGATTCCAAGAGGTTGAGCTGGAGAATTAGGGCATATCTGAGTCATGTGGGGCAGCAGCAGGGGCCAAGGCACAGGCAATGGGGAAGGGGAGTTCTGTATGAGGGTCAGGAGGAAGGACAGTTTGACCAGATTATAGTGGGGCTGAAGGGATCTACTTTTTAATCAGCTTGGACAATACCTTCTTAGCTAGCTTGTGAAAGATTGAGTGGTGTAGTGGCTGGAGCACTGGGCTCAGCCTTAGGAAGACTTGAGTTCAAACAGCTTCAGATACTAGCTATGAGACCCTGGGCAAGTCCCTTCAGCTCTGTGTGCCTCAGTTTCCTCTGTTATAAGATGGAGATTGCAATAGCACATATCTCCCAGGGTCATTGCAAGGCTGAAATGAGCTTCTATCTCTAACATGTTTAGCGCAGTGACTGCATATAGAAGGCATTGAATAAGCTTGTTCCCTTATCCCCTTTACAAAGAGAGGAATTTGTATGTGGCCCTAGAGGGAAGAGGGAGTCCTTGGAGCTTACTGAGCTCTGGAATGACCCAATCATATCTGAGTTGGATGGTCAGTGCCTCTGACACTTGGGCAGCTCAAAGTCAGGTAGATGGGAATAGGGTAAGTGGACTAATGAGGAGCGTAAGGAAGAGTTAACATCTTTTAGCCTTTAAGATGGCATTATCCTCTTTACCCTAAATTCTAACTCTGATTGGAACCTTTGAATGGAAAATAATCATGTTAAAGATGAGAATATTTTAGAAGAAAGGCCTTTCCAAATGAATAGTAATTTTGTAAGTGTAACCAGAGAAATGGGACACCCTTTGCCAAACCAGTTGACAAGATAAAAGTCTCATCATTAAATTCTCCTTTGTGAAGAAACCCTCCTTACTCTCCATAACAACAGTGAATCTTTTCTCTTTCTCTGAACCCTGCTGGGAGCATCATTTCTTTAGTCTGATCTCTGTCCCCTAACTCAGCAGTAAATACACATGCATTGTGGGAACAGTTGGAGGACATCAGAATTAAAGACTTTCCAAGGATAATGGGTTGAGGCCATGGAACTGCAGAATAAAGAAAGGGGTTGCCCCCACCCCCTGATTTTCTGCTGCTGCTGGGGCGGCTGTCAGGGAAGGAGAGATTGTGTGTGTGTGTGTGTGTGTGTGTGTGTGTGTGTGTGTGTGTGAGAGAGAGAGAGAGAGAGAGAGAGAGAGAGAGAGAGAAAGAGAGAGAAAGAGAGAGAGAGAGAGCAGAGAGTGAGAGAGCGCTGTGGGCGAGCTGGCCAAGGGCTGTAAAATCCCTCCTACCTGCTATAGGTGGAGGGGTAATGATAGCTTTGCTCAAAAACGTGACTAACTGTTATTTTCAGGACACCAACACCCAGTTCTAGAATCTGGCAACATCTCTGCTCTTTCTCCATTTTATTTCCTTTTGAAAAACATTCTAAACTTAGTAGCTATAATCAGAAACAAACATTCTGCTCCACAAATGAGAACAAAAACCCTCCAGCTATAGAAAAAATGAACCATTGCTTAGAGCAAGAAAAAACATTAACCAGATCCTATCCCAAATGTCCTAATTGCTGCCAAGTCTCTTTCTGCACTTTTCTATGACTCCTCCACCCTTCAAATTCTGTTGCTGGTTTGAATATCAGTAGGTTAGGATACCAAAGGGAATAGAGAGCCTTCCTTAACGCAGGAAAGAGAGAGTTCTGCTTTTGGACGTGGGGACTATGTGGCCACCAATGTGTCACTTCACAGAGGCTAATTATGTGTCTCATTCTTATATGTTAGGCAAGCCTCTTACACTAGCCAGCGGTTCCCAAACTTTTTTGGCCTGCCGCCCCCTTTCCAATTTTAAATTTTACTTAGCACCCTGGAAATTAATTGCTTTTAAATTTTAATAGCAATTAATAGGAAAGATCAATGCACCTGCGGCCATCACTGTCCCCTGGATCACTGCAGCACCCACCAGGGGGCGGTAGCGCCCACTTTGGGAATCACTGCACTAGACACTGCAGGTATGTTGACTTACACTAGTGAGATGAATTTCCTCTCCAGGGATTTCCTTGTATCAATGGGATCCCAATGCCTACCCCAGTTACTATTTCTCACATAGTCTTGGCTAACATGGTTCTTATTCTGATTCAGGTTTCTTCATTCCAGATCGCTGCATGCAAGTCTTGGTTCCTTTTCTAAATTACTCCATTCCTGATCCACTACTGAGAGCACCTTCCCCCCCGCCCCCCATTATTGTCTATTCATTTTGTATAAACTTATCTATTCACTGTCTCCCTGGTAAATGTATGCCCCTTGAGAACAGGGGAGAACTTATTTTTGTCTTTGCATACCCAGCAACCAGCCCAATTCCGGATATAGAAGAGGTATTTAGCTAATTGAAAAGAAAAGAAAACGAAGCAGAAATGTTGTTGGATGCAGGAGCTCCATGTTCATGTTATCATCGAAACCCCTTTCTATGAACGACAGTCATGATCTCAAGATACTTGTCGTTTATCTTGTGTTTCTGACATTTACCACCTTCATTTCCAAATAGATTGTCTCGTCACTTCATAGAACCTTCTTTTACAA
This sequence comes from Gracilinanus agilis, assembly GCF_016433145.1. Classification (NCBI taxonomy): domain Eukaryota; kingdom Metazoa; phylum Chordata; class Mammalia; order Didelphimorphia; family Didelphidae; genus Gracilinanus; species Gracilinanus agilis. The sequence goes on along the minus strand of NC_058134.1, from coordinate 4,918,610 downwards.
TAAAGAATAAAAAAAGAGAAAAGACAGTTATGTGCAACTAGCAATATATCAAGGAAGTCTGAAGCTATATACAATCGCATTTGGCTCTTTCTCCACCTCACTAATAAATGGAGAGAGGTACGTCTTCTCATGTCTTCTTTGGAGCTGAACTTTTGTATATTTATCATTTCTAATGGCCCAATAGTGTTACTATATTATGTTGGGTGCGTGTGCCGTGATTTGTTCAGTGCTTATCTAACGCCTGGTTAATAGATTGTAAATTCCTGGACCCATGAGATTGGTTTGTTTTTATCTTTTTAGCACCTGGCGCAAAGTCTAGCATAAAGGAGATCCTTAGGAAATGTTCCTTGTTGAGTCGACTTTCGGGTTTTTTGCAGTTATAAAGGATGCCATTGCAATATGTTTTTGGTATGGTCAACTCTCTCCCCTCCATCCATATTATCCTTTTGGTATCATTCTGGTGAAAGAATCACAAAGTCCAGAAGTTTGAGTGCCTTTGTCAGCAGAAACATCTTTATAGCTCTTTCTGTATTCTGCCTTTTTAAGAATTCCCCCTTTCTCTAGCTGTGTGACCCTGGGCAAGTCACTTAACCCCCATTGCCAAGCCCTGTAACAAATAAAATTAATATAGAAGGATATATACATATATACGTTCATATATATGATATTAGGGTCTAAAAAATTATAAAAATAAATTTCCCCTTTCTCCCACCATCCCACACCCTTTCCATTGAAAATAGGAAAAAAAACAACCAAAACCTCTGGAACAAATATGGTTAGTCAAATACAACAAATTCAGCATCCATGGGAATATATATGTATGTGTATATAAAAGTGTGTGTGTCTGTGTGCCTCAGTTTGCAACCCGAGTCCATCTCCTCTCTGACAAGAGGTAGGTAGCATTTTTCATCATGAGTTCTAGTTGATTATTGTGTTGATCAATCAGTCAGTCAACACATTTATTAGGCACTAATTATGTGCCAGGTACTATGCTTGTAGTTCTTAAGTCTTTCAGTTTGTCTTTACAGTTCTTTTGATATTGCATGGATATTTCTCCTGATTCTGCCCACTTTACTCTGTATTAGTCCATATAGACTTCCCATTCGTATGTCTTCGGAAATCAAACCCTTCATTTATTATAGCACAACAGAATTATTTTATCACATTCATCTGCTATCACTGTTCAGCTCTCAATGCCTCACTCTATTTCAGTTTTTTTAATCACAAAAAGAACTGCTCTAAATATTTTCTGTCCACATGGGGCTTTTCCCCCTTTCCTTTATCTCTTTGGAATATAGAGTCAGGAATGGTATTATTAGGTCAAAAGATATGCAAAGTTTAATAGCTTTGGGGCATCATTTCAAATTGCTTTCCAGAATGACTGGATTAGGTCACAGCTCTAAAACAGAGTATTAATTTACATGTTTTTTTCCAGCATCTCCTTCAATATGTCATTATCTTTTTTGTGAGCTTTGCCAATCTTCTGGATGTGATGTAGGCTGGATTTTGTATTTCTTTAGTTATTAATGATTTGGGGCATTTTTATATAGCTATAAATATAGCCACATAAATAAATAAATATAACCATATAAATAAATCTTGATAGCTTAGATTTATTCCCCCAAATTTTCTGTTTAGAGGCAGCTGGTGGTTCAGTAGATAAAGCATTGGACCTGGAACTAGAAGACCCGAGTTTAAATCTGGCTGCAGATACTAGCTGTGTGATCTTGGGCAAGTCATTAAACATCTGTTTCCTCCAGTTAATTCAAATCTAAAATGAGAATAATAATAGCACCTATCTTGCACAGTTGTGAGGATCAAATGAGATAAAATGTGTAAAAGCACTTAACACAGTACCTGGCACATAGTAAGTACTATAGAAATGCTTATTCTCTCTCCCAGCCCCTCCAAAATCCTTTGATTGGCTTTTACTCTTATACATTTGAATAATTTCCCTATATTTTTATTTAAATAAATATATATTTACATTATATACATTATATTACATCATATATTATTTACAGTTATGATCCTTAATTATGAGCTTCTATCCATCCTATTCTCTTACACGTTTCCTTTCTTTTGCTTCCCACCTGCTCTTTTGAAAGAAGAGGGAGGTGAGAGAGAAAGGAATGGGCTCAGTACTGCGGCTCTACGTTTGATGTGATCTATTTCTCCATTATGCCTTTTCTCTTCTCTTGCTCGCAGCCCAATAAGTTATTTTTTCCTCCTTTTCTTTGATACTTTGACATCGATTCTATTTGGTGATGGTTTATTTTATGATTAATTCCTTCCTTCCTTAATTTACCCTTTCTCTTATTCTCCCTCCTCCTTGACTTCCTCGTTGAGTGAAATGCATTTCTGCACTCAACAGTATATGTGTATTCATCCCTCCTTTGAACATTTCAGATGAAAATAAAGTCCAAGTCACCTCCTTTTCCTGCTTCTTCCTTCTTGTCAGCATAATTTTCTACTAAAGCTCCTCAGTAATGTGAGGTACTTTGTTCCCATCCTTCCTCTCCCTTCCTTAGCATATTCCTTTTCTTCTTTTCCTAGATCGCTGGTACAATGAATAGAATCCTGGACTTGGAATTAGGAGAATCTGGGTTCAAATTTGGTCTCAGACTTTTTAGTAGCTCTCTGACCTGGGGAAAGTGCCTTAGCCTCCCTTTGACTCAGTCTTTTCATTTGTAACCAGGTTCCCTTCTTAGGCTCTGCACTAGAAGGATTTATATGGCCACTCATGGCTAGAGCCTTCCCCGGAGCCCACAGGTGTCCCTCTCTGCCTGTTCTGACGTAGGCACGAGAAAGGACTCCTGGTTTTCTCTTGGGTTTTCTAATCACTCTTCAGTCTGGCGAGTTTTCTAGAATGTAGGAGGGAAGAGCTAAGCTGTCCTCCTTCCTGCTACTCTGCGGTGTGTGGTCTGACTTCTGACCTTCCGCTTTCCAACAAGATTGCCCAACTTCCCGTCGTCCCCTACCACAGGGCCTCCGAGCAGTGACATGATGGTCTACGTGATAACAGTAAAGTGGGGTTGGGAGTCAGGACAGATGTGGGATGAGTTGTTACCGTTGGCACTTCCCTTTCACTTGAGGCTCAGCTTCCTCAGCTGGAAGGGAATACCCATACTCATCTCAAAGGGCTTCTGTGATGGTCGAATAACAATGCTTCGAAAGCTCTTTGGAAACGTCAAAGCCCTGGATGAGCCCAGATGGTAGAATTCTAATTATTGATTATAAGTAAGCACAGAACATGATCCTAATAGAATTATTAAACCATCAGCTTTTCTTATTATTGAGTTTTGTCATTTTTAGGTGATTGTATAGGATTGATTTTCTTCTGGGAGCAGCTGGGTCTCTTTCAGAACAGCCTGCTTTGAGAACAGCCCATCCCAGGATGGACACTACTCAGTCAAGGCTGGGTAGATTCTGAATGTCAGATTTTCAATAGTCCTCGATTTGGGGGAAGCACGTCTTTATAGGTTCCCGAGTTTCCAAAATTACAATGAATGACTTTAAAATGGACTTTCTGACTGTTACCTACTCTCTCCCAACCCAATTTGTTTTCTAGAAGGCAGATACTAAAATAAATAGCCACTTGGTAAAACAAAACAGAAATGGAGGAAATATGGTTTCTCTGCCACATTTATGGTCTGGGTAGAAGCCATATGGACCTTAGGTCATGGCCTTCCTTTGCCCAGAACTAATGCAGATACATTTGCCCAATGAGCAATAAACAGAGAATCCTTGTTGGCTTTTTAGCCATGGATCACTGCTAATGAAACGGGAACTTCTATTTTATTGAATTTCCCATCATTTTCATTTGTGAAACAAAAGGTCATTGCGCGCACCATGTCATCTTGGAGACTTCAGTGGTTGACAGTGAGTTATGGGGAAAGTTGGTTTATTCTTCTGTTGCCACTTTCAATCTTCCTGAAGTCTGGACAGGGAACATCTAGTGATTTCCTTGCCAGGATTGTCTCCTGCTGGTGGGTGTGCCGGGCAGCATTTCTGTAGCAATCCTTTGCTTCCTTTGACGGCTGAAGAAATAGCTCCCATAATATGAACAAGGCTCTGATTTAAGGAGTCAGTGTTTGATAGGAAAGGAAAGAAGCGAGAGGTGACAGATTTAAGTTCTGCTGGAAGTTTCTGAGAATCTCTTATGAGAAATATTCAGAAGTTTGACAAAAGAGGATATTTTTAGTTTATCTTTTCAAGACACTTCCCTTCCCTCTAATTTTCAATATATTTAGACAGTTTAATTGCTAATAACTAGAAAGTCAAAGTTATTTTAAAGCCAATATTTAAGTCATCCTAAAGTGGAACACAGTATTGTATGAAAGTAAAAAGCACAATTGTGTGCAAATATAAAATGGTGAGGAAACCCAAAAATAAAATCAGACTCGTCTCAATTTTCTTCTGTCACTGGCAGGCAGGTGATAATGAAATGTCCTGCAGAGGCATAGAGAATGCCCAGGACCCATGACATTTGCCTCCTTTCTTAGAATTCTCTTCTTTGGACAGGATGCTATTGATGGGAAGAGAATAGCTGGTGGCAGACAGAGTTCCTACTTTGCAGTTGCCAGCAGATCAGAAAAGCTGACCTCAACTGGCTTCAGCTCTTGCCATTCCTCCTGGACTAAGAGAAAAAGGGCTGGTTTTTCCTCCTGCTTTCAGAGTCGTTCTGCTCTTATACGTTGCCCAGACCAATGATTCCCAAAGTGGGTGCCATCGCCCCCTGGTGGGTGCTGCAGCGATCCAGGGGAGTGGTGATGGCCACAGGTGCATTTATCTTTCCTATTAATTGCTATTACAATAAAAAATAATTTCCAGGGAGCTAAGTCATATTTTTTCTGGGAAGGGGGAGTAGGCCAAAAAAGTTTGGGAACCGCTGGCCCAGACTATTCAGGGTTTTGGCAATGCATGGATCTCCTAAGTGCAGCATGGTACATACTTGTGTAAAATAAATCATAGTTTGTAAAACAAAAACACAGATAGAATAGCATATTTAATCTCTTATCACAAAGGTGGCTGATGGGAAATGGACTTTTTTCAAGCTCAAAGGAGAGACTGAATAGGACATGGAAGCCTTTTCTGAACTGAGGAAGCCCAGAAACTTTGAGCATCGTGAAGATGACCATCTGATTGCAAACGACAGGCACTGCTACCCTGAACTCAGTATAATCATATCTTGTCTGGTTTGTTAACTCACTTAAGGAGTGATCTGCCTGGATAGAATTCTGTGGTTTCCTTGACAATCACCACTCTGGGACTTAGTGAACTCATCCCTTCCCACTCCTTCATTCTGGGAGACACTCAAACAAAGGGCGAATAGCAACCACCCGAACTCCTCAGTGAATTGGCATCCTGTACTTTAGGGAGCTCCCTGCTCATTTTCACATAGGTTTCTTGGGTCTAGATACTTTTGTGATGAGTTTTGTCTCCAGGTAAAGATAGCTGGCTGATTGGCATTGCATATGTTTGCTATAATGGAGTGGATCATGTAATAGAGAAAGATAAAAGGGAAATTATACATTAATAGCACTAGACAACCACAGGTCCCCCTCCCTGCCATTACTCTCTTTCTTTCTCTCCCTCCTTCCCTCCCCTTCTTCTCCTTTCCCCTTTCCTTCTCCCTCCTAATACTCCTTTTCCTCTCTTCCACCTCCTCTCATGCCCTCTTCGTTTTTCTGTCTCTCAACACAAAGAGGTTTCCTCTATTTTAACTCCTTGTGATACATATGCAAGTATATGCATGAAAAATACAACTGAAGTATGGCCCCACCTCCCTCTCTTCTTTCTTCTGACCATGACTCCCCATTAGCCCAGGGACTCTCTTCTCACTGCTTAATATCTGTAATTGCTTTTCTTGCCATGATTAAATTTGAAATGGTTTTGAAAGACAAACCCAATGCTTTGTTTCATGAAGTCTTCTTAGATGAACAATTAAGGAAGAAAAACAACAATACCAGAAAATCATACACCTACAAATCATTTACTTCTGAAATAGGCATCTTTAGAGGCCCCATTAAATCATCATCTAATTCTAATTGTCATTCCACTGAAAAGAAATATCTTCTCTGAAGAACCACCACTTCTGGGTGACTATTGGAAACTTTGATGTCTGAGGAACTGTATTAGACCATCAATGACTCCTCTGTCATCCCGAAACACAAATCAAATATTCATAAGTTGAAAAGAAAAGGAAGTGAGCCAGAGGAGATTCCAGACTGCAGAGGAATCTACCCTGAACTGTGAGATGCTCCCTCTGTACTTGCTCAGGGATAACATAGTGCTGGCTGCCCCGAGGCCTCGGTGAGACCCATAATGCCTCAAAATGGAACACAGATAGAGGGTAGAGATGGTGTTGTACAGGGCTATGGAAGGGCAACAGGCATGGGGGAGAAAACTCTGTGATCCTTCAGAAAGTAATGGGAGTGCGGAAGACAGAGGCCCCTTTGGATATTACATATTTTCAGACCACTGAAAGTCTGTGTTCGCTTTTGGAAACCATCCAGCCAAGGATGACTCTGTTACAAGAACTTATTGCTTTAGTAGCAAAAGAGCAGCAGAAAAGGGGCCTTGCCAGCCGGAAGGCTGCGGGCACCAGAAAGAGAACAGGGAGCCAAGTCGTGGTGCTACCACTTATTCTCACACAAATCACTGGTAACCAGCATCCAATTGGGTTAGGGAGGCCAGGTGTGATGTGGTCACTAGGGACGCGCAGAGCCACTTCATTATCAGTGATTAGTCATCATCCGTTCTTCGGACTGTTAGTTTTTAGTGCAGCGTCAAAGAGTCCTGGGGAGGGTCACATCAGAGATTCCTCGCCATTGCCACAACGTCCCGAGAGCACGAGGCAAAGCTTATTGTCTCAGTAATTGATGAGCTTTCATAGATTAGAGATATGTTCTTGGTGGGAGACATGTGACTGGGGGTATTCGTGTCATCTGGGAGAAGAGAATTTTAAAGCAGATTATTAAAAATGATGCGGAATTTAGTCTGAATGATTTATTGGAAATATGATTAGACACCTTTTAATGGAATCTCTTAGTGGGAGGAGAGAAAACGGGAGAGCCTCTGGGTAGCTAGACAATACTGAAACCTCTAGACTGCAAGTACAGCAGTGAATATCTATTGGATTTCAATGTCTCCCCTTTCTAATTTTTGTAAATTAAATAATAATATTCAAGCAATTCAGGAAAAAAATTATCAATTGCCTACTCTGTGCTAAGCATTGAGGATACAAAGACTAAAACACACACACACATATACATAGTCGGTTCCTACCCTTAACGTGTTCATAGTTTAGAGGGGGGGCAGAGCTATGACTTGTAGAATGAAGAAGTATATACTATGTTAAATGTGACTGGGATAAAGGAGAGATCCAATAGGAATATACAGACTTTTTGTAAAATACTTGGCAGGGCAAAGGATGAGAAAGAGACCAAGATAGAGACAGACAGAAAGGCAAGGGAGGAAAGAGGAGTGGAAGAGAAAGAGTGGTTAGGGGGTCTCGATGTAGAGCACGGCCATATTGTGTTTTAGAAGGTCTTAAACTGAAGCTTGAACAGTTTTGGGTAACCCAATTAGGAATAGCTTCAGTGATGGAGTAACATCATGGATCTCAAAGCCTTTCAGTATGGAGGACATTCAAAGGACGTCGAACCAGAACTGATTATTTGAGTTTGTTTAACATTTTCAGGAACACTGACTGTGAGAGAATGCCCAGAGGAGCACCTTTTCTTCTCTCCACCTGGATAAATGGACCCTTTTGTCTTCAAAGCCATCAATAACTTCTCTGCAGTTTTTTCTGCAGCTCAGCCTGCTCTTCCTTGGTCTGGGTAACCTCAGTTATGCCATCACCAATCCAGCCAATTCTCTCCTCTTTTTTTCTGGAATGATATCTTTCCATGTGGTACATTGGAACTGAGTCTGGAGTTCTTAGACCTGGGCCCAGATAATGCTTTTGCTTTGGGAGTTGTGCATTTCCACTATTGTAGCCATCATATGCATCATTCTCCTTTGCAGGCTTCCTTCATTTTGCACCAGTTCATTTATTTTCCTACTTTTCTCTGAATTCTACATATTTGCTGTTTTTCCTGCCTGATAATATTCCATTGTTTTCATTCACTATAATCGATGGAGCCATTCCTTCTACAATAGGCACTTTATTTTCAATTCTTTGTCACTTAAACAGGAACTGCTATTATGACAATTCTGGCTGTAGATGGTCCCTTTTCCCCATCTTGGCAATATATATAAGGCATTTGTTTGAAAACCACTGGCCATGCTGCTTCTCACATTCTAAGCTGTAGCTTGGCCAAAGTTCCACTAAGCCTTCTGGTTCCTTCTGTACTTCATGAAATACTATTTCTAAATGGCTGTGATTCTTTCATTCTAGGCTTGTAATCAACCGAGTCAGGGCCTTGAGTTTGAGTAATGGTGATAGAATAGTGACAAAGATAAGGAGGCTGATAATGGCAAAATTCTCTGTGGGCTTGAGTGCTGGTCTCAGTGGGAGTTCGAATCTCATAAAAATAGCATTTCTTTCCACTGCTGAGACGAACTAGGTCTTTCATTAGATTAGGGGAAGTGACATATTCTGACTTTGTGTGATTCCACACCAAGAATCCTGGCCATCCATAGCTATCCAGCAGGTCCCCAGGATGCCGTTCCTAGAGTTTTAGACACAAAGATGGAAAAAAGAATGCCAGAAAATGTTGAGTTTATCATTCAACAGCTGTCCTACCCTCGTAGCTCAGACACAACACACTAAACAAATAATGAAAGAAGAGGCAGAAGTTATGTTTAGAATTTTTTTAAATTCAGTGTTTCATCTTGTAATTCATATTTCTATCTTGTCAATTTGTTATTGGCAATTTCTGCTGCTGCTTTATCAAGGTCACCAACCTGTCATTGGTTAACATAGCCTGAGCACCAGGGATGGATGCAGGAATTTCATCCTAATGGGACCATAGAAAGAGATATGGGGAATCTTCAACATTTATATAGATCTAAGATTTGTCCCTTGATATAGGATAAGTAGCATGAGCCAACCTCAAAGCCAGGAGGTCATGGGTTCAAGTCACATCAAAATACTTAAGCCCTCAATGCTCTAGAAAACTCTTCAAGTCTTTGAATTGCAAAGATGGTGCTGACCTGAATTGGAAAAAGGAATTTCCTCACCTGGGAGCTCCCTCTACCAATGAAATCACAGTTCTATTCCAAAGCCAAGCTGCATGTGTCTAAACACATTAATATGATACTAATGTACAGATTAGGAAACAGAGAGATCGAGATAAATGCTTAGCCCAAGGTTACAGAGCTAGACACTCTGAGAGAGAGGATTGCATTCAGCTTGGTTAAATCAAGTGGAATTGCCACTGTGCCAAGGCATTGATCCTTATTGCCTGGTGGTTCAGCTCCAGGCACAATGTAATCCTTCCTTGGAGAACTTCAGTTACTAATTGGAAATATAGATAGTTGTATATCTGTATCTGTATATCTCCAGCTCTATTTTTTCCCCTAGAAATGTTGTGAATCCCTGAGAGCTTTGGCAGGACTCTGCTCTTGTCCTTCTTAATGAAGTCCCTTAGGACAGCTTGGTTTCTTGCCTTGTTCATGATCATGACTGAGGGAGGACAGAGGGGATAGATAGGTCCTAGGTGGCCATTCCTAATAGAGCCATTCAGATTGGCCTCACCCCCTGCCTATCAGGGCTAGAGACATAGCTAAAAGACTGAATGGTTTTTCAGAGCATTCAGATAGCTGGATGACAGTTGTGGAGATTTGGTCCTGGAGAAAACATGTTCAGAGAAACTGTCTTCCTGGGAAGTAGCCGGGGCCCCCCTTCCTCTTGGGTTCCCACCTCTATCTTTTCCTTTAGAACATGTGGCACGGTAGATAGGGGGTTGGACCCGAAGACAGAAACATGAGAGTTCAAATCCAAACTCTCAAACTTACTAGCTGTGTGAACAGAAACAAACAAAAAACAAAACACTCTCCAAACCTGTTTCCTCATCTGTAAAATGGGAATAGTGTTATTATTCCTCCCACCCTGGACTACTGTAAGAACCCCATTGATACTTCTAGTGTGTGTGTGTGTGTGTGTGTGTGTGTGTGTGTGTGTGTGTGTGTGTGTGTGTGTGAGTGAGTGTGAGAGAGAGAGAGAGAGAGAGATTGGGATTTCCATTAGATTGGGATCTTCTTGAGTGCAGGGACTGTCTGTTGTCTCTTTTGGTATCCTCAGTGTTCAGCACAGTGCTTGGTACACAGTAAGGGCTTAATTACTGCTTATTCATTGACTGACATTCTGTCAGAAAAGTTTTGGTGTGGGCCACACTTCCTTCGAATTGCTTTCTTAGTCGGTGGGGAGGAAAGGCTGCCTGGGAAGAAGACTCCAGGTTGGCTTCCTGGGGTTAATAGAAGCAGCAGGGAATGAAGCCCTGATTAAAATGAGAGCCTGGGGGCGAGCTGCCTCCAGCTGTGTTTTAATGATGGCCAGATGCCAGGGGAGGCTCATTTCCTTAGGGCAAAGGCTGGCAGCCCTGCTCTGAGGTCCTGACATTGCTTGCTGCCATCTCGTTTGGCCCAGCAGGTTCACATTTTTGGAGACATTAAACAAGGAAGGCCCAGCCCGGCTTGGCCCGTGCAAACTCTTGTCTCCTTTCAGATTGGGCAAACCCTGAGGCTCTGGGCCCTGCGCTGCTGCGAGGACGGGCCTGGCCTCCACCAAATCAGACAAGAAAAATCAGCCTGGGAGCGCCGCTCATTTTGGACCTGCCAGATTCCATGGCAGATGACTGACGGAGGAGGTCCTGCCTTGTTTCTCTTCACTTTTGTTTTGAATTGGGCTCAGCCCCATTTGGGCCGATTTTCTTTGTTCTTGTACCCTGGCAGGGTCATGGCTTTCTCTGCCACGGGCATTTCCTCACAGCCTCTTGGGAGCAGCACGTTTGATGAATGGGAATTCCTTTTATCCCGTGCTCTTTTCTTAAAATTTCCTGGTGAACAAGGGAGCTCAGTAGGATGATTCCATGTATGGTGCCTGCTGAGGCTACAACTGATTTCCACCCTCCTCTCCCCCACATATAGGCGCCACATTTATTCTTTCAGGAACACGTTGTCTTGTTTTAAAGTGCTAAAAAGCGGCCAACCATGCCGTCTCTCAGCCCCTTGCCAGCAAAGTCCTCAACCATCCCAGCTGCGTTGAAGGAAGGCCCCACCATTCTAGAACCAACATAAGGAAAATGAAAGTGTGAAATAAGTGGGATGATCCACCCTCTGGGACCGTTAGTGTCCGCCATTGGGCAGGAAGGGCGGGAGGTGCACAGAAGAGTCATGATCTGGCCAAGCTGGGAGGAAGTGACTCTCAGGTCCAAAGGAGGAGCATCCATGACACCTAAACCATAACCTTCCCCAGGAATTAGGCCTTTTGGGTGGTCTACACCCTGGCATGAGGTCGGAGGAGAAGGTTCTACCTCTTAGCCCGCGGGTGGGGAGCAGAGAACAGCCGATCCCTATTTCAGAGAGCGCGAAGGCCAAAGAGCTGAGAATCGGAGTCCTGGACCAGAGGGAGCCGTCAGACGGCCAAACCCACTCCATCTCCCCAGGGCTCGGGAGCATCGGCTGCCGCCGGGGCCAAACGTATCTGCGACTGTGCTGGGAGGTAGAATTTGGAATGACTCGTGACGCTGTTAAGTATCATTTCTTCGGGTGTTCGCAGAGAGAATTAAAAGTTGGCTCTTTACCATTGGGGGGCTTTTGGAGAATCTCTTCCCCTGATTTAGCCTCAGTTTTTTCATCTGAAAAGAAAGGAACTTGGACTTATAACTGCATCAGGTCTTTTCCAGCTTTACATCGTAGGCTACGTGGGCACTTTCAGTGTTACGCTGCCATTTAGAAAATGTAATTTAATTAGGAATGATGCCATTTTACCAACAGAACGGATCAAGCTGCCTGCAGTCCAACCTCCTAGCCTCGAGCTTCTCCCCACTCCATCCATCCTCTGTTCAGTCCGCAGGTGGTTGTCTGAAAGGACAAATGTGCCCCGTCAAGCTCAACTCCACAGCTGACATCAGCTCCATGGTGTGACCTCAGAGACCCAGCGTTTGGCTTTTACACCTCTTCTTGGCTTGGCCTCTTCTGACTTTTCTCCCCCCTCCATTACTCTGGGCATTGTCCAGTGCACCAAGACTGAAAGGTCCTCCTCCATGGTGGTCCATCTCCTTGTTTGGTGCCTTAGCCTGGCTGTCCCTAACGCTGCCTGGAAATCTCTCTCATGTCAGTGGTTTCCTTCCAGACTTTGCTCAGTGTTGTCTGCTGTGAATGTCCTAGTCTGTGCCCCACCGTCTTGGCTAGTTCCTGCCCTTCTAAGGTCGCCTTTTCCCCAGTTTATATACATAAATACATAATATGTGCATATGCATGTTTGTGTATTCCTGTATATCTTTGCCTAGTCTTTCCTGTTAGACGATAAGCTCCTTTGGAGCAATAACTATTTTGATTTTGCCTTTGTTCATCCCAATACCCAGCAGAGAGGAGGCATTGCATAAATTCTTAACGATTCATTCACTAGTAGGTATGCTGAGCCCATAAGTCCACTGAGAGTACTGAAGGCACTCAATAGATAATACTCAAATTATTTTTTGATAATACTCAAAATATATTGATTGATTGAATAACTGATCTCTGAGAGTTTGAGGATGTCCATTTTGTTGGTCTGGATTCAGCTTCAGGTAGCAGACAAAATGCTAAATTCAGAGTCAAAGGACTTAGGAGGCGATCTTCTCTCTGCCTATTGCTGGATTCATTTTCTTGAGCAAGTCACTAAAACTCCTGGACCTCAGCGTCCTCAGCTTTAAGATGAGGACTTGGATTACTGGACCCAGGTGAAGTCGTGGAATTGGAAAGAAGAAAGTCTGAGTTTGAATCTTGCCTCAGAGACAACCAGTGAGATAAACAACTTACAGTCTCTGTGCCTCAGTTTCCTCATCTGTTAAATGATGGGGTTGGGCTGGATGGTCCATCATGTCACTTCTATCTGAGGTCCTATGATTCTATGATCTTGAAGATCCTCAATACGTCCATGTCACAGCCCTGTGATCAAACTATTGTTGTATCCTATAATCTCTCTAGATGTTGGGAGATTTGATAAATTGGAGTAGATGCTTTTATGTACATTATCCAGAGCAGTGATGGGAAAACTTTTTAAAGAGGGGCCAAAGGAAAGGAAATTCTCCTCTGGCAGTCTGTTTCTAAGGCAGCTCTTTTGAAGTTTCATTGTATCATATCCTACTCATTGTATTCGTCAGATTAGGAATAATGTCCCATGTCGAGATAGAACATTTCAGGGGCTGCATCTGGCCCACTGGCCGTAGTTTGCCCATCCCTGATCTAGAGGGATCCTCACAAGAATTCTGCCAGGCAGGCGTTATAGGTATCATCTCCTTCTCTTGTTTTCCCATTTCATAGATGAGCAAACAAGCACTTCGCATTTTAAGATTCTTGTCCTTGTCATGTTACTACCTACTGTCAGAAGCTGGACTTGAAACTAGGTCTCTTCTTGACTCCCAGCTCAATGTCCCTTTTCTTCCTAGTACATGCCACTTTTCATTGTTATGCCACAAATCACATTGTGCCATGTTTTTGGTTAATATTAATTTATTCTGTCTTCAAGAGGTGATTTGCCTCTAATTTTCTATTTTTTCTTATATATTTACCTTCTAAGACAGTTATATTCTACCTATTATTGCCAAAAAAGGGCACAAAAGGCCCATATTAAGGGAGAATAGTCCAATTCTAGGCAATCAACATTCATTAAACATGTGTTGGGGCTAGACAAATGTAGCTTATATTTTAATTAATTTTATCGATTGCTTAGAAACCTTGATTGAGGGGAAAAACATTAGTTTGGGAGCCAGGAAAACAGGGAACCATGGCCTACTATTCTGAGGAGCTGCGGTCTGCCTCCCTTTTACCATCTACAAAATGGTGAGGTTGGATTAATGGTCTTTAAGGTCCCTTTAAGTTTGAAATTTAAGATTCTAAATGAAGTTTTCTTCCCTTGGTTATTATTTCATAATAGCCATAGATGGAACAGAATCCAACTTTAATTTACAAAGTTTCATGAACTTGTTACTTTGCCAAAGTAGGAAAGAATCTTCTGATTTATAGCAGTGGGAATGTCTTTACTTAAGGCACACATTACACATCACGAGGCCATTAAATTCTCCTTGTGATATTTCAATGCCATTTCCATGCCAGACTTTAGAGAGGTTAGAGTCTGTCCCCAATCTAGAATGCCAGACATTAGACTCTAGGGATTCTGGACTCTTGGGAAAGTATTCATACGGGCTGTCTGAGTTATTAGCCACTCTGTGTGTATGTTGAGAGAGGTGCAAGGGATCATTTCCGAGATCCTGGCTTATACCTTTTTCAAGGGAATTCCTGGAGAGTGGGAGGCTGTGCTCACCACTTGGAAAACTCTTTGGTACAGAATTATAACAGATATTCTTTTGGAATTCTTTTACATTATGAGCCAAAAATATGCTGCAAACAGTTTATGTCCTACTCAAATAAAACTTAAAACAATTAACTTGACATCTTCTAGAGTGATTTCCATAATTATGACTGAGGCACATGGGAATGAGTTCTAAATACTAACCTATAAAGTGTCATGAGAATATGAGCTTCTCCTGTGAGAGAAATAATGAGAATGTTATGATCGGAGACAGGGGAGGGCATTCCTACACGGATGGTGTGGATAATGGTCACTCACAGATGTAAGTTACTTTAAAGTTTATGTAACACTTGTCTCGTACTATCCTTCCGATTTAGGCAGTACAAATATTATTTATACAAATGAGAAAACTGAATTTTAGAGAGAGACCATGTTGTTTGCTCTTAGTCACAAAGCTAGTTAATGGCAGGACTGGTAAGTATCGATCTTCTGATTTTGGCCCGTAATTAGAAAATTGAATCTTTACAGATGAAACCAAAAGAAGAATAAGACAGGAATGGGAAAAGATCTGTGAACATTTCTATAGAAGATGTTTTCTCTATCAACGATAGTAGGAACCTCATATTTGGGATTTAAATTCATAGTTCCTAACATGACTAAGAGGAAATAGAAACCTCACTACAGAAAACAAAGTTGGAGAAGTCAAGTGGACTATAGAAATTATACCATAATTTCTATACTATATAACATATAATATATATGCTATATAATATATAATACTATAATATACTATAAAAGGGGGTTGCTTCTTGTGTCAACATAATTTAAAATCCTGGAATAATTGGTCATTAGGATTTTTTTAGAAGTCTCCAGTGTATTCTCTCCACCCCTCGACCACCACCAACTATGTGTAGAGACAATAATTCACATTTGTTTTCTAACATTTTTGACCCCAATTCTCCTCCTTCTCCCTTCCTTGAGATAGCAAGAAATCTGATACAGGCTATGCATGCATTATGCAATCCATATTTATGTTATGTTGTGAAAGAAGATACATATTGCACATACAAGAAAACCTCATGAAGGAAATAAAGTGAAAATGGTATTCTGTGATCTGTGATTAATTCCTTCTGTGGCGGTGGCTGGCGTTTTTCATCATGAGTCCCTTAGACTCGTCTGGGATCTTTGTGCTGCTGATAATAGTTCAGTCACCTACAGTTGAACATCTTTTATAATTGCTGTTACTACCTACAACATTCTCCTGGTTCTGCTCACTTCCTTTTGCATCAGTTCATAGAAGTCTTCGTAGGTTTTTCTTTTTTATATCTCAGATACATTTTCTAATCTTTTCTGTCACTTAGCCCTCCTGCTAAGATGGTTTACCAAAGTGTGGCCAGTTGAGATTGAGTGCCGGTGGATACCAAAGGTGGATGAACAGCCCTGAAAAGAGCTCAGCGAGCCCTCCCACCACTTGGTAAAAGTTTGGCAGATTCCTTACTAAATGCATCCTTATGAGAGGTCGATGAAAATTCAATTCTTAGGACATATAAGTGACCAATTCACATGCTTGAACTTTATTTTTGTTCAGTGCAGCAGTGTAAGAATGCATTTGCAGTGGGAATATATTTTTACTTAACAATTGACCTGCTTCAGGAAATAGGTTGTTCCCCTTTCTGATATGATCTTTACCAGAAGAGTGGAAAGTGATAAGCTCTTGGACCATCTTCATGGAAGAATGCCTGATTGCATGAGGAAAATGTCATAAAACTTTCAGTTCGGGGTAGAATCTTCACCTATTAAACTGACAAATGATGAAAGCAAGACTTCAGCTGTCACAGTATTTGGTAAGAGTCCAGTTTTCTTGGCTTAAAAAAACTGCCTATTGCATTCCCTTTTGTGCAATATTTTTGAAATATTATTAACCTACACGCCAGAGGTTGCTTAAGCTGCAAATTTATCAGCTAGCAAAACCATTATTATTGCTAATAACCCTTATTCACATTACCCAGAGAACAAATGGAATGCGGCACAGTAGGCGTATTGAAGCCTATTAAATTTTCACACATCATTAGTCCCTACCTCCCTCAAAGTTTTAGCTTGGATTTTCTTTTTATGCCAGTGTCTCCCCACTGGAACCTTTTTACTACCAAGCATCATTCTCAGTGAAATTTCATGCATTCTCACATAATGTCATTTTGTCACCTTCTTGAACAATGTGTGAGATGTTGGCTTGTGAAGCAGAGGGTTGCCTGTCTAGTGGCTACACAGAATTGGGCATCGTTAATCTTGGTTTCAATCCCAACTTGGCTACTTTCCATCTGGAAGTCATATCCCATTTCTGGGGTTCAGTTTCTTCACCTGACTTGAGGTTTGACTAGATGATGCTTAGCCGTCTTCCCAATACTAGACCTACATTCTAATTCTAGTTTAAACTCAATATGAATGCTTTTGTATGGAGAACATTTCTTCCATTTTAAAACTGGGTACATTGAGGAAAACTGTCTTGACAATTTTTTTTAGTTCCTGTTTATTTCAGGCAAATCACCATTCCCAACCTCACTACTGGTATACAAATGTACCTGTCTCCCCATAACCTTCTGGACAATCTCATGAGTTTGAGGTTGTTCTCTGTAGTTGTGGGAATGTCCATTTTTCTGGGTATTAGTGATTTTAAATATTTCAGGTAGCCAGAGGCAATTTATATTTATTTCTTTAAGAACTGCATCTTCCTATTTGCTCTCCATTTATTGATTGAGAAACTTGTTACTCTTGCACATTGTAGATTTGAAATGTAAAATTAAAAAAATTCACATAAAATAGTTTTACCCAATTGATTTGTTTTACTTTGAATACAGTTGTTAATTGTGCAAAATCATCTCAATTTATTAACTCATATGTCTATTGTGTTTTCTGGCATTTCTTCCATTTGTTCAGTAGAAAACAACTTTATTCTCCCCCCCATCAGCTGATCTCAATACATCTTCTCCCCCCACACACATTTAAAATATTTTTTTTTGATCACTTGGAATATATAGTTGTTATGCTTTGGAATGTCAATATAATCCCATTGGGGAGAGAGGAGTAGGTTTTTTTTTTTTTTCAATTATCATGATTTTAAAAATACCTTCTCTTGTCATTGGAATATTTTCAAATAGTGATCTGTTTTATGGCTTTGGCTATGATTATAGGTTAAATATTTTGTTTCATTGATTACTTTTTACTTTTTATTTATTATTAGATAGTTTTGATAATTACTGTTCTCTGTATTTTGAGGAGTTTTTTGA
Organism: Gracilinanus agilis; assembly: GCF_016433145.1. Lineage (NCBI taxonomy): Eukaryota > Metazoa > Chordata > Mammalia > Didelphimorphia > Didelphidae > Gracilinanus > Gracilinanus agilis. The sequence continues at coordinate 4,900,862 of NC_058134.1, read as the reverse complement.
TATCTGAAAATTCACATCTCCTTTCCTCATTTCTTGGGAAAACTTGATGTTTTTATGCATTCTGGGTACATTTTGATAATGAATTCTCTAATTCCATTGAGGAGCCCATTGATATTTTGATTGACATTTTATTGAATTTATTGGCTCAGTATTGGCATTTTACACCACTGGTGTGATCTTGGGATATAATGAAGGCATCAAATCATACATAAAAATGAAAAAAAATCATTAAATCCATTATTTATTTCTGATTTCTGCCCCTATTACTGTTGGGATCATTTTGTAACCATGTTTGTGTAGTTCTTATGAATATCTTCATTCAGCAATGCTAAACTATTGGTTTTCTTTTTTGTCCTTAACATAAATCATAGTTTTCTATTAATTTCTCTTCATTTCTAAGTGACATATAAACACTCATCTTCTTGGGCTTATTTTATAATCTTGTGAACTTTGTAAAATCATTTAATATTTGATTTTATTGTTATTGAATCTGATTTTCTAAAATATATCATTAAAAATTAAGGGTGAGGGGGGGGCAGCTGGGTAGCTCAGTGGATTGAGAGTCAGGCCTAGAGACAGGAGGTCGTAGGTTCAAATCTGGCCTCAGACACTTCCCAGCTTTGTGACCCTGGGCAAGTCACTTGACCCCCTTACCACTCTTCCACCTATAAGTCAATACACAGAAGTTAAGGGTTTAAAATAAACAAAAAAATTTAAAAAAAAATTAAGGGTGAGGATGTTTTAGACTCTTCTTTGCCAATGCTTATGATGATAATTTCTTCTTCTTTTCTTATTCACAATGCTAGCATTCCTAATGCTAAGTCATATGGTAATGATGAGAATGAACAGGACAGCTTTAGATTAGTTAATAGAAATGCCTTTAATGTTTGTTTCTATGTCACATGTAAGGTTAACTCCTGGTTTCAAGTAATTTTTATCAGGCTTAAGGAACATTCTATATTTAAGTTTTTAGTTTGTCATGAATAAACTTTGTATTTGTCACAAACCCCAATTCTTCTTTGAGTCTATGATTATTTGCCCGACATTAAACCATTCTAATGTTCCTGTTGTCTTTTCATAATCACAATAAATATTTCATAGTATTTATAAAGTGCTTTCCAAATCTGAAGGCAAGATATCAATGCTAGCTATTCTATTGTTTACCACCATCTTATATGTACTTTTCTGCCTTATTTTTACTAAGATTGGAACCAAGAACCAGATATGGTTTATGCAAAAAATGAGTTAAATATTTCTCTAGTTATGTAAACAGTTTATGAATTTGGAACTCATTTGTTCTTTAAGTGTTTGATAAAATTCACTTGTTATTCCATCTCAGTGACTTTTTTATGTGGCAACACACTTGTAGTCTATTTAATTTCCTCTTCTGAAATCAGTTTATTTAGGACCTCAGTTTCCTGTTTGTCCATCATTTTTAAATTTTATTGTCTTTTTCTTTTTGTTACAAATAGCTATTGGTTTCATCTGTATCTCTACATCAGTTCACTTCTTATTTTATTTGGAATATGATTTCTCTTTTTTATACTCTCCTTTGTCTTTATTTTTGATATATTCATTTGTTTATTTCATAATTTTGTTAACTACAAATTCACCTCCTTAATTTTCTCTCTTGTTACTCTAGGTGTTCAGTAATATAAACTTGACTCTGAGCATTTATTTGGTTGTACCCCATGAATTTTTATATGTTCTGTGAGGATTGTCATTGCCTTTAAAATAATCAGTTATTGATTCTATAATTTACTCTTTACCCTAGACTTTATTTTATGTGATTTAAAATTTTTCATTAAAGGAAATGAAATCTTTTGAAAAGGTATTTATTATTTTAGGAAGGCTTCTTGCTGGATCATTATGATGAGAAATGAGCAGTTGTAAAGGAAACCTCAGGGCCTTTTGTCAGGTGGCAGTTTGATTAAAAGAGATTTCATTTTACATGATTTTGAGGTTTTGCTAGAAGGGTCTAGTAAATTTTGCATTTGTAATCTAGTGGGGAATTGAGACCCTGGAAAGAGAAGATGGTTATGCATCTCTGTATGATTTAAAGATGGGAAAAATTCAGTCAGCAAAGGCAATAATAATGCCTGAAATTTAACAGTATTTTACTTAAGATGTACAATGTCTCAAAAGAGAATGAAGTTTGGTGGATCTCAAGGCCATACATAGGATGTTATCACAACTGTAAGCCAGTTATAGTAGCTACATAGGGTGAGGAAGGACCTTGTATCCAATAAGTCAGAGCCAGAGAGTCTGCAGGGAGGCAGAAACAACTTGTTGGTCAAGCATTTTTCCATACCTTCTATGTGCTAGGTATTTTGCTAAGCACGGGGATATAAAAAGAGGTAAAGCATAGTTCCTGTCCTCAAGAAGCTCACAGTCTAATGGGGGAGATAAGAAGCAAGTAAATATCTTTCAACAAGCTAAATTCAGGATAAATCAGTCTTAGTTAATATAAAGAAGACATTTGACTTAAAAGGAGTTGGGGAAAGATTTCTGTAGAAGATGTGGTTTTACTTGGGACTTGAAAGTAGCCACAAGATATAGATGATGAAGGAGGGTTTTCCAGGAATGGGGCAGAGGCAGAGAAAATGCCCAGAGTCAAGCAAAACTTGAACATGAATCAGGGGAGCATCACAGTGCCTGGCTCATAGTAGGAGTTTAATGAATGATGTTTTATTCAGCCATTTTTCAATTGTGTCTGACTCTTCATGACCCTATTTGGGGTTTTCCTGGCAGAGATACTGAAATGATTTGCCATTTGCTTCTCCAAATCATTTTATAGATGAGAAAACTAAGGGAAACAGAGTTAAGTGACATGCCTAGGGTCACATAGTAAATGCCTGAGGCCAGTTTGAACTCAGTTCTTTCCTACCAGACCTGGTACTGTGATAATTAGATTAAATCTACCTTGCTCATCTTTAGATTTAATCACCAAAGGTGAAAACATCTCCACTTAACTCACAAGTGTAGTGGTCTGTGACCCACCTGTGCTAGAGTGAGTGACAAATCGAAATTTACTGACTGCCTCCTGGGCAGTCCTAAGAAAAGCATCTATTGTGATTGGATATGTAAACTAAGAGGAAGGCACAGTAAGTGACACCAAAGAAGCTCCTTTAAAAAAGACCTCTGTGAGCTTAGCTTCTCTCTTCTGGTTCATGAACAGGACCTGAAGGAGTTCTTCTGGTTCATGACTGGAACTTGGAGGAGCTTTGGACCTTGGTGAGATTGTTCTTAAATCTTTCCTTTGGAATTCCATGTGGTGAGTGTAAAGACTGAATCTTCCTGAACTCCTCTTAAGGAACTTCCTTTTTAATAGAGACTCTGTGGCTGAAGCTTTTGATTCATTCGCCTCTGAGGACATTTAGGCCTCTGACTTTCCAACCTTGGGATCAAGGCCAGATTTCCCTTGGCTGAGGGTTAATTAGATCTACCTGGATTGAACTAGGGGAGTAGAGCAAATTACCTAGTGTGTTAGATTACTTATCCTAACTCATCCTCTCTCTCATTTCCTTATTTCTTCTTCTTCTCCTCATTTGTAAGTAAACTTCCATAAAAGTCATTTTGACTTGAGGCTATTCTTTAATTGGGGATTAATAATTATTCAGTTCCCTGGAGACCAACCTTTTAATATTAACCCAATCAAACCCCATTTTTTACCCCTTAGAGCACTCCATCTATTGTGCCACCTAACTACCCAATTTATTGATTAATCTCTTTCAAATGTTTAAAGAATATTCCCCTAGGACCATGATGGAGAACGTATGACCCATGTGCCAGAGAGGGCACACAGAGAGCTCTCTGTGGACATGTGTACCATCACCCACTAGAGTTCATTACTAGAAAGGCAGAGGGACTCAGGTGGGACTGACCCCTTCTCCCTTTCCACTGTGCCTGATGACATTTTTTCATATCACCCACCCTTCTGCCCAGCAGCCCAATGGGAGCACACAGGGTCTCACAGTTGGCAGTGCTGGAAGGGAGTAGAGATCTCCAGCTGCTATCCCTCTTTGTCTCTATACACGCTGAGAACATTCCTCACTTTACTCACCCCTCTGCCCAGAAGACCAATGGGAGCCCTTTCTCCCACCCCAGTGTGGGATAAGTGTGTGCGTGGGGACAAGGTACATGCAGCACTCAGTCTGTGGGGGTGAGGTATGGCATGGAGTCCCTGGGGGGGGCAAGGGCCAGGGCATGGCACACAATTTTTAAAAAGTTTGTCATCACTGCCCTAGAAGATGGTTAATTTTAGTCCTCTTGGCACTAAAGTACAGAACTAAGTAATGTATAAAAGTTGCAGAGATATATTCAGGGTTCATATGAGGGAAAAGTTCCTAACAGTGGCAGCCATCCAAAAATACAAAGAACTGTCTTGGGAGGAAGTTTCCACTGACTGGGAGTCTTTAAGCAGGACCTCTCTCTCAGGAGACAATATTCCCCTTGACAGTAGAGATTGTATTATGCCTTTCTTTGCATTCCTAACACTTCACATGTTTTTTTTCATGAATTTGAGAATTTATTAGCAACAGAAAAATTGCAGCATGAAATGATACAGTCTCATTATATTCTCTATCTTGTCTCTTGATCACTCTACCACAAAGAACCATTGTGGGAGTCCAAGATAAAATAGTATCTACTGGCAGTTCATTTTTTTTACTTAAATCATATTTTATATGGCATGTGGTAAGTGCCTAATAAATGCTTTTGACTGATTGATTCAGTTTCATATTTAAATTTTTTACCCAGGTCCGTGTAGAGTCAGGAAGTAGATTTTGTTTTCAGGGCACATTTCTCTAGAGCATCTTGTAAGACTTGGTGGTGACAGATACTGCTAGGTGTCTTTTCATGTCCAGATTTGAAGGTAGAGGCAGATCATTTGGGCAAATATGAGAGTCCAAATCCCCAGGAACCCATAAAGTCAATCTCTGGAGTGTGTAGAAAATTGAAACCTGACCAGGGAGATCACTGCCTCTTTTTCTTTAGTACTTATATCCTTTGAAACCTTGTTACAAGCTGGGAGCAGGGGTGGTCCTTGCCAAAGGGATCACAGCAACTTGATGATGAGAAGGGAAAGGGGCACACTGAGATGATTGGGTTACAGCAACCAGTTCTTCCCTCTTAGTGAGAATCAAATGTAGGCTAGAATTCTTTCTTGGTGGTTCCTCTACTTGTTCAAACATGAAAGTATCAATGAGACAAATGAAGAAGTTAGTAGATCCTCTGGGGGAGGGAAAGAAAGAGAGAAGGGAAGGGAAGGAAGGGAGGGGAGAGAAGAGGCAGGCACAAAGGCACTACAGAAAACATTTACAAACTGAATAATTGAAATCCATTATTACTACCATTTTCTGCTTCTCTGCCAGGCTTGTAATCTGTTCTCCAAACCCTCTTCTATTCCCGCTTTTTGGCCTGATGGTTCTGTAGTATACTTCAATGGGAAAATTTTTCTCTTCATTGACCTTCACTCACAGATCCTCCATTATCTATCTTTCTTCCTTCTGCTCCTTGAAAGAGCAAATGTTAATGGAGCATACTCTTTTTCCATTTACTCCTCTCCCAACAGAAATACATCTACATCCAGAGATATCCAGCTTGGGACTGGGGTGCTAAAACCAAGAAAGCACTTAGGAGAACTTCCCTAAAGTAGGATCAGCAGAGTAAACCTTCACCGATGAAGGCACAGAGGAGAAAACAATGACATCAGGGGACTTAAAGACTTATGTTGGCTACAAAAATGGAGCTTGGATGCCTGAGAGATGGCTTCAAGAGTGAGCAGGGATTGTGCAGGCAGAGAGATACTTGTGAGCCATGGCTGCAGAGGTAGCTTAGCCACATCATAGCTTTATTAGCTGCTAGGGAGCTGTTCAGCAGCACCACAAGACCAACTTCTCTCCACACCTCAGCTTCCTTTGGATAGCGAATTCTTCCTTGTGCTGCCACAGTACCCCACTGGCATAGATATCATGAGAAGGGGTGTTTTTTTGTTAATTTATGGGAAGAATTTTATGTCATTTTTTCTAGTTATGTTTTATTAGTCTTATGCAATTAGATACATTATGTTTTAATTTCTCTTCTGTAAGTAGTCTGTTCCAGATATATGTACATCATGGATTGAATTCAAGCTTCACTGGTATAGAGACCCCCATGATGAAGGAAGACACATTCCTGTTACATTTGCCATATCTGCCTTCAGGAATTGCTGTGGAGAAAATGCTTTGTAAGCCTGAAGGTGCTGCATAGCTATGAGTTATGATGAGTTGTAATCTTGCTTCATACATCAGCTTTGCTGCTATACTTTTTAAGATGTCTAGAGCTGCTGCTGCTGCTCTAGAGGGGTCTAGCTTCCATTTTCTGTGTAGGCATTCTCTTAACTTCTGTGGCTGAACTGGTTAAAGAAATAAAAAAAGACAACAACAAGAAATACGATCTAGGAACATTTCTGTTTTAATCAGCCAGGCTGTTTCTATGATGATATTTTTCTCTGACAATTCCATTTTTTCTTTCTCAAATCTTTTATAAAAATATTTCCTTCCTTTCTTCCTTCCTCCTTTCCTTCTTCTCTCCCTTCCTTCCTTTTTTCCTCCCTCCCTCCCTCTCTCCCTCTGACTTGGACTAGAAACTTGTTGAATTCCAGGATCTCTCTCCTCTCAATCTTGCCAGAGCTGGGCTCTCATGATCATTTAAATTCCTCTTCACCTTGACCTTCAGTATTGGCACCAATGTGGCTTTTGTTTTCTGAGGCTTTGAGTTCTATACATAGAAGTTATGGAAAGTATTTGAAGAAGAGAACTCAGATGTGATCTATATTTTGAAAAATTCAGACAATGTTTCCTCTCAGGCTTTCTACTGCAGATATACAGTTTCATGACTGTCATCTGGAAATAGAAACTAAACTCCACATGTCTGGTAATGCAGATTTGAAAGCCACTGGCCAGATGAGTGTCCCTTTAGGTGTCTTGTTAGTGTTTCCATTTTAAGCTCAATTTTTGAGGGTTTTATAAATTGGTTGTAAAACAGTGCTGTGTATGAGCTGAAATATGTCATCCAGGCCCTCTGCCTTGGAGCAACTGACTAAGGGCAGGATCTGTCAGGGAATATTAATCACATACAGTGGAACAATGTGGAAGCAGCCTTGAAAGCTTCATAGAGCCTCCTGAAAAACTTGAGAAACATACCAAGTGTAAGCCCTTTTGCTGATCTGTTATAAATATAGATTCTCCTTTTTTTCTTCAATGATTTTTTTCTTGAAGTGACTGTTTCTGAGGGTTTCCCTTTCGTCCAGTGTCTTCTTCAGTGTTGAAGGTCGTCATGCTCCGAGCTAAGACGTACGTCCCCAGATTTCTCTTTTGTAATTAACAAAATTAAAGGGAGTGAAAAGATAGAATTAATTCAGTAGGATTGTTTCCAAACATCTCCATGAAGATACACACACATGCACATACATATATATGTATATGCATATCTTTTTATTTATAGGCATACATACGTACTACAAGCATTCCTCTCATTATTTCAATTGGTTGATGGATACCTTCACATATATCTTTAAGGTTCATGCATCTATTTATTTACAACAACAGCAATTCTGAAATCATAGCCCAGAGAGTCATCAATGCAGGACTTGAGGCTCTGAGGACATCTAGATAAGAAAATTCATTAAATAGGACAAGATTGAAGCAATGAAGGAGAATTCTTTTTTTTTTCAACAGACCTTCCTTTCCCTGAAGTATTTTTCACTGCCAAACTGTATTGCATTCCATTTGCACACTGGGATGACAATAAAATAATGGTTCTCCTGGTACTTTGAGAACAATGAAGCCCCACCTAGCACCATTTGGGGCTCCTTTTCTCCAGGGGCAATTCTTTGGCTTAGGCTGCTGAGGAGTGCATTCAGCATCACTGTAGGCTCTTGCTGTCTCAGAGCAAAAATGACATTTTCACAAACAGATGTGATTGGGCTAATTTAGAAATATCCCAGAGTCTGTCCTCAGATCTTTATTAGTCCTCTAAAAGCCCTCATTTCCAGCCCATATCCAGGGGCCTCTGAATAGAACTGCCTTTTTATCCAAAGACTGTGTATTGAGGATTGGCCGATAGACTTCTTAGATCTGATTAGAGTCCATTGAGTGTGAGAAATGTGATTTATTTTATACTCTTCTACAGTATTTTTTCTTCTTTTTCTTGATTGATTTTTGTCTTTACTCCCCCCTTCTCTCTTCTCCTGGAAAACCCCTTATTCTAGTCTTTTTCACCTCTCTTCCTGACTCCTGCCTTTGCCACATATAGGGGCTGTTTCTGTCTCTCCACACCACATTGCTTTTTGCTTTATTACCTTTCTTTTCATCTTCCTTCTTTCCTAGTCTTTTTATCTCCATTCTCCTTTGTCTGCCCATCACTTCCTTTTACTTAAAAATTAGTTTTTGTTTTTTAAAATTTGTTTATTTTTAATTTATTATTTAATGCTATTTTAAGAGTTTTATTGAGTATCAAATTTTCTCCCCTCCCCCCTCACCTACTCATTGAGAAGGCAAGCAGTAGTTTTATGGGTCAAATAATGCAAAACATGTCCATATGAGCCATGTTGCAAAAAAAGCAAGAAAAGTAAAAGAGTGAAAAAAAATATTTCACTTTGCACTCAGTTTATCAGTTCTTTCTGTGGAATCAGATAACATTTTTCAACATTAGTCCTTTGGAATTGTCTTGGATCACTGGATCATAGTAGCTCTCTTTTACAGTTGATCATTCTTACAATATTGCAGTTACCACAAAAAATGTTCTGGTTCTGCTCATTTCACTTTGCTTCAGTTCATGTGAGTTTTCTTAGGTTTTTCTGAAACCATACTGCCACCATTTCTTAGAGTATGATAGTATTCTATCATAATCATATACCATCACTTATTTAGGCATTTTCCAATTGATGGGCTTCCCTCAATTTCCAATCCTTTGCCACCACACCACAAAAAGAGCTGCTAGAAATATTTTTGTATGAACAGGCTATTTTCCCTTTTCTTTGATCTGTTTGGGATATAGACCTAGTGATGGCATTGCTAGATCAAAGGGGGAGTACAGTTTTATAGCCCTTAGGGCATAGTTACAAATTGTTCTTCAGAATGGCTGAACCAGTTTATAGTTCAAGCAGTAGCGTATTAGTTATCCCCATTTTTTTGCATCCCTTCCAACATTCATCATTTCCTTTTTCTGTCATGTTAGCCAATCTGATACCACCTATTTATATCAACTGCTGCTGAATACTCCATTTTTCTACTATCCAGCCCACAAAACATCATATTTTACCCACACTTCCCTAGTTCTATTGTCCCACTCTTCCTGAGCCTCGGTGAGCTTGGAGAACAGATTTGTGTGATGCTAGGGTATAGTGGTCACTTCAAATGCAGAAGATGTTTATCCCATTCCATCCCACAACCTTTCACATAATTATATCTCTAGCTCAGTCTCTTTTTGTATTTTAGCATCAGAAAAAGTGGCATCTCCCTCCATGATTCCTTAGTTTTCTGTTCTGTGGTAGAAGAATTTTGAGGGGAACACGAATGGTCATCAGGTCTTGTGTTTGTCCAGGTTCACAGAGATGGACAGGCAACAATCCTGGTAAAGATTTGGGCAAATCCAGTAAGTACTCACCCATTTGACTTTACTGGGGTAGATTTTTAAGAGGGAATTTCCCAGAAATCTGTAAAATTTTATCATAATCATTTTCATATACATAAATCTGTATATCATTATATCATAATGCTCTTAGGGAGAGGTATTCAAACCTCCTTTCTCTAATAATGTGGTGGTAAAAAATTGTACTTTAAGTTCCTATGTTTTTTTTCTGGATTTCTGGTCTCCTTGATGTCAAATTATCTTTATGCCATAAAGCTGGAGTTTCAAGGAGACTTTGAGTTTACTAAAAGCAACTACCTCATGTTACAAGTGAAGAGATGAGGGACTGTAGATGTGAAATGACTTCTCTGAGGTCTATAACAATTTAAACAACAGACCCAGGGTTTAAACTGAGGTGCTGTGGTTCCACATTCATTGCTTTTTCTATCCTAGCATAATTTGTTTCAGGTAATGTGGCTGTCAGATTTTGTTGCTGTCATCTGCCATAATATACCGGTTGGCTATATCTGTTCTACTGGAGTCTGGGGAACCTTATGATTCCAAGTTAAGAATAATTTTGTTCTATGTGATGTTCTTCCCACTCCAGGAGAAATTGGACCAATTACTCTTCATGATGATGTTTGGGTTTGGGATACATTGTGAGACTTCATGCTAGAAGGAGATACACCCATGATACAGGACTACCATTGCCAGGATCTCAGAAACCTCAGAGGACATCTTAGTACCCCTGTACCTGGTCCCAATTTCTCTTTCCAACACATTTGAAGAAATGGTTATCTAACCAGTGCTTGAAGGTCTCTGATGATAAGGAGCCCACTCTATTTTGAGGGAGCCCATTCCATATTGGGATAGCTTCCATTGTTATAAAAGGTTCCCCCTCAAAATCAAGTTTATATTTACCTCTCTGCAACACATATCCCTTGTTCCTAGTGTTGTTCTCCGCAGCCAAACAGATCAGATCCCTCCTTCATAAAATAACTGTTGACATAAGAAGGTTCCCTTAATCCACCAAATCTTCCCTTTTTGAATTGGCATGATTCTTCAGTGGCATGATCTCAAGCCTTCCCCATCCTTATTGCCCTGCTCTGGGTGCACCCCAGCTTATCAAGGACACTTCTACAATATGGATTCAGAAGTGAAAATAATATGCCATATTTAGTCATATCAAGGGAGAGAATAGTGAGGCTATTTTACCCTCCTTCAGCAACTACATCGACTTTCTTCCCTATATAATTAGTAGGCATGAGCTTGTTTGCATGGTATCTTCCCCACTGGAATGTAATCTTCTTGAAAGCAAGGGAGTGTTTCTTTCTTTCTTTGCAGCCCCAGAATTTAATGCAGTTTCTAGCATATAACAAGCCCTTAACGCTTGAAAGCTAAAGGAATGATAGCTTTTGGGACTGCCCTATTGCACCATTGACTCATCTGAGCTTAAAGGCTCCAAGGCCCCCCACTCCTTTTCATAGGAGTAGCTGTCATAGGAGAGGAGAAATCCTCTCCTCCATCTTGTTCTTGAAGAGGTGATTTTGTGAATCCAACTGTAAGATTTTACATTTAGATCTATTGAATTTAATCTCACTTGATTTAGACAAAATCATAGAATGTTAGGGTCTAATCCAATCCAATAAGCCTCTATTAAGCATCAGCTATACACATAATACTGTAGGTATTAGGAATATAAAGACCAGAAAGAAAAATCACGAGACAGGCCTTGGCATCTGTCTCGTGATTTTTCTTTCTGATCTTTATATTCCTTGAAGGATGCTAGATATTCTGTAAGTCAGAAGTGAGAAGAGAGGGCATTGGGGACTTTCTATGCCAAGTTGTGGGTATGGGATATTGAATGAAGTGTTTGAGGAACAGTAAATAGACCAGTTTAGTTAACTAGAGGCAGCTAGTAGCATAGTGGATAGAATACTAGGCCTGGTAGAGGCAGCTAGTAGCATAGTGGATAGAATACTAGGCCTGGAGTCAGGAAGATCTGAGTTCAAACCTGTCCTCTGACACTTACAGATGGATGACCCTGGGCAAGCCACTTACCCTCTGATTGCCACAGTTTCCTTGACTTTAAAAAGGAAATAATAATAGAATCTATCTCACCAGGGTTGTTGAAAGGATGAAATGAGATTATACTTGTAAAGTGTTTAGTAGTCTCTGGCACATCTTATTGTTGTTTAGTCATTTCAGAAATACTTCAGTCAACTCTTCATGACCCCATTTGGGATTTTCTTGGCCAAGGTACTATACTGGCTTGCCATTTCTTTCTCTATTTCATTTTACAGATGAGGAAAAATTGAGGCAAATAGGGTTAAGTGACTTTCCCAAGATCATATAGCTACTAAGTATGTCAGGCTGGATTTGAACTCATGAACATGAGTCTCTGATTCTATTCTCTGTACCACATAGCTGCCTATACCTGGCACATAATAGGTACTCTATAAATATTTATTCCTTTCTCTTCCCCTTCTCTTTACTTTGAATGCAGAGTGTATAAAGGGAAATGATGGACACCATATAAACCTTGAAAGAAAATTAAAGGTAGATTGTGAAGGTCTTTAAATGCCAAGTTGAAGAGTCTGCATTTTGTCTTAGAAGCAGCAGGGAATTTCTAATGGTTCTTGAGCAGGGGAATGGCATGATCAGATTTGTCCTTTAGGCAAATAACCATTTTGGACATTATATGGAGGAAGGTCCAGGGAAGGTGCTGGCCATCAGGATTCTAATTAGACTTATTGCGACAGTGTAGGGAAAAGGTGATGAGGAGCTTTGTGGGAGAAGTAGCCATTTGAGTGAGGAAGGGAGAGATGAGGGAGGCAATAGATAATGTCAACAAGAAGGCAGCTGATGGAAGGGAGGGCAATGGAAAAGTTCAGGATTGACTCAGCCTGTGTGAATCAAGGTGACTAGCCAGAAGGTGGAGCCACATGCTACCAAAATAAAGAAGCTTCCTTGTAGAGGGAGGGAGGCATGGAGTCAGGCAATGAATCCTCTTTTGTCCTTGTTGAATTTAAGATGCCTTTGGGACATCCATTTGGATATATACCAAAGGCAGTGGGTAAGCTCAGTCCTTGAAGGGAAGGGGATCCTGGCTCTTCCATTTGGCGCCATAGTTAGCCCTTTGTGCTTTGCTCAAGAGAAGAAGCAAGCCGGCTTATCTGATATGTAGTAAAGTAGTCCATCCTAGCTTAGCCAAAATGGAGTCCTACAGGATAGGACTGGAGATCACTTTGAGAGATCAGAGAAACAGAGAAGCAACAGGGTACTGGACAGAGTCAGCATGAAGCTTGTCAAGCATTAGATACAAGGATTAGAAATGTGGGGAAAGGAGATTGGGGAAATTGGCTTCACTCACTGGTTTGCAGCCTTTTGGCTTTCATAGTCAGTGATAGCTGCCCCACAGACCTGAGGGTCCTTTGCTGGGCATCATCTTTGCTGGAGATTAGGCAGCCTCCAGGACCAGGATGGAATTATTGCTAAAGTATGTCTCATACTAGACAGGCTTCCCCTCACACTTCACTTGCTATTAGTCTACAACAAAACAGCATTTTAAAATTTAGACCCATAAGTTGAGATTCTACTACCCGGCTGACAATTGAAGCTCAGCCTATTTTTGCCACAAATATGTTCATGTTATTTTAAAATCTGACTGTCCTCACCTTGCCTTATATGAACATATTTCTGTTTGTATTTTTCCTTGCCAACACTGTGAGTATTTAAATGTGAACACATCTATTTACATTCATTGCATGTATTTTATATTGGACAGAGAAGGGTCTTCCATGAGGAAGTTTATCCATATTAATAATGAAATTAAAATACAAGCATATTTACACTTAGTCATTTAAATAGCATCTGTACTCAATTAAGGCAAGCAATTAGGGAAGTGTTTATCTTGGTGTTGGATGCTGTTCCTACTCACTGAAGGAGAACCACCATGTGTGGCATGATAGAGTTTGCCTCTAGCAGAGAAGGGAATTCCCAGAGTCAAAGAACCCAGTGGGGACTAGTTCTGAGGCTTTGTTGAATGTGATGTAAATATGGACAAGGGGGGATAGTGTCTGGGATTCTCTACAGGGTTTTTGCTTGAGACTTAATCATTGGTTATGCCTAGCCATATCTGTGGGGAAAAAACGTCCTTGGAGAAATCCTGTGTGATCATATTTCCCCTTCTTACATTTCTCAATATGTGGAGGGACTTCTTGGATGGGACTTCAGGCTCCTGGTATATGAGTTGGAGATGAAGGGTGAAGACAGAAGAGGGGCAACAGGAGAGACCAGGAATGCTCCATGTCTTGATCTTGTTTCCCAATACTAGAGCCAAAGTATGATTACCTCTCCTTGTTCACCTCAAAATGGCCTCAGAGTCAAAATAGGGTTGGTTGGTGCCCTGACTAGGCTTTCCTGTTGACCAGAAATCCTGCTGTCTTACAAGCAGTTGGGTGACACAACAGATAGAGTACTGGGCTTGAGTCCAGAGTACCTTAGTTCAGATCCAGACTCAGATACTTACCAGCTGTGTGATCCTAGACAAGTCACTTAAATTCTAACTGCCTCAGTTTCCTCATCGGTGAAATGGGGATAATAGTAACTATATTCTAGGGTTGTTTCAGGGAATCAAATGCAATATTTGTAAGGCACTCTGCACAGTCTCTGGCACAAAGTAGACATTTGAGAAATGCTTATTTCCTCCTTTCCTCCCTCTTCTTTACCCTCCCTCCCTCCTCTTTACCCTCCTTCCCTTCCTCTCTCCCTTCCTTCCTTTTTTCCTTCCTCCCTTCCTTCATTCTTTCCTCCCTTCCTCTCTTCACTTTCAGAGCATATGGTTTCCAATTGAACTAAGAATAATTTTGCTGATATTTGTCTGAGTGTGTGGAAAAGGGATAGAGCTCCAGGGTTTTTACTGATTGCTTGATGAAGAGCTGAGAATATAACCATGGTATGGAGGAGGGCCTCCCATTTTACTATCTTCTTCCATATTTCCTGGGTTCTGGACATTACTTATTACGTCTCTACGTAAGTGACCAAATATTTTAGATGTTTTCAATCTTCATGTGATACCTTCCCATGGCATATAATTACATTTGGCTTTGTTAATCCACTCTGTAGGGCAAAGACACTTTTAAGACAGACACAGGCACCCAGGATATCCCACGGGCCATAACCCCAGTTTGCCATGTGCTTCTTGTTTTCCGATTCTGGTTGGTTTCCATGATCCATTTTCCTCATGTTCTTTTCCTTTTGTATAATCCTCAGTCCCATAACCTTTCCAAACAAATGCAATTTGGAATAACTTATGGCTGAATGACAAATCTAGGCAGGGTACAGAGAAAGACAATAGGCAGGTGGGGACCCTGAGACATTTGTTGAGAAGTAACTTTGGACTTAAGCTGCCACCTTTCCTCTTTAAGACTTAGCAATCAATGGGGGCAGCTGGGTAGCTCAGTGTATTGAAAGCCAGGCCTAGAGACAGGAGGTCCTAGGTTCAAATCCAGCCTCAGACACTTCCCAGCTGTGTGACCCTGGGCAAGTCACTTGACCCCCATTGCCCACCCTTACCACTCTTCCACCTATGAGCCAATACAGAGAAGTTAAGGGTTTAAAAAAAAGACTTAGCAAACAAGAGTGTAACCTTTTTCCCCCAAATTATTTTGACTACACAAGCAATATTTAGGCCCTAGTTGTAAGCTTTATTATCTATTTATATTATCTGCACATCCACATATGCAACTTATAAAGATGCTTTGATAGGTGTCTCAGGAATCTTGCCTATCTTTCTTCAAGTAAGACTTTAATTTTTGCCTGGAAGGAAGCTTGAGAAGGGACTACCATGCTAGTCAGCTCCCCAAGACTCAGTTTATCATTTCTATACTGGTGATTTTCAAATCTACTTATTCAGCCCTAACTTCTCTGCTGATCTTTAGTTTTACACCTCCAAATGCCTATTGGAAATCTCATCCTGGAAATCTCATAACATCTTAAACTCAATATGCTCAACACTGAAGTCATCTTTCCCCTCAAATCCTTCTATCCTCTTAAATTCTCTATTACTGTTGAGGATCCTACTGCCCAGGCTTTCATCCTTGGGGGCCTTCCTCAGTCCCTCATTCTCTCACACCTTATATCTAATATTTTCTCAAGTGCTATTGATTTTACCTTTTCAACGCCTCTCACATATGCTCTTTTTTCTCTTTTAATTTTGTTACCACCCACCCTAATACAGGCCCTCATCACCTTATCTCTGTCTCAAGTCTTTCTCCCTATTTCAGTCCATTCTCCACTTGGCTTGTATTCTGATTTCTGTTTACTATCTCCTCTGAAAATGAATTTATTCATGTCATTATTTGTGATGGTCTTTTGTGTAATTGGCATTTGTGATAAAGAATCATGCCTTTTAATATAAATTCTACCTCTTCCTCTTTAAGGAGTGACCAGAAAAGGACTTTGAACCTAAATGTAAATTCCTTGAGATGAGCAATATTCAAGTTAGGTATAATTATTCTGTAATGGTCTTCAGAAAGTGCCAGTCTGACCATGTCACTCCAAGTCACTAAACTCCAGTGGCTCCCAGTCACCTTCAGGATTCATTGTAAAATCTACTGTTTCATATCCAAAGTCTTTCATAACCAGCTTCTTTCTTTACACCTTACAGTACTTCTGCCAAAGTCTGTAATCTAGAGGCAATGAGTACCCCATCTCTGAACTTTGGGCATTGTTACCAGCTGTCAAACATACCTGGAATGTTTTCTCTCCTGGATTCCTTCAAGTTGAGGATAAAATCCTCATTTCTATTGGAAGACTGTTTCACTCCTTTAATTTTAGTGTCTTTCATCCATTAATTATTTCACATTTATATGGCCTAGAGCTCATTTTTACAGAATTATTTGCATGTTGTCTATGTCATTTGTCTGTGAACTCCTTAAAAATAGAAAAATGGCTTTTCCCCCTTTGTATCTCTAACATTTATCTCAGTTTCTGGAACCTAATAGATGCTTACTAAATGTTTATTGATTACCCTCCTAAGAGATGGTTATAAAACTCGAATTACACTTAATTCTATGACTTAAATATTGCTCATCTTAAGGAATTTACATTTAGGTTCAAGGTGCTTTTCTGGTCACTGTTCCTTAAAGAGGGAGAAGTGGAGATTATATTGAAAGGTCTGGTTCTTTATCACAAATGCCAATTACACAAAAGACCATCACAAATAATGACATGAATCATTCATTTTTTGGAAGAGATAGCAAATAGAAATCAGAACAGTAATACAAGTAAGAACATCCTAGTTACACAGAGTGAACAAACTTTCCCATTGGATACAACTGAGAGAGAGAAAGAGAGGGAGAAGGAAAGGGAGAGGGAGAGGGAGAGGGAGAGGGAGACATTCCCTGAAATCTCTAGGGAGACAAATTAGAAATCAGGGATCTGTTGTGGGGCTCAAAGTCTATTCTTTTTCTCTCCTAGAATCTGAATCCTCATATACCCTCTCTCTAAGCAGGGACCAAACAAAAAGGTTTCTCTTCTCCCATGCTCATGTGCCCAACCTTTCTTTTCTTTGCACATCATATAGTGTTCACATTTTTGTCAATGAGGAGAATCTTTTGCAAAAGATTCATGGTTGACTCCTTGGATTACATATTGAAACCCAATGTATAAAAAATGCACTTTATGAAAATCCTTCTTCATTGTATATATTTTCTCTAACAAATATGGCTCACTGGGGAGTTCTGGGTGCATAAAGCACAGAAATAAAATAAGAAAACTGTTTATGCCAACTGGAAAATATGTAGTTAATTCACTTTTTTAAGAGTCCCAGCAGGTAAATGCAATTAATTGGTTGTCTCTTCCTTCCTCAGAGATGGAATTTAAAGAGTGTTAACAAGCTTCTCACTAGAAAGCAAGTGGGATATGGCAGTGGCTTGACCTGGCAAGGCAAGTTATCTGATGAGAAAACTTGTCAGATGGAATTTAAATACTGGGGACTCTTGGCCTAAGGAGAGAAAATTATCATAGTAGATAACAAATGTATAGCTGTACAGGATTCTTAGCTCAATGACTCTGGGTCATATAATAGTTTCCAATTACATTGTTTCCTCCGGCCAAAATCCAGGCAAGTGAGTGAATTTAAAAGAAACATGAGTGGTGGGTTTGCAGCTGCTACCACATGACATTTTTTATTTGGGCATATGCTTCCCAGGGACTATACCAAGTCGCATCTTTGAAATCATTCAGTAGGCTGCGGTGGCCTTTTCTGAAAGCAAGAGCTGAGTGGAATTAGTGTCTTATGCTTTAGGGAAGCACAGAATGCTGACCTGGCTAATTCAGGCACTTCAGAAACTTTAGATTGGTGAACTCATTGATGTGGATAGGCAGTACACCTAGACCAGAGCCACCGGGAATAAAAATAATGGAATACTCTCATACCATAAGAAATGATGAAAGGGAGAGCATCCTGGGAGTACTCATGGACAGACACAGAGGGAACTGAGCAGAGCCAGGAGATCAGTTTATGCTTCATGTACTTAACATAGACATCAGCACACTGGGAATGCCTGAGTTCTGGCATCAGAGGAAGTCAGCCATGTCCACTGATCCTGAAAGGTTTCTGGAGCCACAAACTACTTAGTCACCCAGTTTAACCTTTACCCTTACACACAAAAAGGTTACTATTCAAACTGCATATCAAATCATATTTCTCTCTACTAGATATTTGTGTACATTTCCTCTAATATGCAGCTCTTTTTAACAGGCAAATACCTCAACAGCTTGACTACCTTTCCTTTGAGATAGATACAGAATTAATAAAAAGCTAGTGAGACTTCTTATGAGTTCAATGAGAACTGTGTGATGGTTGGAATAATGAGTATTCTCTTTCTAAACTCTGTAATCTATGTTCTGGCCAAGATACTAACTGTTTGAATGTATCACCATGTGGTCAGTCACTGAGGTCTATTAGTCTTTGATATGAAAAAGGACGGTTTTATTCATAATTACTTCTCTTGGAACTAAAAGGAAACCCTCCATGTGTCATTTATTATGATCAATACCTTGTTAGATTCACTTGTGTTTATTAGCAAGTGTTATAAAAAATTCAATTTTCCGTAGTTCCCTGTCCTGTCTGCACCATACTTGGGTTTTTGTAGAATCACAGATTGAAGGACATTGAAAACATTCATCAGCTGTATTCCTTCTCAAATCCCTGATGCTTTGAGCCACATAGGGGCTTTTTGTTTATTTTTTTTTTTGCTCCAAATGAGTCTCTAGTGCCTAAATCACTTATTTCTTTATAGGAGGTTCCATACTCACCCAAGTACTGACACCGATTCAGACCATTTGGAGATCTTAACATGCTTTACTTTTTTCTGTAGAAGTTGATGTATCATAGCCACTATACCTGCCAGAAGTCCCCAGTGGCCTGGGGAAACATACCTCTCTCTTACGTACTCCTGGAGAGTGTCTTAGTCAATTGGAAAGAAAAGAGGAGAGCATCTGGTGTTCTCTATTGTTTTGAACTGGTGTGAAGCATAATAACAATTTGGCTTCGGGAACACTGAACGATGGAGCAAAGCAGAAAATAAGGTCATGGAATGAAATGTATTTTCAAAGGTCAATAAAAGGAATGTTCGTATATATATATATATATATGTATAGAGGTTCAGAGATGAGCAGAATCTCAATGTGAGAACCAAAGTTTCTTGTAGTTTTCTTAATAAGTTCTTTTCAAAACCAAATTTCATTGGTGTGGTCGTTTCGGGTCGACATCCCCAATCATGTCCGCCTCAACCCATGTGTTCAAGCAGTTCCTTTTCTTCTGTGTTTCCACTCCCTCAGATCTTCCTCTGAATGTGGGTAGCATCTTTTCCATAAGTCCCTCAGAATTGTCCTGGGTCACTGCATTGCTGCTAGTACAGAAATCCATTACATTCGATTTTACCACAGGGTATCCGTCTCTGTGTACAATGTTCCCCTGGTTCTGCTCCTTTCGCTCTGCAGGGGGTTGGGGAGGTCGGGGGGTGAAGGGGAAAGTAAGAGAATGAATCATGTAACCATGTTAACTTTTCTAAAAAATAACTATTATTAAATGTTTAAAAAAATAAAAATAAAAAGATAAAACTAAAAAAAAAACCAAATTTCATGATTATGAAAAAGATCTAAATGACAACTTGGGTGATTGGACTCAATCATCGAGTTAGTCATGGAGTATGAGAAGTAAAAAGATCTTACAACACGGACTGCTTTTGAGGTCAACTCTCTCTTGATTCTGGAGGGAGATGGGGTACAGAATCTGCATTTTGGTTGCCAGGTCCATGACAGAGTCAGCTCATACCAGCTTGATAGAGTTGATTATGAAATTTTTAATGCAAACATCTACATCTCAGAAATTGGCAAGCACCACAAATTTGAGCTTAATTCATTGTTTTGTTGATTATGCTCTAAAAAGCAATGGAGAAAAATGTTAATTCAGATTAAACAAAAGTGAAACATGGACACACACACATATTTGAAAAGCCAGTTACTAAATATTTCCTAGCATTCTTGTGGGTGATGTTCAGATGTGGAACATATCTTGCTAGGATCTCCTAGTCCTACAGACACTCTTATGACTCAGTTGTTTTATCCTAATGGGAGAAATATCATCGTTAACAAACAGATTTGGTTCTCTTAGACAGCTTGGTGGCACAGCGAATAAGGTACTGAACTTGGAGTCAGGAAGACCTGAGTTCATATATTGCCTCAGCTACTTACGAGTTGTGTGGCTTTGGACAAGTCACATGACTTCCTACAGCCTCATATTTCTCAGTTGTAAAAAGAGAATAAAATAGCACCTATTTCATGGAGTTGTGAAGATCAGATGAGATAATATTTGCAAAACACTTTGCAAAATTGTACTGTATGAATGCTAACTTTTATCATTGTTGTTGTATTTACTATGATTACTATTGGCATCCTGTTTTATGATGCTAGAGACATTGGATGGGATGTCCTAGGGAGGGGAGGAATGAGTTTCTGAGGAGAACTAGGAAGAAAATTGACCAGACTTGATAACTTACTTGATGTCTCAAAACCTCAGTGGTTCGTTGTCTCCCTAATATGGGGCTCCTACCGACAGTAGTTCCAGATCTCCTCATCTGGTTCTTATTTGTGTTCTCCTAGAAATCCTTCTTAGACAAAATGTCAGAGGGTGTTTAACTGAAATTTAAGGGCAAGGGGAGATATGCTGCTAAATGTTCAGCTAGATGGTATATAGGGCAGGCATGAAATATACAGAATTACCAGGAGAGAGAAAACATGCAGGAATTTTCATGAAGAAAAAGAAGGGAAGAATTTTATGACCTAATTGCTAATACACCAACCAATGCTCATCATATCAGCATATTGAAAGTGAACTTGAAATCCATACACCAGGAGGTTTGATCTCATAGATTCTTAGTGAGGCTTTGCCATTAGTAATCCTGACTTGAATATGAAAATTGATAGGTGCTTCTTGCATTAAAGAAACATATTTCATAGAATGCTAGAGGGAATAATATTGCAAGAGAATGTAGAGGAATCTTTGCCAATAAGGAGATCTACAAACTTGAGAATGAGACATCATTTTAAGTAGGGATTTGCTATAGATTATGTGGTTCTTTGGTGAAAGTAAACACAACTTGGTTCTAATTGACACAAATCATTAAGCCCTTGAAGTGGTTCATGTATTTGAATTCACGCTAGTCAAAATTATAATTATGTAAAATATGGTCATAGCTTCCAGCCCCATAAAAATAGGCAAGACAAGTTCCAATAAAGCAACAAAGTCATGAGATTTGTTATTTGTACTTATTGGAACTCAGCTATGATATAAACAAACCATCACAGAGAGTGATGGTGAGGGGCTTCAGTGATCTAGATATCTACCTGAAGTTTAATTCTACCATCTCAGATATTTGTGAAGTCTTTGGAAAACTTTTAAGGGAAGGAGAAATATATGAAAAAGTTGTCATTGTCATCATCATCATCATCATTGTTTGTTCATCTTGTTCTTCCTCTTTTGGCTTCTTCCAAGGTATTTCACATTAGCTTTCAAGGAGAGATATGGCTTCATTATATTGAGTGGATTTATGATTGGTTGAGTCATAACCAAAGGAGTTGGATCAATGCCATCTTGGAAGGGTGTCTCAGTAGGTTGATGGCGTTTTTGTCCTTGTCTCTGTCCAGTTCAGCATTTTTATCAGTGACCTATGTAAAGGCATAAAATATGGAAAGAGCTCTGACACTGCATGAGGGAATTAGGAGGCCAAATGGTCTTGAGAGACTTTAAAAATTACTGAGAGGGGGCAGCTGGGTAGCTCAGTGGATTGAGAGCCAGGCCTAGAGATGGGAGGTCCTAGGTTCAAATCTGACCTCAGACACTTCCTAGCTGTGTGACCCTGTAGAAGTCACTTGACCCCCATTGCTTAGCCCTTACCACTCTTCTGCCTTGGAACCAATACACAGTATTGATTCCAAGATGGAAGGTAAGAGTTTAAATTAAAAAAAAAATAAAAAATTACTGAGAAAAACAGCATGAGATTTCACAGGGAAAAGTGGTAGTCTTTCTTAGAGAGTGAAAAGAAGTCAAATATATAACTAATATGTGACTTTCAGTAAGATATGAGGATAAAAACATCAAGCTGTGTCACATGAGATAGTTTTTGGCAGTGTGAAATCACTACTTTCACTATGAATTAGCATTGTAACAAGGATTCTTTTTTTTAAATTTGAATTTATTTAGAATCTTTTTTCCAGGGTTACATGATTCATGTTCTTTCCCTCCTCTCTTCCCACCCCACTCCCAAAGCTGACAAGCAATTCCACTGAGTTATAAATGTATCATTGTTCAAACCTATTTTCATGTTATTCATATTTGCAGTAGAGTGATTTTTTAATGTCAAAACTCCAATTATATCCCTATCGAACCACAAGATCGATCCTATGTTTTTCTTCTGCCTTTCTGCTCCCACAGTTCTTTCTCAGGATGTGGATACATTCTTTCTCCTAAGTCCCTCTGGATTGTCCTGGGTCATTGCATTGTTACTAGTAGCAAAGTCAGTTACATTTGATCTTGCTACAATGTATCAGTCTCTGTGTACAACGTTCTCCTGGTTCTGCTCTTTTCACTTTGCATCAATTCCTGGAGGTCATTCCAGTTCACATGGAATTCCTCCAGTTCATCATTCCTTTTAGCACAATAGTATTCCATCCCTACCAGATACCACAATCTGTTCAGCCATTCCTCAATTGATGGACAATGCTTCATTTTCTGATTTTTGCTACCACAAAGAGTGCAGCTATAAATATTTTCATAACAAAGATTCTAAAAAAATAGACTAGAGAAAATGCTGCCTACTTATTGTTCATGGATTCATTGACTGAGGTCTGGGACTTTTGAAGCCCTTTAATTGAGACTGAGGACATTGTTCCCCAATACTCTGAGGTAGTCAGTCCTGGACTCTTGTGCTTGGTTTAAGCACATCATTTTAAGAGGGTCATAGGAAAACTGGATTATATCTTAAGGACTGCAACTAGGACTGTGAAAATACTAGAGATTATTACTTGAGGAATGTTGTGGGGAACTAAAGATGCATATAACCTGGAGAATAGAAGGTAGGGGCAAAAACAAACCAGAAGAGGGCCCATGAGACAAAGCACCTCAGTTGCTATTTTCAGAATATTCAGTGGTAGTCCTGGCACATAGTCTTGGGGCATGCAATGGAAAAATGATAGTTGTTCTTAAAAATTTGATCAAGTATCACCTTGAAAGGTCAGAGGATTTTCTCAAAGTGACTTTAGTGATAGAACTAGGACTTGTGCTGTTGGGAACAGTGAGGCAGATTTCAGTTCAATACAATAGGTCCCCCTTCTCCACAGGTTTATTTTCTGCAATCAGCCAGAGCAGGAGGGTCAGTTTACTGTGGCAGCAGTCTTTTCGCTTTCACTTTTTACATCCTCTTTTTCATTTTCACTTTTTAGGGTTGTTTTTTTTTTTTGAGGGGGAGGCTGCTAGGTCGGGGGAGGAAAGCACCTATATGTGACATCAGTAAGTGTTCACTTATATCTGCAGTTTCAGCCATCTGTGGTATCTTGAAATCTATCCCCTGGGATATGGAAACCCCACTCTACCAAGAAACTTTTGGTTGCAAATAGAGGGGTCCCACTATGGAGCCAAGAGGATTATATAAGATATTTGTGCTTGAAAATGTAGGCTGAAAGGCAAGATAAACATCGAACAGGGTCCCTGACTTGGCTTAGTGATTCTATATAGTCTTGCAACTCTGAGATTGCATTGTAACTAGTAGGTTTGTGCTGATCTAACAACTCTCTCTTATTCCATCGCTCTGTGACCAGTGACATCAATTAACAGGGTGGATAATGAGGGCTAATGAGATCATTGGTCAACTTGGGGATCTAATCCATAAAAGTGGCCACAGTAGTACAATTGAATACAATTGAAGTCAATTCAGTTAGACCATTAAAATTCTTTTTAAAAAATAGATCAGGAAACTAAGGGCCAGAAATATGAAGCTGGCCAAAGGCCATAGCTGGACCATGACTCTTTATGAAGATATCACCTTTGGAATTTCAGGGCAGAAATTTTGTGCTCAGCTAAATATTGAAGGAATATAATGAGAAAATCAATTGGCAACAAATGACACAGAATATAATTTTTCTTTCCTTTTATTAGAAATGAATTTAGTAAACAAAGGGCAGTAGGAGATGGTTGAGGCCAACTAGAATTTGACTAGTGCAAGGAAACCTCTCTTTTCCAAGATATCTTTGAATGGATTATAACATTTCATTACAATGTTGACTCTAAAACCTATAGAATGTAAGCTGTTGGAGGGGAAAGATTGTTTTGTTTTTGTCTTTGTACCCATGGTATTTAACAGGTACATAGAGCTCTCTTAAGACATTCCTGATGAATCACTGAATCAATGTGGACACACCTTCTAAAGGTTTAGATCCTACCTTATCCTTGTTTCTTCGATTCTTTGCCATGTACTTCCATAAAAACTCAGAGGGTTCACCTAATGAACCCATGGAGTTATATAGCTCAGGGATTATAACCTGGCCTTGAAAAATATAAACTAAATCAAGAGTTCCGTGGAGTACTTACTGACATTTTATGGAAATAGAGAAAGGGGAGTCAAACTTGAGCCAAACAAAGAGGTTTTGTGGTCACCACCAATTTCTATTTTCCCTCTATACCCCTGGCCCTGTATCTTCTATTCTAATAACAACAGCTTCTACCTTTTTCCAGCAGACAGAATAATTTTTATCCAGCCTGTCTATGCAGGGGAGATTGCAGAATTCTTTGTCTATTTCTACCCAGATAATGTCTGGTCCATTGCTACAGTATGACGCATTTAATTGAAGATGTCTTAGACTTAGTTTTCCTTTTGGATTAAATTCATAATTATTTCACCCCCCAAAGGTTTTAAATTAATTATTTCTGGAAGCTAGAAAAAAAGATCAAAGGGAATATTAAGAAATATCTTGTCTTCTGGATTCACAGAAGTCATCAAAACATTGGAGAGAGCAATCTTAGCGGGGGATGGGGAGGGAGTGGAAGTACTGGAAAATTTTCCACCTCAGTACAAATCATCCTTGGTTTCCAACAGCCCTGAGGGATGCTGAGTCTGGGAGGAGTTCAAAGGCAATCTTTTTAGATGCTATTTGAGCTAAGTCTGGAAAGGAGGAGTTACTTAGAAACCACTTTGTCCCTTCCAATCCCTTACCACTAGGTGCTGATATAAGCTTATCTGTGCCCTGGATTTGTATGGGCAGGAACTGGTTTCATCCATGTCCATTTCCCTTCTGCTTGGGAATATATGATTTCACGGGCGTCACTTATAATTCCATTGCATATTTCCCCTGAATTCATACAGTGATTTATCTTGCTTGGCACAGTCAAGGAGTATGATTACGGGAGTCCTGTAATCTTTGAAACAAAGCAAAACCAAACAAGTTTTATTGATTATTATATTTTATATATTATATTTTATATATTATTATTTTTATATCATATATGTTATATATTATTATTATACCAAACAAGCCATCATGCTTACATATGGCTGTGCCCCGCCACTTGAACTCTTCTTTGTCACAAAGAAAAACAGTCTAGAAAAATGGTTCTACCATCTGACAACATGGTCATGCACACAATGTGGTTTTTCCTACATCCTCGCTTCTGTCCTTTGGGAGGAAATCTATAAGTGCTAATATTGGTCATGGAAAAGAATGTGAGACTTGGGGCCCTTAGTGTGGCTTTGATTCACACCATCATTGCCATGTAAGAAGCCTCTCTTTCCATTTCTTTGGCCCCCTCCATGAAGTCTTTTGCATCCATAATGTTGCCAGGCCTAACAAACCACACATGCCCTGACTCAGAGACCCAGCCTGCCTTTTGACCAGAAAATAGACATTGCTTTATGTTCCTGGAGAAGATTTCTGAGCGTTATTCCTCTCTTTTTCCTCCTCTTTCTTTTCCTCTTTCTTCTGCAGAGGGCTGCCTGCAGGGAAAGGTCATTAAGCCACAGAG
>NC_058134.1:4862080-4872485 GCF_016433145.1 Gracilinanus agilis | reverse complement strand
TGCATATTTCCCCTGAATTCATACAGTGATTTATCTTGCTTGGCACAGTCAAGGAGTATGATTACGGGAGTCCTGTAATCTTTGAAACAAAGCAAAACCAAACAAGTTTTATTGATTATTATATTTTATATATTATTATTTTTATATCATATATATCATATATGTTCTATATGTTCTATATTATTATTATACCAAATAAGCCATCATGCTTACGTATGGCTGTGCCCCGCCACTTGAACTCTTCTTTGTCACAAAGAAAAACAGTCTAGAAAAATGGTTCAACCATCTGACAACATGGTCACACACACAATGTGGTTTTTCCTACATCCTCGCTTCTGTCCTTTGGGAGGAAATCTATACCTCAGTGCTAATATTGGTCATGGAAAAGAATGTGAGACTTGGGGCCCTTAGTGTGGCTTTGATTCACACCATCATTGCCATGTAAGAAGCCTCTCTTTCCATTTCTTTGGCCCCCTCCATGAAGTCTTTTGCATCCATAATGTTGCCAGGCCTAACAAACCACACATGCCCTGACTCAGAGACCCAGCCTGCCTTTTGACCAGAAAATAGACATTGCTTTATGTTCCTGGAGAAGATTTCTGAGCGTTATTCCTCTCTTTTTCCTCCTCTTTCTTTTCCTCTTTCTTCTGCAGAGGGCTGCCTGCAGGGAAAGGTCATTAAGCCACAGAGAGGCCAGTATGGTGTTGGGGGTTGACCTGATAGAGCTGACATGATGACATGTCAAAGGGATGCAGGGAAAGTACAGAGAGAATAGAAAGGGAGGAGGGACCTTTTCCCACTTCTCCATATGGTGCCCCTGTCCTACACATGCCTACTTTGGACAGCAGAATTGTCAAACTCAAATAGTAATGGTGGCCACTAAACAGTAAATAAGGATCCCTGAAGGCTGCATGTTGAACATTTGAAATTGTAATATCAGAGGATTTCTTTGTCTTTTATTGATTTTCTTTATATTTCCCAATTACATTTTAATCTAGTTCAGGTTGTACTTAGAAGTCTTATGGGCTCTATGGATGTAGCCTGGGAGCCACATTTTTGATACCTCTGTTGAACAGGGCAACAACGAAGGGGAAGAATCCTTTAACTTGTCATTTTTACTTTAAAATCTTTACTTAGAGCATAGGACTATTGCATTCTTTTCTCTTACAAAATTATTGAGTGATCAAGTAGTGAATTAATTTTTTCCTTATATTGTAGAATCAGAGACATAACCTTAGGAGTTACTTAGTCTTTGTTTTTCTTGCCTAGTCATTTTTCAGTCATTTTCTACTCTTTGTGACCCTGTTTAAGGCTTTCTTGACAAAGTTATGAGAGTGGTTTGCCATTTCTTTCTCTAGCTCATTTTACAGTTGAGGAACTGAGGCAAACAGGGTTAAATGACTTACCCAGAGCTACATAACTAACAAGTATCAGAGACCAGGTTTGAACTCATGAAAATGTCAGGAAGAAACATCAGGTCCACTATTCTATCCTTTGTGCCAAATATATGCCCTTATCTAGTCCATACTTTTAAATTTACATATAAAGTAAATACAGATCAGAGAATTTAAGTGATTCATCCAAAGTCAGCTATCGCCATCCGTGATAGAACATATTAAAACCCATTTCTACCATCAGACAAGCCAGGCTCCTTCAACTATGCCATGCTGAATATTAATGCTTGTTTATTGGGACCAAGAAACATTTTTTTATAGGTCTGATAAAATTCCAACTGAATTGAAAATATCCAGAAAGATTTCAATCTCTTCTGATTGAGGTTAGGATTAAGGAAAGTGCAATATTTGAAGGTAGAGGACCTGGAATTAAGCCCTGACTCTCTCTACCTGAATTAAGAAAGTTTTCTTGGAGTGCCCACAGTCCCTAAACTTTTTGGGAGTGGCCTCATAGATATTATAGTTCAGCTGCCAAGACAGCACTCAGCTCTGAAGAAGCATAAAAATAAGCGCACTCATCTCCCATTCTCTTTGTTTATGTATACACATCTACTACCACCTGGGTGGAGCAAGTGGCTTTATCTCTCACGACCCTGATTTTTTCATCTGTTTAGCTGATTTGCTCTCTATGATGCCTCCCAGCTTAAAAGAATTTGTATGAGTTAGAGCTGGCCTGTGTAGCTTTGGGCTAAATGCTCAATGGTCAAGATTGGAGAATTGAAAAGTGAACATCCCTGGTTCTACTTCCTCCATTACACTAGAACTAAGACTGATTATGATTACTTGATCATTCAGATCTTCTGGTTTTCATCGATGGGAGTAATCACAATTTAAACACAATTAAATTAATTCTTCTGTTTTGTGATTGATTTGAAATTGGGAATTTGGTATTCTCAATCTCAAAAAGAAAATATAGAAGCATTTTCTTATATTACCAAGTAGAATTTAAGAAGAATATCAGGAAAACCCAATATTTGAGATCAAATATAAAATGTAAAAAATAAACACCAAATGCTTGCCAAGTTTATCCTGAAAGTAATTAAGTCCTTATAGTTTTTGGTCATGACTTGTTAAAAATTGGTTACCTGAGATTAAGCTTCCACAGATATTAATGGTCCCCAAATTGACCATTAATATTAGTCATAGGAAATATGAGGAAAGATACAAGATGGAGGTAGTTGGGTAGCCCATATGAATTGAGGTCAGATTTCTAAAGGAGAACTCCTTGTGAAGGCTTCAAGAGAAGCGGAGAAGACTGAGTGCTGCTTTGGTCTTACTAATTTCAAAGAAGATGAGTGGAAAGGAGGAAATGCTGATTAAATCAATCCCTGTGGAAAAAAAAGAGTGGGATGAATAGTAGATGGCACCAAGAGAAAATTGAATGAATAAGAAAAATAGGATATTCTATATCACACAAAGAGGGCATGGGAAGGGGAGGGGATGAATACTATTATAAGAAGGAGAGGAAGAGAGCATTAATAGGTAATAGTTAAACCTTATTCTCAGCGGAATTAATCCTGAGAAAGAAGAGTAGCTATATCCATTGGGATATAGGATTCTATCTAACCCTACTGAGAAAGTCAGAAGGGCTAAACCAAGGGGAGCAGGGGAGTGGGGAGGTCAAAAAAGGTAGGGGAGGAGAGGGGTGAAGGGAATTCATTAGGCCTTAAAAATAAAAAGAGGGGAATAATAAGGAAGGGGGAAGGAAAGGGAAGTAAACCAAGGGAGAAGGGGACAAGGGGACTGGTTTAAAACAACCACTGGTTTAAAAGGAAATAGCATAAGAAGAAGGGGAACAACTAGAAGAGGATACCAAAATGTTGGGGAATATACAACTGATAATTATAACTCTGAATGTGAATGAGATGAACTCGCCCATAAAACAGAAACAAATAGAGTGGATTAGAAACCAAAATCCTACCATATGTTGTCTACAAGAAACACATATGAGACGGTGGACATACACATGTTTAAGGTCAATGGCTGGAGCAAAATCTTTTGGGCTTCAAATGAGAAAAAGAAGGCAGGAGTGGCAACCATGATTTCTGACAAAGCCAAAGTAAAAATAGATCTGATTAAAAGAGTCAGAGAGCATCCAAATTCCTAAAGGAGAAACTGGCAGAGCTCAAGAAGGAAATAGATAGTAAAACTATACTAGTGGGAGATCTAAATATTCCTCTTTCAGAACTAGGTAAAGCAAACCCAAAAAATAAATAAGAGATAAGAGAGGTGAATGAAATCATAGAACAATTAGATTTAATAGATATGTGGAGAAAAATGAATAGGGACAAAAAGGAATATATTTTCTTTTCAGCTGCACAAGGTACATTCACAAAGATTGACCAAGTAATAGGGCATAGAAACATTGCAAACAAATGCAAAAGAGCAGAAATAATAAATGTAACCTTATCAGATCATAATGCAATAAAAATGATAATCAGTAAGGGCACATAGACAGGCAAATCAAAAATGAATTGGAAATTAAATAATATGATTCTCCAAAACCAGATAGTTAAAGAACAAATCATAGAAACAATCAATTGTTTCATTGAAGAGAATGACAATGATGAAACATCCTACCAAACTCTGTGGGATGCAGCTAAGGCAGTACTCAGGGGGAAATATCCTTGAGTGCATGTATTAACAAGTTAGAGAGGGCAAAGATCAATGAACTGGGCATGCAAATAAAAAAAAAACTAGAAAGGGAACAAATTAAAAACCCCCAGTTAAAGACCAAATTAGAGATTATAAAAATTAAAGGAGAAATCAATGAAATTGAAAGTAAAAGAACTATTGAATTAATAAATAAGACTAGAAGCTGGTACTTTGAAAAAAAAACAAATAAAATTGGCAAAGTACTGGTCAATCTAATTAAAAAAAAAGGAAAGAAGAAAACGAAATCATCAGTATCAAAGATGAAAATGGAGACTTCACCTCTAATGAAGAGGAAATCAAGGCAATCATTAAAAACTATTTTGCCCAATTATATAGCAATAAATATAGCAATTTAGGAGATATGGATAAATATTTACAAAAATATAAATTGCCTAGATTAACAGCAGAAGAAATAGAATACCTAAATAATCCCATATCAGAAAAAGAAATTGAACAAGCCATCAAAGAACTCCCTAAGAAAAAATCCCCAGGACCAGATAGATTCACAAGTGAATTCTATCAAACCTTCAAAGAACAACAAATTCTAATACTATAAAAAATATTTGACATAATAAGCAAAGAAGGAATTCTACCAAACTCCTTTTATGATACAAATATGGTACTGATCCCAAATCCAGGAAGATCAAAAACAGAGAAAGAAAACTACACAGTAATCTCCTTAATGAACATAGATGCAAAAATATTAAACAGAATACTAGCAAAAAGACTCCAGCAAGTAATCACAAGGGTTATTCATTATGATCAGGTGGGATTTATACCAGGAATGCAGGAATGGTTCAACATAAGGAAAACCATTGACATAATTGACCATATCAAGAAACAAACCAACAAAATTCACATGATTATCTCAGAAGATTCAGAAAAAGCCTTTGACAAAATACAACACCATTCCTATTGAAAACACTAGAAAGTATAGGAATAGAAGGGCCTTTCCTAAAAATAATAAACAGTATATATCTAAAACCATCCACAAGCATCATATGCAATGGGGATAAATTAGAAGCCTTCCCAGTAAAATCAGGCATGAAACAAGGATGCCCATTATCACCTCTATTATGGAACATTGTACTAGAAACACTAGCAGTAGTAATTAGAGAAGAAAAATAAATTGAAGGTATTAAAATAGGCAAGGAGGAGACTAAGCTATCACTCTTCGCAGATGATATGATGGTCTACTTAAAAAATCCTAGAGAATCAACTAAAAAGCTAGTAGAAATAATCAACAACTTTAGCAAAGTTGCAGGATACAAAATAAATGCACATAAATCATCAGCATTTCTATATATTTCTAACACACCACAGCAGCAAGAAGTAGAAAAAGAAACACCATTTAAAATCACCCTAGACAATATAAAATACTTAGGAATCTATCTACCAAAACAAACACAGGAATTATAGGAACACAACTGCAAAACACTTTCCAGACAATTAAAACTAGATCTAAACAATTGGAAAAACATTGATTGCTCATGGGTAGGACGAGCTAACATAACAAAAATGACCATTCTACCCAAATTACTTTACCTATTTAGTGCCATACCTATCAAACTACCAAAAAACTTTTTTTTTTACTGAATTAGAAAAAACTATAACAAAGTTCATTTGGAAGAACAAAAGATCAAGAATATCAAGGGAAATGATGAAACAAAATTTGAAGGAAGGTGGCCTAGCAGTACCAGATATTAAACTATACTATAAAGCAGAGGTCATCAAAATAATATGGTACTGGCTAAGAGACAGAAGGATCAGTTGAACAGACTTGGGGTAAGTGATGTCAGCAAAACAGTGTATAATAAACCCAAAGAGCCCAACTTTTGGGACAAAAATCCAGTATTTGACAAAAACTGTTGGGAAAATTAGAAAACAATATGGGAGAGATTAGGTTTAGATCAACATCTCACACCCTACACCAAGATAAATTCAGAATGGGTGAATGACTTGAATATAAAGAAGGTAACTATAAGTAAATTGGGTGAACACAGAATAGTATACTTTTCAGATCTATGGGAAAGGGAAAAATTTAAAACCAAGCAAGAGTTAGAAAAAATTACAAAATGTAAAATAAATAATTTTGATTATATTAAATTGAAAAGTTTTTGTATGGACAAAAACAATGTAACCAAAATCAGAAGGGAAACAACAAATTGGGAAAATATCTTTATAATAAAAAACTCTGACAGAGTTCTAATTACTCACATATACAAGGAGCTAAATCAATTGTATAAAAAATCAAGCCATTCCTCAATTGATAAATGGGAAGGAGATATGAATAGGCAATTTTCAGATAAAGAAATCAAAACTATCAATAAGAACATGAGAAAGTGTTCTAAATCTCTAATAATTAGAGAAATGCAAATCCAAACAGCTCTGAGGTACCACCTCACAACTAGCAGACTGGTTAAAATGAAAGAAGGGGAGAGCAATGAATACTGGAGGGGATGTGGCAAAATTTGGACATTAATGCATTGCTGGTGGAGTTGTGAATTGATCCAGACATTCTGGATGGCAATTTGAAGCTATGCCCAAAGAGCTCTAAAAGACTGCCTGTCCTTTGATCCAGCCATACCATTTCTGGGTTTGTACCCCAAAGAGATCATAGATAAAAAGACTTGTACAAAAATATTTATAGCTGCGCATTTTGTGGTGGCAAAAAACCTGGAGGATGAAGGTATGCCCTTCCTTTGGGGAATGGCTGAACAAATTGTGGTATATTCTGGTGATGGAATAATATTGTGTTCAAATGAATAATAAACTGGAGGAATTCCATGTGAACTGGAAAGACCTCCAGGAAGTGATGCAGAGTGAAAAGAGCAGAGCCAGAACATTGTACACAGAGACTGACACTGTGGTACAATTGAATGTGATGGACTTCTGTACTAGCAGCAATGCAATGACCCAGGACAGTTCTGAGGGATTTATGGAAAAGATGCTACCCACATTCAAAGGAAGAACTACAGGAGAGGAAACATAAAAGAAAAAGAACTGCTTGAACTCATGGGTTGATGAGGATATGATTGGGGATGTAGAGTCAAAATGACCACACCAGTGCAACTATCAATAATATGGAAATAGGTCTTAATTGATGACACATGTCAAAACCAGTGGAAATGTGTGTTGGCTATGGGGGTGGGGTGGCGAAGGGGGGGTGAAGAGCAAAGTAAAAACATGAATCATGTAACCATGGAAAATTTTTCTAAAAAATAAAATATTAAAAAAATAAAAAGTTCTCAGTTGCAAATAAATAAATAACTCTATCCCTGTATTGTATGTAGAGTCAGCAATGTCTCAGTTCAAGAGGTGGCTGAGGTGCCAAAGTAAGTCACTTCGTGCCCTCTGCACACACATTTCACATTCTTCTAGTAGCCCAAAATGTCTGTTTACCCTTTATATGGACCTATTGTCAAAAAAGAGTAAACGAATGAGAAAACAACCACAAGGGAAATATTGGAGTTGTTCCATGTTGAAATCTTGATGGAGGGCAGTGAATTATTAAGTCTCTCCAAAGACCTGTAAACTCATCACATCCTAGAGAAAAATAAAGTTAAAAATTATCTACTGGGGGCAGCTGGGTAGCTCAGTGGAGTGAGAGTCAGGCCTAGAGACAGGAGGTCCTAGGTTCAAATCCGGCCTCAGCCACTTCCCAGCTGTGTGACCCTGGGCAGGTCACTTGACCCCCATTGCCCACCCTTACCAATCTTCCACCTATGAGACAATACACCGAAGTACAAGGGTTTAAAAAAAAGTTATCTACTACCAAGACATTTTTAAGGAAGTCGACACTATCCTTTGGAGACAGATTCAATATTTCTTTCCCCTCCAAGGCTTACACGGTGCAGAGATAACTGGGTTTCCTGGAATTTTAATTAAGAATTCTCAGAATTGCAAGATCTCAGAACTAGAAGTGATTTTGGAGGCCATGCCCTGTACAACATACACAATGAGATGAATTCGATTAAGTAAATGAAACCATATTTGTGGAGCACTTAGCCCAGTGGCCGGCTTGTAGTGGGTACCATATAAATGCTTCTTCTCCTTTCCCCCAGATGAGTAGCTATCCAGGTTTTGCTTGATTTCCTCTATTGAAACTCAATCAATAACTTTCCAGTGCAGCCCATTCCGACTTCGGAGAGACATTTTTTTTGCTTCTGTGGAGCCTTAATCTCTGTTTCTACATCTTACTGTCTGCTCCTTCTCATTCTATCCTCGAGGGCTAAGCAGAAAAAGTCTAATCCCTCTTTTTGACAACCTTTCAAATACTTCAAGACCACGATCATTCTTCCTATTCCTCTAGGCTAAATATCCCCTGTTCTTTCAGCCAATTCTCCTGTGATCCGTTTCTAGTACTGCCTCCATCCTGGGCAGCCTCTTCTGGACACCATCCAGCTTGTCAGTGGCATGTCTAAAATAGGACATGCCAAGAAAGACCCTAAATTTTGGAGATGGCCCGAGCAGGGCAGACATCATTAGGGCTCTCCACTTCCTTGTTCCCGACGCTAGACTTATCTTCATTCTCGAAGCCCTAGAAGATGTTTTCAGGCACCACAATTCCTGCTCACAAAGATTCCCATCACACCCATAAAGCATTTTTGAAGCAATATATGTCAGATAAAAGCAAATTTATATCACATTATTCAAGTTCCTGGTGATAAGTTCATATGTATTGGGTTCTTTCCCCAGTATTCAGAGGCTTTTATGGTGTTAGAAAATATGGATTTGATGAGAGTGTTCTCCAAACAAGATTGCAGGGGTGAGGCTGTCCTGGCTTTACTTTATGTGCCTGCCTGGTCAGGTTTGCCTTGCTAGTGGATGGAGCGGGATTCTTGGACTTGACAATTTTATGTCATTTTCCTTTTATTGCCGGCTTCACCAAAGCATCCCGAGCCTGCCCTGTGGGCTTTTTGTTCATTTTATTGGGCTTCTTTTGCTCTTTTCATGTTTTATAGGCAAGGCCTGGTGGGGTGAGCTTTTTAACTTTATTTTTTGCTAAGATCTGATGAGTTTACAGTCCTTTGGAGAGAGACTTAGTAATTCACAGCCCCCATGAAGATTTCAATATGGAACAGCTCCAATTTTCCCCTCGTGGCTCTTTTCTAATTTATTTACTCTTTTTTTTGGCCGTAGGTTCATAGAGGGGCTAAGCAGGCATTTTGTGCTAACAGAGGAATGGGAAATGTGTGTGTGTGTGTGGTGTGTGTGTGTGTGTGTGTGTGTGTGTGTGTGTGTGTGGGCATACTTACATTAGCACTCTGGTCCCCTCTATGATGGGCCAGACTATTTGAACAAAGCTATTTCTGACTCCACGTGCAACGTCCAAAAGGAGAAGCCTAGGCCAGATGCTCTTTAATTGTGACCTCTGACTCTATGTCAAGACAAGCTTTATTAAGGACTAGGTTCATGTCAAGCACAGAACTGAAGACTGGAATAGAAATAGAGGCAAACGCCAAAAGTCCTCCTTCAAGGAGCTTGTTTTTATGGGGCGGCAGCAAAGAAAAGGAAGCTGAAAAGGCTGGGGAGAGGTGGAGAAAGAAGCCCAGAACTTCAAGAATGGAGTAAAGACTGGAGTAATGGAATGAAGCCGGCTGGCCTGATTTTACTTAAAAGGGAGGTTGTCTGAGGAACTGGCCAAGCAGAGGAAGGGGCAACAAGGAAGGGATCGTCCACATGAGAGGGCTTCTGGGGCCCAGACGTTTTTCAGGTTGAGAGTGGTGCTGGGTAATGGTGGAGAAAGAGGGCCCAAGAATCAGGATTGGATTCCAGAGAAGAAGGAAGGAACACAGAAGGCTGGACGGATACTGCCCTTAAAATAGAGGTTTCAGGAGGAACTGACCAATGAGAGGAAGAGGTCGGAGAGAGTCATTTTCCAGGAGGGAAGGCTGCTGATTAATGCTAGAGAACAATATCTACCGAGTCAGGAGTGGAGGCTGGAAAGAAAAGTGACTAAGTGTGTATAAGTGAATCAAGGCTGTATAACAGCCAGGAAGCTCCCTTGCAGCCTTGTTGTATAGCTAATCCACATCTCCCAGAGCCTGGAGATCCACTTTTGCAGGGATTAGCCAGATCACACTTTCACCTCCCTCCCCCATATAGGCATCCCTTCTCCCTCGTGAAAGTCAGGAGCATCTCCCCCACCCAGAGATCTGGAAAATCCACGGAAAATTGTTTGTCCCTCCCTTCATGTCAGAGAAGAAGCCTAATTTTTCCTTTTTCTTTCGTGCAGTGTTTGGAGTATTTGGTCATAGACTATATATATATATATATATAACTATATATATATA
>NC_058134.1:4826357-4859198 GCF_016433145.1 Gracilinanus agilis | reverse complement strand
TATATATATATATAACTATATATAGTTTAATATATATATTTAACTATAATATACTATATATATAACATATACAATATATTATAGTTTAATATATTAAGACTATATATATATATATTAAAAACTATATATATAGTTTTTAAACTGTTTCTGTGCTATCTGTTGGCCTTTGTGTGTCATCTGCGACTTCTGCAAAACTCCCCCCAAACACCCATTTAATTTCTTAGGTTGACCCCCACATATCAAAACTGGCAAAAAGCACAGCAGAGGGGAGAGTGGAAGGGGGATACCTGTCTGTGGCGTGTGGCTTGCAAACATATTTAGCACAATCAGATGTTTTCAGACTAAGGGTATCATTCGTTGTTGGCATTCAGGCTAAAAGCTCTGGGAGGAGGCACCAGTGGTAGATCTTCAGCAGACTCGGAGGGCAAGGGGGCTTAATCTGGGCCAGCTTCACTCCTTTCCCACTGAATAATTATTATCCAAAAGATAATCATGGATAATAAGAAGCATTTATCAAAGCGCGTAGTACAAAGGTCACTGGGAAGCTATGCAGATTCATTGAGGGGATAACGTTGTTGTTGTTGCTCAGCTGAGTTCGACTCATCATCACCACATTGGGGGTTTTCTTGGCAAAGACCCTGGAGGGGTTCGCCATTTTCTTCTCCAGATCATTTTGCAGAGAAGGAACTGAGGCAAATAAGGTTAATTGACTTGCCTAGGGTCACTGTGCTAGTAAGTGTTTGAGGCCAGAATTTGTACTCAGGTCTGCCTGAGTCCAAGCCCAGGCCTCTCTCCATTGCATCACTTAGCTGCCCAGGTGAGAGGATACACAACAATAACACCACAGCCCAGGAAGAGGGCAAAATCTCAGCTCAGTTGTGGAGAAAATGATTTCATCTGAAAGGTCCAACCTTAATAGTCTCTGGATATGTAGACGCTGGGCATGAAGGGACACGTTGCCATAGCAGTCTCCTCCCCACATGCCCAGACTCTCAGGGCCTCCTATTTGTCTTTTGGAATCTATACACTGACTCCTCTCTTGCTCTTTTCTATTTGTCTCTATGAATCTTCCAGAAATCTCTCGGCCAGTCATCTCTGTGTATACACTTAGCATGGTGTACCGCAGGGCTCTCCTTCACAGCACTGTTAAAGCATCCTGCAGGTGAGAGGCTTTCTGCATGAAGCCTCTGATTGTGGCTCAAACTTCAAAGACTGCCTTGCAGACAGAGCAAATATTCTCCATATCGGCCTTTGTCAAATTCCGATGTGAACACACTGAATAATGATATCTGATGTTCCTCTCATTTAATCCTAATAGTTACTCTACACATAAGCATTGAAGTAAAAAGTAGAATATTGTCTCTATTTTCCAGAGGAGAAAACTGAGGAACCCAGAGGTAAAGTTTCTTGCTGTTGTTCATTCAACAGAGGCAGGAGTCTGATCTCTCCGTTTCATATACTTCTTACTACACCATTTCCTTTCTTTGTAATACAATGTCAATTTTAGACAGGAAAGCAAGACCTATGAGAAAGAACACTATCCACATCCAGAGAAAGAACTGTGGGAGCAGAAACCCAGAAGAAAAACAACTGCTTGATCACATGGTTCAATGGGGATAGGATTGGGGATGGAGACACTAAAGGATCACCCCAGTGCAAATATCAACAATATGGAAATAGGTCTTGATCCATGACACATGTAAAACCCAGTGGAATTGGGCATCAGCTATGGGAGTGGAGGGAAAGAACATGAACCATGTAACCAAGGAAAAATTTTCTTAATCGATAAAAAAATAATATAAAAAAAGATCATGCTAAAATATGGTTGTCCAGGGAAGTCCATCAGTATTGTATGCCAGTTTCATAATGGCAAGTTTGCACAAGTTCTGTATGAAGGACAATCGTCTCATGCTCTCCCAGTCACCAGTGGAGTGAAGCAGGGCTATATGCTTATTCCTCTGCTTTTTTTTAAACCCTTACCTTCTGCCTTGGAGCCAAGTATTGGCTCCAAGGCAGAAGAGTGGTAAGGGTGGGCAATGGGGGTGAAGTGACTTGCCCAGGGTCACACAGCTGGGAAGTGTCTGAGGTCAGATTTGAACCCAGGACCTCCCATCTCTAGGCCTGGCTCTCCATCCACTGAGCTACCCAGCTGCCCCCTATTCCTCTGCTTTTTTAGCATGATGTTTTCAGTCATTTTGTCATATGCCTTCAATGAGAACAACAACAGTAAGCTACTCAAATGATCATAGACTAACTTGAAAAAGCTGCAAGCCAAGACTAAAGTGGAGGGTTATGTGACTTTTTGTTTGTGGAAGGCTATGTATACGGTGCACCCTCTGAAGCTGAGATGCAACAGAGTATGGGTTGATTCTCTACAATTTGTGCTAATTTTGGCCTGATAATCAACACCAAGAAAACAGGTTGTTCACTATCCGTATGCAGAACCATTGGTTACAGTAAATGCAGAAATTCTGAATGTGATGGATAAGTTCACTTACTTTCGCAAGGTACTTTCCAGGGCTGTCCACATAGGTGATGAAGTTGATGCCCACATTGCCAGAGCTAGCTCAGGGTGGGAGGAGCCTAGGGAAGGTGTGGGATAGCAAAGTGATTAGGCTGAGTACCAAGCTGAAGGTCCACAGAACTGTGGCGCTGACTTCATTGTTGTACACTTTTGAAACCTGGGCAGAAAACTGGATTTCTTCCCTTTGAATTCTTAGGAAGATTCAGAAGATTATCTGGGATATCTAGGATACTGGACACTGAGGTCTTTTCTTGAGCTGAACTGCCACACTTAACTGCAGAGGAGGCAATTCAATGGGCTCCCCATGTAGCCCAAATATTAAATACACTTTTGCCCCAAACACTATTTTATGAAGAACTCAAGCCAGGTAAATGTTCATTCAAATGCCAGAAGAAGTGGTATAAGGATACTCTCAAGGCCTCTGCAAAGAATTTTTTTTAATTTTTATTTTGAATATTTCCCCTAGTTACATGTTTCATGTTCTTTCCCTCTTCCCCAAACCCTCTCCCCACCTTAGATGACGCACAATTCCACTGGGTTTTACACGTATCATTGATCAAGCCCTAATTCTATATTATTGATAGTTGGACTAGAGTTATCATTTAGTGTCTATATCCCCAATAATATCCCCATCAGCCCATGTGTTCAAGCAGTTGTTTTTCCTCTGTGTTTCTCCTCCCACAGTTCTTCCTCTGAATGTGGCTAGTTTTTTTCTTATAAGTCCCTCAGCATTGCTCTGGATCAGTGGTTCCCAAACTTTTTTGGCCTACCGCCCCCTTTCCAGAAAAATAGCAATTAATAGGAAAGATAAATGCCCCTGTGGCCATCACCACACCCCTGGATCGCTGCAGCACCCACCAGGGGGCAGTGGCGCCCACTTTGGGAATCACTGCTCTAGATCCTTCTCTGCAAAGAATTTTTATATGGATTGTAAGACATGGGAGACACTGGCATAGGATGGCATCACAGTGTGCCCACATCAAAAAAGCTCCATGTTCTGTGAGCAAATCAGAATAGCGGTAGCTTGGAGGTCATGTGAGATGTGCAAATTCAGAGACATCCCCATCCCCAAAGACCAGATGAACTCTTTGTGCCTGACTTGTGGTAGATCTTTCTGAGTTCATATGAGACTGGTCAGCCACGGTCAAACGCTCTATACCTTGGCCCCAGCATTATGATGTTATTTGTCCTCTTTGAGTACAAAGGATGAACAGAAGTGTTATCGTTCCCATTTTTTACATAAGAAACATGTGTGGAGGCAGAGTAATTTTCTCATAGCACCAAAGTTTTGTGTGTATCTGTATGTGTGCACGCATAAGTGGATTCAAAAGTTGCTAACATTGAATCTAGGCTCATAAGTTGCTGAAAGAAAACTTGAGCTCTTCCTTGAGTTCTGTGGGTGGGGATCTGTTAGCACTCGTGGTCTCCATCGTTTTCTTCAGAGCCAGAATTAGGAGTCACCCTTTCCACCACTCTGGGCTCTGTGACCAGTCAGTTTTAGCTTCAGCTTGAAGGGAGCGAATATTTGACTTGGCTCGAATTATTTCTGGGCTATGAAGGAGATTTACATGATGTATCTTTCCGAGTTCTAGAGAGTCACTCTTTAAACTTTGAAGTGGTGGCACCTTGGGATAATCTCAGCGTTGTCCTTATTGCTATCCCAATTCCATTCAGTTCGATTCAATAATATTCAGCGTGCATCCATTGCATACACTCTTATGAATCTTTATCTACTTTGTCACTGGACTGTTCACTGGTTGGCATGTAATAGGGAAGGTGGGCTAAAATGCCGTAACCTGGGATCTATGGTTAGAGTTCAAGAGATTCAAATATATGGAAATGGTGAAGTTGCACAGTGAATAGAGTGCCGGACTTGGATTAAGAAAGACCTTGGTTCAAATATGGACTCGACTCATACTAGTTGTGTGACCCTGGGCAAGTTACTTCACCCCTGCCTGCCTGACTCAGTTTCTTTATCTGCACAATGGAGACAGTAATGACAATGACCAGAGTTGTTTTGAGGATAAAATAAGGTATTTACAAAGTATTTCACAAACTTGAAAGTGCTTTATACATACTAGCTGTTATTATTTCCACTACCATCATCATTATTGTTATCACTATTTCAATATAATTTGATTTCTAAACATTTTATTTTCTGTATTTAAAAACATTATTCTGAGAAGGGGTCCATAGGCTTCACCAAACTATCAAAGGGGTCCGTGGCACACCAAAGAAGGTTGAGGGCGTTCAGGAAACCTTTTCTTATTAAACCAGGGTCATAGTCATCCTTTCTGCCAAGCCCTTAGGAAGCGCAGATTCTGTTCCTTTCTGCGGCCTCTATCTCTTTTCCCAGTCCCTCTTGCCTTTCCTCTAGCTTTGTTCCAGCTGCATTTTCAGTCTGGCACTTAAGATCTTATCTCTTTGTCAGCTTGGAGGCAGTGAGGTGATCAGCATGGTTGTACTTTGTGAGGACTTCGTTGTGGATAACAAAGGTCAGCGATGCAAGGTGCTTACTGATGTAGGTCACAGCTGTACTGAGGCAAGACATAGCTTTAAAAGGAGTCATTGTAGGGACTGGAAGCTGCTAGACTCTTACTTTGCCATGTTAGTTATTTCCTGCTTGGAGAAATGCAGGGAGTAAAGAGGGGAACTGCCCTCCTAGATATGTTCATTCCTGAGCAATGAAGGAGAATGGGGTGTTGAAATCAATCCAGTTGTGATGGCCAGCAACCAGGCTCCTGGGATTGCTGAGAGGGTGGATGCTAGCACGATATGGTCCGGGCTCCATTTGAAAGAGTTTAAAGAAAAAAAATAGGACCCCATGATATGAGACTATAGAAAGTTGTTACTAGAGGGAATAAGGAGAGGGGCAATTGGTGATGTCATGACAATGGATTATGAGGAGAAGATAGAAAGGAGCTAGAGAGAAGGTCAAAGATGGGATAGAGAGGAGGAGATGATAAAGAGGGGGAAAGGGAGAAGGAAGAAGAGAAGCACAAGGGGATAGCTAGAGAAGAGAGACAGTGGGACAAGGAATAGAGAGAGGAGAAAGAGAAAAGAGGAAGAAAAGTAGAGAAGAGGAGAGAGAGAGAAAGAGAGAGAGATATGGATGGATGGATGGACGGACGGACGGACGGACGGATGGATGGATGGACGAGCAGTCTGCCTGGAAAACATCTGCGGGTTAGAGTGGGCCAAAGCTGAATGTGACTCAGCTGAGTGATGAATCGCCTGCAATCTTAGGTTGGATTGAGAGCTGTAGAATAGCTAGGTCATAGGATTTTAGACCTAGAGCTAGAAGAGACCTTAGTCCAATCATCTGATGAACAGATGAGTAAACAGAGGACCAGGAAGGTCAAATGCCTTCCCCGATGGCACACAAGTACTAAATGGCAAGCTGTCAATTCAAGACCTGTGACTCAAAATTCAGTGTTCCATGTTCACTTGGCTTTCTACTATTCCATGAGAAGTTGATTGGCCTGAAATAATCTGACTTGCAAAGACTACATCTGTAGTGCTATAGGCAGTGATGGGCACTCCAGCATAGAAAGCATGTCTGTAAACTGGACAACATCCAGAGGAGAGTGACCAGGGTGGTGAAAGAAAGGCCTTTAAATTCGAGTCACATGAAGATCAACAGAGGTAACGAGGGGTAATTAGCTGGGACAAGAGAAGACTCCCAGGGCATAGGAGATGTCTTCAAGTATTTGAAGGGCTGCCATGACGGGGAGAATTGTTTGCCTCCAAAGGCTGGAGCCAAGAACAATAAAGAAAGCTGCAAAGAGCCCAGTTATGCTTGGTGTTAGAACATGGGATGTATGTGTGTATGCGTGTGAATGTGTGACATGAGAGCTACCTGCTAGTAAAATGAGCAGCCATGAGAAGTAGGCTCCCCCTCACAGTCCGAGGGGATGACTGCTGCCAGGTATGTTGTCCAGGGTAACTTTTCAGGTATAAGTTGTACTCAGTGGCTTCTCCCTCCCATCCCTGTGAAACTCTGTGGATTTGAGGGCTTTAAGCACCCATAAAAATGGGAACTTCAATAACTGCTTCGGCAATTTCACAGTTTTCTTAGGAGGATCAACTGAAACAACATTTGTAAAAGTGTCTTGGAAATACTAAAGTGATTTACAGTCATACTGTTGTACTGTTGCCATTGTTCATTTAACAAGATGGCGAAGCAGTAGAACTCTCTCTCCCATAAAACTTAGATCCCCACATACCTGGTCTGGGTGCCCCAAGCTCGACCTTTCCGGTAACACCCCTGATTTTTTATAGCTCTGTTTCATGATATGATTTTTATATCCTGTGCCAACCTCACCTTCCTTTTCTGAACTCAGATCTTTAAGGGCTATGGAGACACAAGAGTCATGTTTATGTCACATACTCTCCCATGAGATGAAGGACTGAAATGGGGATTCCTTTTAAAGTATAGATTGAACTAGCTGAAGTCCCTTCAAAACCCCCAAGTCTGTGATTCTGTGATATCATTTTAGGATATTCCTGAGAAGTAGGATTAGCTCTTAGAGATGAGCTCACATTCCTTTGCCTTCTCCTCCTTGTGCCTTGGCACATTGCTTGGCATTCACATATATGCTGGGTGACCTGGATTATCAACAAGAGGATACCCAGAGGGCACTATTGATAAAAAGCTGATTGGGGAATTAGTATGAAGGCCATGTGACTCCTGAATACATAAGGGTGGAGAACCTTAGATCCAGAAGGGACTTTGGTGACAGAGAGTCCAATTCATTCCTAAATAAGAGCCCTTCCTTTAGAAATATCCGTGTAGTCATCCAGCCTCTGCTTGGAGATCTCCAATGAAGGAGAACTCCCCAGATCTCAAAACGACCCGCTCAGCTTTGGGATATAACTCTAACAGATGATGTGGCCTTTCTGAGCTTCATTTGGCTTCTGTGTACCTTTCATGCTTTGCTTCTGATCTTGCTCTGTGGAGATCAGCAGAATCAGTCTGATCCCTGTTCTTTCTAGCAGCTAGTTGCTTCTCTTCTGGGGAATGAGCTGTTATGTAGAATGACTTCCTTTTCTCTTCTCCTCGATTTTTAGAGAATTTATAGAAAACCTTCGATAGCCTTGATCCAAACAAAACAGTCTCTAACCCTCACTTCTGAATCCCTGATAGGCTTCTTATAGATGAAGAGTCAGACTTGGGGAAAGTTAATAGTCATAGCTACACTCTCCTTTGGAAAGGATCCTTCAAGCCCTCCAGAAAGCCCAAGAAAGGTAGGCGCTGTCCTCAGGAGATTAAGAGTGCCCTGGTATGGTTTCTCTCATCACTTCATCAATCCCAGCTCCCATCTTGCATGTTCAAAGAAAGGAGGAGTGGGGCAAGATTCCCCCCACCCCCACTGCCAGCCTCTTCCAAGATGCCCAGATATCTGACTTGCAAATGGTGGTAATGACTTGCAAATGAGGCAGTAGGACTGGCTGCTGCATGCAGGTTCTCCAGTGAAGGGCTTTTAGAAGTTAGATTTTCATTTGCATTCTCTATGTTGTGATTTAAAATTTATTAGGCAGAGAGCATACCATACTATTTTATTATTCTCTTTGGACATTTTTTCTCTTCCCCAAGATATGCAAGTTTGAAAATGAAATGGTTTTTCACATTATGGGGTTCTCTTTCTTTTGGCAATGCATGTTGGATGTTTTTTTTCCTTGTGGTTTTAAATAATAAACAAGCTTTAGCAGAAACAGCATTCAGCCATGTAAAGAATGGAGCCTTATAATATTGACTTTCAAAATCTGAATAATAAAGCAGACCAAGGATGGACAAAGCCTTCTGCATCCT
The DNA here is from genome assembly GCF_016433145.1 of Gracilinanus agilis. Classification (NCBI taxonomy): domain Eukaryota; kingdom Metazoa; phylum Chordata; class Mammalia; order Didelphimorphia; family Didelphidae; genus Gracilinanus; species Gracilinanus agilis. The sequence goes on along the minus strand of NC_058134.1, from coordinate 4,850,862 downwards.
TACCACAGACTTACATGTTCATTTATAACTATATCATTATTTGGATATCTCCTTACTCAGTGGCAAAGGGCTGCTATGTAGAACACCCAGCAGTCATACTGATAGAGTTGGGAGGTGGGTAGATATTCCCATTACCTTCTTCTCTATCTGCTCACAGTCACTGTCATTGCAGAAGTGGAAGACCATTGTATAAGAAGAGGAGGGATGGTTTGTGTTTGTATGTATTTCATGGATCCTCAGGCTCAGATAATTAATTACCTTCAGGGCCAACCAACGTTCTGGTGCTGGCCAGCACTGGATTAGACTGTAATCTCTTACAAAACATTTGGGAGGAAGGTGGAAGATTAGGACTAATATTGTCTTACAAAATGGCAAAAAAAAGTGAAGAAAAAAATGATGCTATAGGATTTCTGTCACAAGTCCTTAATCAGATCAAGGGGACATTTGTGGGTGAAATTGGAAGAGCAACAAATAGATTGTGAAGTGGCACAAAGCTAACAGTATTTCCACAGGATCTGTTCTCGACTTGGATGGCAGTGGCACCATGACTCTTGGGCTCTCAAATCTTAGTGATCAATATGTTGAGTAAGTAATTGGATCAGACTAAATTCAGAAAGAAAAAGTCCATTCTGGAGATGACACAATTTCAAACCCACTCAAGAACTAAAGAATGAAAACAAACATGGGCGTATGATTACAGAGAGAGAGAGAGAGAGAGAGAGAGAGAGAGAGAGAGAGAGAGAGAGAATTACAGCAACTCCTTTTCCATTTTCTTACTTTCTCCTCATTATAATTTTTGTGGGCCTGCCTTGCTCATGTAGGCTCATCAAGGGCACATAAAAGATTATGATTGCAGTCAAGTGCTCATGACCATGTCCTACTGAGGACAGAGTGGGATCTTGGTGCCCTCATGGGAGGCAGTATAGTGGAGGTAGGAAGAGTCTGGCATCATTGTTCACTCTCTGGCTGTGCCCTCTGAGAGACTGGTCTGGATGATCTTCAAGTTCTTGGTCCCTGACCCTTCCAGTGCTGAGCATGTTCTCTGATTTCCATCCCTTGGCCCCAGGCACACTCCTTCCATAACCTGAGTCCTTGTTTTGGTTTGTAGCTCTACTTCTAATTTGATTAAAACCTTGGCCAGGGATTTTTCTTTCCCCTCAAAGACACTCTAGAACTTCTCCTTTATTTATGCACTTGGATATGCCTAGGAGTCCAAGACCTGGGAAATCCCTCCTTTCCTTGCCATGAACTTCACCATAATCATGAGGTCAGCAAATCCAGTGCCGAAAGAGTACAGTGACACAGCCCCTTGGGTCCAGAGAGACTTCAGAAAGCTGAATGTGTTCAGGAATTGCCTGAGCACAGAGCTGCCATTCCTTAAGACTTTTGTTGGGAATTCCCAGCCAGAGCTCAGATTCTGTTGGAGAATCCATATGCGTGCTTTCTTCTCTAGGCTCAATCAGGTCCCACATTACTCTTTGAAAACCCATGGGTCAAAGCAGAACCAGAGATGCTTTGAAGGTGCTAAGCAGAAAGAAGTGTCAAGAGTAGCTGAGCTCATGGGCCTGGAGGTAGCTGCTCTGAACTGCTGTTCAGACTCTATCCTTACCTGCTCCAGAAGCTTTGGTTATGGCTCAGTCATTCCCATTGCTCTTTCTTTGGTCTAGTCAGGACATAGTGTGGCCTAGCCAAGAAGGCTAGTTTTGGAGGCGAGAAGAACTGAGTCTATCTCTGACACTAAGGAGCTGAGACTTTGGGCAACTCATGACCTCCAGAGCCTTCATTTCCTTGTGTACAAAATGAGAAGGACAATCCTCTTCCCAGCAGACTAGCATAAGGATTGAAGTAGATAGTGCTTGCAAGAGGCTTTGCAATCTTAAAAGCCATAGAAATAGCAGCCCTTCCCCATATTTGTCACTGGTAAAGGAAATCTGGTCTTCCCTAACAATAAGATTAATGGTGCCTCCTTCTAGAAAGAAGATCTCCCCCACAGCTAGGCTGCATAGGACGATCCCATGTTTTTCCCAGGGTACTCCAATGACCATTGTCCCTGGTCTCTCTAGATATTTTCAAGCACCACCAAATAAAAAACCTGTTTTTGTTATTATGTCTTAATAGATTATAAAAAGAACAAGACACTCTGTATTCTCTCTGTTTATCTCTCTGTGCCCCCCCCCCACCTTCTCTTTCTCTCTCTCTCTAAAAGGGGAAATCTAGGTCCTTGGCCAACCATAGCTAATAGATCTGAGGGAATGGTGATGGGCAGCATCCTATCTCTACTCCTTCCTCTTATCCAGCTTTTCAAGACCAGTCCTATGTTTGGATCTAGGAGTGGCCTGGCTCCTAATGAGCTAGATAGGTACGAGCTGCTGTGACTTGGTGGGCCTTTTTTCCCCTTTCATTCTTCGTCACTTTTAAAGGATTCTTTTTTTCTTGACTTTCAGACTAATGTCCATAAAGTGGAGGAATGATGGGAGATAAAGGGTTTTCAGGCATGCACATTAAGATCCCTTATTATTCTATGCCATTGATTCAAGACCATGAAATATTAATACCGTCCAAGTGGCTGCCTCTCCAGTTACTGCCTTATCTCCACAGGGTTTGCTCAGAAGTCCCTGGGAGGCATTGGCTCAGGTTTATTTAATTTGCTTCTTTTTCATATCTTCTCCCTTCAAAAAGTCATGCCCCATTTCCTTAAATCTTTCCTTAGCATCGTACCCCAAACAGAGCTGCCCTCAGCTCTAGCCAGTCTCCTATACCTTAGTTTTCCCCCTGAGGGACTCTCTTTTACCCTTGGTGCTCCAGTTTATCCAAATGAGATGGAACAGGGGAGCCAGGTGTACTCTGGTTGGTGGAAGACAGCAAACAGAGTTGGTTCCTCTGACAAGGGGTCACTTGACTAAACAAAAAGGGATTTGGGGAGCTGATACCCAATTGGGTTTTGACTGCCTGACAGAAGTTTTGCCATAGTCATACTCCTGGCACAGTGATACGTTCACCGGTGGACATCTGCTCCTCTGTGGCTGCCAAAATTACTCATCCAATGCCTGTAATCACTGAAACTGGAAATTGAACCTTTGTAAGGAAACCATTCAATGGCTCTGGGGCTGGGGCAACCCAGACAATAGACACCTTGGGCTGATCTTTAGTTAATTTGGAATGGCACCATAATGTTGAGAGGTGATTGAGATTATTAGCTAGAGGACACTGCAGTCAGACAAATGCCTTCTGGGACACCCAGTAGGATTGGTTGGACTCAGCCTTTCAGCATGGCTGGAATGATCTGCTTGTCCACCCCTAGCCAAGTGGGAAATAAATGTGGCAGGGAGCAGGCAAGTTTTCCAGGGCTTGAGGGCAAGTGCCTGGCTAGCCTGGCCTAACTGAGGGGCCATTGAGCCCCCTACGGGACAGTGAATGAGAGGCTACTATAAGCAGGGGCCATTGACTCAAGGCTAGCCTTGGAGTCATGGGCAATAAAATCATAGTAATCACCAGCATATTAACAGCTGTATTGCGACGGCATTTTAAGGTTTTCCAAATGTTCTGCTTCTTTTATCTCATGTGAGTCTCCCAACAATCCTGTGTCAAATGCCCCTGGCCTCCAGGCCTGCTCTTCACAAATACTGGTGGTGTGCCCTGGGTCCCAGGACCCCCAGCAGAACTCAAAAATGAGAAGTTGTCTTTCAGGTGCCAGTCCATCTACCTCGCTGAAGGAAGTTTCCCACAAGTCACTGATGGACTTCCAACTGGGATGAAGAGAATCCTGGACTTTGAGTCCAGAGAACTTGGGGCCAGATGCTGCTTCTCATGCCCACTGCTCTGACCTCTTTGAACTCCAACTATCCCATCTCTAAAGTGGAGATAATAGGACTCACAATACCTGTCTCAGAGTATCTGTGAGTCTCAAAGAACATTCTGTACTCGAAAATGCATTTCCAGACTTTGCCATTAAATAAGAAGGGCGATTGTTCCTTAAGCAGCTGCATTAAAGAGGGCTGCCTTTTGGGGGCAGGTTGCCACTCTCAGGCTCAGGTGCCCATTATCCATGGAGCGAAGGACAGAGGAGTGACTGGGGAAGCTGTCCAGAAGTTATCAGGAGGGAAGCTTCCAATGGCTCAGGCCTTGAGGAAAGAGAATTCCCTCTTCAATGACCTATCATGAGGATCTCTGTCTTAAACTAGTCACCTCTAGCCCTTCTCACCACAATTCCCGACCTATCACCCCTCAAGACACAGACCCACATGTCAACCAAAACATTTTCTGGCAGAACAGTGAGCATTTCTGAAGCCCGGGTCTCCGAGAGGCTCAACGTTGGCTCTAGGAGGCACAGGCTAGCTTAAACTCTGCTCCACAGATGGCTGCTAATCTGACTTCCTAAGGAAGATAAAGGCCAAAGCATCAGGTAGTTTGGACATTCCCCCTTCCCCCCCCCCCCAAAATCAGGGAGTTTGACCAAAGGTGTGAAGGCCATGCTCCTAATTTTCCAGGTGGGGGGGGGGGATGGCACTGACCAGTGGAGGTTGGGATGGTCGGCTAGTCTTTGACTTCTCTACAGTGAGAGAAATTCTTAGAATCAGGTCAAAATATCCATTTTTTTCCCTTTCTTGGAACTCCAGTGTTACATAAGCAGGAACATTTCTGCCAGGGTGCTTTTTTGCTTGAATTATTATCAATAAAAAAAAGAGTTGAATTAAAACAGACATTTTTTCTCTTTCAAAATCAAGTCGGTGGCCTGGAGATTTGGACTGTGTTGATAGTCACTTTAGAATATGAATGGAGGGCCTCCTGGCTGGGGGGAGGAAATAAAGAAACAAGATTAATAGAGAGGTTAGAACTCACAGTGTTTGAGTTTAAGTCCTCCTTCTGTCATCTGCTACCTGTGGGACCTTGGACAAAACCCTTCCCCTTCATAGGCTTCATTTTCCTCATCTGCAAAATGGGTTGTTAGACAATGTGATCTCTAGGGATGCTCCCAGCTCTATGTGACTTTTTTTTATCCCATGTGATTCTCATCTATGCCTTTCCATGAAATTCTCACACAAAATACATCTCATATCTGAGACCTTATTCTTATGCTTTAAAATCAAATGGGTGCACTCAAAGACCACAGTGCCATCTCGGTGTTGACCTTCATGTACAAATGATTTGATCAAACAAGTCCTTGAGTTTGTCTTTTATTCTCATTCTTCGTTTCCTAACTGGCAACAAAGTGGATGCCCATAAACCCAGGAGTGGCTAAATACGTTACTGTGAGAAATTCAGAGAATTGTGGGGTAACTTTTATGAACTGATTCACAGTGAAGTGAGTAGAACCAGGAGGATTACAGAGATTCAGTGACTCTAATAACATGAGTGAAAATAGCCAGAAGAAGGCAATCAAGCATTCATCTTGACAAATAAATTTTTTTGAAGGACAGATGAGGGAACGTTCCTCCTTCCTTTCAGCAAAGTCAGGGACTGTGGTTATAGGTCGTGGGGATCCGCCTGAGCGTAGGATCATTTTGTCAGACTTTTTTACTTACATGTTTTCTTTGATACAAACAAGGGATCATTGTGGATGAACTTAAAGAAAAATGATTGGTTGCAAATAAAATATACCTTTATAAAAGCCCAATAAACATCTACCTACTATCAGAGTCAACTCCTGCCACCAGCTTGACTGTTTCCATTGTTCTCAGAATTATTACTAATTGTTTCTTTATGGTTTCCTTAGTTTGTTGCTCCATAACACACTACTGTGAGAATCTTGACTTTAAAATTGCCCGTGGCTTTCTTTGGTAGCAACGAAGAGCTTAAGATCATAGCCCAGAAGCAGCCCGTGATTTCCCAACCACTATCTAGCCAAATGTCTTTTTTTTTCCAATCCTCACCTTCCATGTTAGAATCAATTCTGTGTATTGATTCCAAGGCAGAAGAGTGGGAAGGAGTAGGTAATGGGGGTCAAGTGACTTGCCCAGCTTCACCCATCTAGGAAGTGTCTGAGGCCAAATTTGAGCCCAGGACTTACCATATCTTGGCCTAGCTCTCAATCTACTGACTACTCCCCCCCCCCCCGCCACACACACACAGCCTTATGTTCTTCTGCTCCACTCTGGGACCAGCTCATTGGTTAGCTCTTGCAGCTGTTGAAGGAGTCCTCATCAATGGACTGACTAACTCAATGGGTTCCACAAACGCCATGATTTGGACACAATCGATTTTTCATGGAATAAGAATTAAGAATCCTTTATAAACGTTCACCCCAAATCCCATCTTATTAAAATGTCAAGAAGATGGCCCCCAAAGAGAAAAAAGTGAGACTAACTTATGTATTTGTCCTGTAGAGTGTTTGAAGGGTTTTGAGTGGGGATGGGTTGGGATATTTTTCCTTTTTGGTGGGAGTGGTCTGCGGAGAGAGGGTGGTTTGGACCTTAATGGATAGTTGTCAGATGTGTTGGCAGGTCTGCAGGGAAATGTCTTAGGGATCTCTACTTGACTCTCTACTGTTTCATTTTTATTGGTGTCTTGAATAATGGCATCAATGACCATCTCAGTTTGCAGATGACACAAATACTGAACACCTTAGGGGGCCGCTGAGTGCCCAGGGAGGGATTTGGGGAATAGTTTGCTTGTTTTGGTGGGGGAGGGAGGGAAACTGAAAAATACACTTTCTTTTATTTCAAACATTGGCCAAGGCCAAGGTCCCAAGGCCAGGAAAGGGAAGGTTTTTTTTTTCTTCTTCTACCTTTCTCCCATGCCCAGCACTGAGGGCTCAGCCTGGTACCATGGCTCCTTGGCCCAGAACCCTGATTTATTAGGCAGGCCTTAGGTGGCAAGTTTATCTCCTCCAGATACAGGGAGGACATCTTGCCTCTCAGAGACACGTTTTGGCCCCAGGTTGCTTCTTTCATTTATAGCCCATTCCCAGCTTTGGAGGCTGGGTGCTTTGTATAACCCAGCAGTAGTACCCAGCTGTTCAGGCACAAGGAGTTGCTGGGATATTCAAGGTAGAAAGGTAGGGTGTTCTAGGCTGAGCTCAGGAGGCTCAGGACGAGGTAAGCTCCTGGATGAGAGCCCACTTGGCAATGGCTCTACTTAAGAAGACCCAGACTATTTGGGGGAAGCAGTGCAATCTAGGGTCTGGAGCAGTCCATGTGGTACTGGAGGGGGGCCAGGGGTAGAGAACCCTGACTCCTCCCACACTCAGTAGGAATGAGACCTTAGAGGACTTCATCCACTGACCATTTTCCTTGTCTGTATTCTTATTTTGTGTCTCCCCCAAGGGCGTCGGGAGAAAAGTGATTTAGGAAAGTTGGAAAAGATACATGACCTCAGGAGCCCTGAGCAGAACCACAAGAGCAGTGCTGTTGGTACTTGAAAGGAGGGTTCAAATCATGAATTATAGGCACATTTCATTGAGGGACTGCTGGTGGTAGAGGTAGGGACCTCATGAGGGACCTGAGCCGATGACCCCTGTTTCCATGGAAGAAAAGGTCCAGAGATACTGGTCCATGGGCAGACCCTGGGGATGGTGGGAGCTCCCCAGGGGGCAGGATCTCCTGACGTTCCATAGCTGATCTTTGGTAACTTTCATTTAAAAACCAATAAATCTTACTAACCAAGCACTAATCTCAATTGTTTCTAAGTGGTGAACAAGTGCACCAGAAGCAAAGCCCTCATGGCACTGCCTTTGTTATAGCTCTCCAGGTCATCGATAGTGAGAAGGAAGGTGTAAACACACAGTGGGACGCTTTAGGGAACCTTTAGCCACTCAGGGGCTTGTCTAGATGGCAAGTCAGAAATGTACAGCCTGGAGGCAGGTGTCTCCTCACCCCTCACACTTCTAGCCCGAGTAGGGAGGAGGGGATGGAAGAGCGGAAAGAGGCCACCCAGAGTGGGGCTTTGTCTGCAGCATCCAGAGTAGGAGGAAATCATTTTATTTACACAAAGACAGGCTCCAAACCCTGGGGGCAGCTGGATCAGCTGGAACATCACAGTGGCACTCCAGACGGGATGGACACTGTGGGGAATTACATCAGGGCTGGGGGGCCTAGTCTCTCTCAGCTATGGGGAAGAAGGCTGCCAGGGGCCCAGGATGCATCTGCAGGCAGCCGGGGTTGCCAGGGCAACTCCTTGTTAAGATGGTGGGGAGGGCTAACCTCTGCTGCCTCCATCATCAGGGAGAGAGCGCAGGTGGGTGTGCACACATCCGGCATGCGCATGAATCTGGGGATGTGCTTACCACGGCACAGTTGGAGAAGGGGGTAGCAGGCAGGTCTCAGGCAAAGGGCTGCACAGCAGTCCAGGAAGCTGAGATCTAAACCAAATAGCTGGGAGAAGCAGGGCTCTGCATTGGCCAGCCTTGTTGGCATCCTGAACGTGCTCGTGGGGTGTCTTGGGGAGGGCAGGCTCCCTTCTTTTACTCCCTCTTTTCTCTCTGGCTGCTTTGAAGGTATTGTCAGTTCTCACAATTGTCAAGCGAGATAGTCTGCATATAGTAAGATCTCACCTCCATCATCCTGAGAAGGGCAGCCTGACCAACACTGGGATGCTCAGCCCCATGTTGTCCCCAGGGTGCTGGCCAGCTCTTGATCTCTCAGTATTTCCAAAGACCTTGATCTCTTTCATTCAAGGGGGCCAATGACCACTGTGGGGACAAAAGGGCAGATTCTGGAAGCACCGAAGCAAAATTCTGGCTGTGCTTATCATAGATTGTACCATCAGCCAACAGAAATTTATTTATTAAGCTTCTTTGTGGGTTTGGTAAATTGGTCAAGATGGGCCACCATTGCTGGCTCCTCATAGGAATTTCTATTTGCTTCTCTACGTATAGATGATATTCTCCCCTCTTCTAACATTCACAGGAACTTGGCAGCTCCTTAGGGGTAGGGTTACTGCACTTAATTCTGGAGATTATTTGGTATTTATTTAGTCAAGGATTGCATTTATTAGATGAGGGAGAATGAGAAATCAAGCTTAAAGCAAAAGATCTGGAACCAGGAACTCGAAGGAAGGCAGAATCTTGAACAGAAATTGGGAATTTGAGGAGAAAAATAATAGAGGTCAAATTTTGATCTTTTGAGTATGATATGTTTCTAGGACATTGTTCGAAATGTCCAATAGGCCGTTGGTGATTTGGGCTAAAACTCTGATGAGAGACTGGGCCTAGGCTGTGTAGCAATGATAGTTAAGTCCATGGGAATTAATGAGCTTATCCAGAAAAAAGAATAATTAGAAGGAGAAGAGAAAAATGTTTAGTAAAGAATCAGGGAAAAATATTATATTTTAAAAATAAATTAAAGAAAAGAAGAACCCATGAGAGAACCTGAGAGAAAGACATGCCCCATTTTATTAGCATTGTAGCTTTAACAGTGAGCAGATCATAATGACGACACCATCATTTCTACACAATTCTCCTTTGCCAAGTCTTGTGGTAGAGAAAGAGGGAGCAAAGTTTTTGGTTCAAGGAGGATTTCTTAAGTGCTTATTAAGTGTAGATCCCTATGATGTGATCAGGTACAGCCCCAGCTTTCAAAATGTCTATTTATACTCTGGTAGGGGAAAGAAATGTGTGGGCTTTGTGGAATGCTTATTGAATGCAGAATTGGTAGAGAGTTGAGTTTGAACCTCACTTCTGATCCTTCCAGGTTAGGTGACCAAAAGTAAGTAACTCTTTCAGCCTTTCCTGGGAAGCAGGGATTATGCTGCCCACGCTACCTCCCTCACAGGGCCATTGCAAGAACCATGGCATATAATGGATGTTTTCTGTGGGGACTCCTTGAAACCCTTTCAGAGTCACCAGCAGATCAGCTCTTGTTAATATTCTCCAGGCCTGAGGATTACTGATCTTTTTTAAAAGTTAGAAGCCTAGTTCCAAGTGAGCTCCATTCCAAAGTACTCTGGGAAATTCAAGGAGGATGGGCTGTCTTGGGGTGTTGGGGGCAGAGGGTAGGCCTGATGTTCTGAATAGACTATCAAGGAGATGAAGCCTTACCCCTGGTAGAGATGGGAACCAGCTGTAATCAGGGGAGGCCATTCAGGGAGGGGAATGCAAGGAGTGAAGGCATGAAGCTGGGAGAAGGGGAGATGAGATTGGGCACTGGGGAGGATTCTAGGCAACTTGACCCATTGATATGATGGTGGCAATAGCCCTAGTAAAGGGAAAGTTGCTGAGCCAGCTGAGCAATGCACCCAACCAAGGCCATCACTTTCCTTGTCTCCTCAGATGGAGTTTCTTATATCTTCCTTGAGGAAGTGAATCTGCAATTGCTTAAGAATCATGGACAGACTATCGATTGGGGAATGGCTGAACAAATTGTGGTATCTGAAGGGGATGGAATACTATTGTGTTAAAAGGAATGATGAACTGGAGGAATTCCATGTGAACTGGAAGAACCTCCATGAACTGATGCAGAGTGAAAGGAACAGAACCAGGAGAACATTGTACACAGAGACAGATACATTGTAGCACGATCAAATGTAACTGACTTTGCTACCAGCATTAATGCAAGGACCCAGGACAATCCGGAGGGACTTATAGAAAGAATGCTATCTGCATCCTGAGAAAGAACTGTGGGAGCAGAAATGCAGAAGAAAGGCATAAGATTGATCATGTGGTTTGATGGGGATAGGATTAGGGTTTTGATGTTAAAGGATCACTCTACTTCAAATATGAATAACATAGAAATAGGTTTTGAACAATGATACATGTATAACCCATTGGAATTGTTTGTTAGCTCTGGGAAGGGGAAAAAGAGGGGGAATCATGTAACTATGGAAAAATATTTTAAATAAAAAAAAGAATCATGAATTGGCCTGGGATGAACCTGGATTCAGTAAAAGTGTCAAGTAGACAAAGATGGACATTGACCTTGCCTTGTCTTTTTTCTTAAATTTTTTTTATTTTAATAACAAGTTTCCACATAAGTTTTCTGAAGTTATATGATCCAAATTGTCTCTCTCCCTTCTTCCCTCCCCCCTCCTGGAGCTGACAATAAATCCATTCTGGGTTATTAAAAATGCATTATCATGTAAAACATATTTCTATATTATTCATTTTTTAAGTGAATAGTTTTATAAAACCAAAACCCCCCAAACATATACCCAAATAAACAAGTGATACATCCTATGCTTCCATCTGTATTATAACTCCAACAGCTCTTTCTCTGGAGGTGGGTAGCATTCTTTTACATAAGTCCCTCAGAATCATCCTGGATTGTTATATTGCTGTTAGTTGCTCTCATTTGACAATATTGCTGTTACTGTGTACAATGTTTTCCTTATTCTGCTTATTTCACTCTGCATCAGTTCATGGAGGTCTTTCCAGCTCTTTCTGAAATCATACGGTTCCTCGTTCCCTATAGCATAAGAGTGTTCCATAACCATACCATAATTTGTTCAACCATTCCCCAATTGAGGGCTATCCCTTTAGTTTCCAATTCTTTCCATCAAAAAAAGAGCAGCTCTAAATATTTTTGTACAAGCAGGTTCTTTCCCATTTAAAAAAAAATCTCTTTGGGATGCAAACCTAGTAGTGGTATCACTGGATCAAAGGCTATGTGTTGTTTTATAGCCCTTTGGGCATAATCCCATAATTCCAGAACAGTTGGAACAGTTGACAACTCTACCATCAATGCATTAGTATCAAATTTTGCCACATCAGCTCCAACATTTACCACTTTCCTTTACTGTCATATTGGCCAATCCAATAGGTGTGAGGTGGTATCTCAGAGTTGTTTTAATTTACATTTCTTTAATCAAAGGAATTTAGAACATTTTTTTTCATATCATTATTGATAACTTTGATTGTCTGAAAACTTCCTATTCATATCCTTTGACCATTTATCATTTGGGGAATGACTTGGCTAAATTTGAGTTAGTTCTTTAACATTTGAGAATGAGACTGTTATCAGAGAAAATTGTTGTAAACATTTTTTTTTCCCATTTTGCTTCCCTTCTAATCTTGGTTGCATTGGTTTTGCTTGTACAACCCCTTTTTAATTTAATATAGTCAAAATGATTCATTTCCCATCTTGTAATGTTCTCTATCTTTTTTGGCCTTAAATTCCTCCCTTCTCCATAGATTTGACAGTTAACTATTCTGTGTTCCCCTCATTTACTTATAATATTACGCTTTATGTTTAGCCTCACCTTGTCTTGCTCTTCAGCTCTGCCTCCTTCTCTATCATGAATAACCATCTATTCTTCCCTGGAATCCAGGACTTTCCCCACTGCCCTTCCCAGGGCCTTATACTGCCTTCTATGCCCATGGCTTGCCAATCTGTTCCATGTTTCTATTGAGCTCATCAGTGACCAATGATGGAAGACAATATTCTACCCTTAATATGCCACTCTAAGCCTCAGCGATATTTTCTGTAAAATGGGGATGACAATAACTGAGGTACCTCCCCCTTGCCATGCCATGTTAGAAACTCCATAAGGTGTGCTACAGAAATGTCAGAATAGTAATAATAGGACTGGTAATAGGATAAGTACTGGCAGAAATGTTTTTCTTTTCATCCATGTTTTCTAGAAGCATGACTTTAACCCAAGGGGTTCCTGAAATAGGAAAGGTGTGCAGGCTCTATGCCTGGAAAGGGGATCTTCTGGGCGCCCCGAGTCATAGCAGTGGGGGCCATCTCCTCTCCTATGCCTGCTCCACCTCTGACCAATGACATGCATCCAGACTGGCTGGTCCCATTTCCTCTCCTTCCCTTCCTTCCTTCCCTGTCAGTCTGGCGAACATACTTTTGTTCTTTTCCACGTAATTGCCACCCAGAAGCTGCCCTTGTCAGCAGTATTGTACTCACAGGACCCTTGAGGCAACCCTGCTGTTTGGGGAGGCCGACACTCCCAGCAGAGAAGCCCTGTGCTCTTGGGTGGCCTGATAATAAACGTTCCCTTTTCTCCATAAGTGGAAGGAATCTTCCGGCATGGCACTGTGGCCTCAGAAGCAAATATGTGTCTGAGAAGGGAGTGACTTGTCAGAGGGCTCTGCGGTCGCAGTGGAGGAAGCTCTCATCTGTCATGATTCATCTCTTCCAAAAGCCAGCCCAGATTGCCCCTTCCAGTCACCTCTCCTTCCCATCCATGTGCTGATGCCTGCAGGCTGAGCCAGTTGGGTGCCTCCACCATTTCTGACATGTGGCTGCCGTGTGGGCACCGATGCTCCGTCCCAGCCCCTGTTCTCTTTCCTGGGCACCGTTCTCCCAGGCCCCCCAGCATCTGTCCCAAATGTCCCTTCTTTCAGCCCCTACTCTCCCTTCTGCCTCCTCACCCTTTAGCAGACTTCTATTCACAGTTCACTGACCTAACTGAAACTTCCCCCTGAAGTGCTCTCGTCTCCCCAACCCTGGACTCCAAACCCCCAGCAGCACCCACACAGACACACTGTCTTCCCAAAGGCCTCTCTCCTTGCTGATGTTGAGCTCATTCTTCTTTGGAAGTTTGCCCTCTTTCCTGATTTCCTCCTGCTTACAGACTTGCCAAGGGTTCTCTCATCCTTAAGAAGGAGACTAACAAACATGGCCATATGTCATACCGTATCCTCTGTCATTCTACATCTCTCTTCTCTGCCACTGCCTAGAGATAGGCACAGGGGCTGGACCTGTGACTCCTGGAAGAGGAAACTTTCTATCAGTGTCAGACAGCCCCATTTCTACACTTAAGGCCCCAGAAAGTAGCCGAGAGCTCTGACAGACTCCACGATTGGTCTGGGATTCAATAGCCAGTGTGGATCAGGAATGGGGCTGACTGCCAGCTTGAATCTATCCCCAGACACACTCCTTGGGGAGGGGGAACTCCTGTGCTCAGTGACATCCTCTTCACTTCTCAGTCTTCCACAGTGTGGCTTCTGACTTCTTCATTCAAGTGCAATCCTCCCTAAACTAATCTTATTCAATGCCATCGCAATTCAATTCCCAAGAAATTATTTTATTGAACTAGAAAAAATAGCAAAATTGATTCAGAAAAGAAGTGAAACTACGTTTTGCAAAGTTACCAATGGCCTCCAGTTGGTGAAAGCTGATGATGACCTTTTCTCAGTCTTCACCTGATTACCCACACCCCATCTTGTTTTTTTTAAACCCTTCCCTTCCGTATTAGAGTCATTAGAGTCTCAGGCAGAAGAGCATTAAGGATTAGGCAATGAGGGTTAAGTGACTTGCCCAGGGTCACACAGCTAGGACCCCCACGCATCTTTCTAGACATTTTTCCCTTTGAGTTTTCCTGCCACCACACTCTCTCACTTCTTCTCCTACACTGATCTCTCCTGCTCTCTTCCATTTGCTAGATCCATCATCCATGTCTCAGCTCTTCTGCCCCTTTTCTTCACATTCTCTTTCTCGGTGACCTCAGTTGTTCCTTCATATTCTCTCTCAGTGATTTCAGGGTTCACTGATCATCTCAGATATTCAGATGACTCCCATGTATATATGCCCAGTTCTGTTATCTCTCCTGAGTCTCAAGGCCCACAACACAAATTGCCTATTCAATATCTCCAACTGGATACCTCACAGACTTTCAAAACAGACCTCCTATAATACTCCTGCCTCCCCCCTGCCGCCCCACCACACACACCTTCTCTTCTTCCTCCCTTCCCTATTTCTGTTGAATTTCCATTCTTCGTGGTCCTCAGGTTCCAACCTCGAAGTCATCCTTGAATCTTCACTCATCCTCATCCCTTGATCCAATTACAGTATTTGAGAACTCTTTTCAATTCTACCTCCACAAAGTCTCAAGCATTCTGTCCCTTTATGTCACTCCCACAACAACCACACCAACTCAGCTATCTCGTAGGATGCATGTTGTTTTTCTTCGTGGGCAGGGACGTGTCTTGTTTTTTTGTTTTTCTATTCCTTGGCATCTAGCACAGTGCCTGATGTGTGGTAGGGGTTAATAAATGTTAACTCAATGTTGGGTGACAGAATGAGCCACCAGCTAGTTATACTTGGCCTTTGATGTTTTTTTGAGCATTTTACCAGAAAGGATGAAGTCATTTATAAGGTCTCATCTAGGGAATTCTAGGTTTATGAGTTGTTGTAGTTAGCATATGTAGCTCATCCCCTTTTAGCCACCCTCTGGTCACAGGCCATTCCAAACCTGACTCAAGGGATTCCTAAATCATAGTCACATTGTCTATTGCCCAACCCATCCTCAGAGCTTTTCAAACCCAAATGGACCTGCCTAAATTTATGTTCCCCTCACAGAGCTTGAGAAGTCAAGGGTGGACTCCATAACATGGGATGGTGGTGAGTAATCGTGTAAAATTGGAGCAGGATGGAAGCCCGGGTCATTAGGAATACATATATCCATGGGCTAAATGAGTCTAAGTGAAATCTTGCCTTCTCTTTGGGTAGACTGAGAATGAAAGGGAAATAGCTGATTTTCCTGGAGGGAACTAAAACAAAAAAGGCCACAGGTCTCTTTGTGGTGAAAGGGCATACACATCTGGGAGTTCTGTTGTGCCTCTTCTTTCCCTACTGGTGAGTCTCTGAGGTTTCCACACTGCTGCTTGCATGGCTTGGGCTCCATCATTTCCCTGCACCCCAAACTGGCCCCTTCCCAATTTGTCAGTGGAATCCTCTTCCTGGGATTTCAGCTGCACACTCACTTTTTGCCTGTCTCTGGGCTTTTTGCCTGATCCATTGATAAGAAGATAGAGCTACATGCTTGCTGGACTCTCTTTTAATAATGATAACAATAATCCTAATAAGAAATAGCTTATTTTTCTGTAGCAAATTCATGATTTTTAAAGCACTTTACTTTATCTCATTTTACTCTCACAACACTTCTAGGAGAGAGGAATTGTGGGCATTTTTTTTAAGATGAAAGAAATCAGGTTCAGAGATGTTGTGATTCACCCTTGGCCTTACAGAGAGTAACTGTCAGAGGCAGATTTGACTCCTTCTTGATTCCCTCCCTGATCAATGATTGAGCCAATAATTCTATATATTTTCTCTAGAGATTCTATTGTTTGTAAGTGATCACATTCCTGAGATGGTGAAGAATGGGTGGCAGGCTAGAGGTATTTGGAAAGGGATGGAGACAAAAGGAGATCTATTCTCTTTTTTCTCTAGTTTATTGAGAGTCTTGAAGACTGACCAGGGAATTTTGACTTTACTATGTAGTTAGTATGGAAGAACTGAGATTTATTATCAGAGGGTAAGGCCTCGGTGGATAGAGGGCCAGACCCAGAGATGGGACATCCTGGAGTCAAATCTGGCCTTAGACACTTCTTAGCTTTGTGACCCTGGGCAAATCACTTAATTCCAATTGCCTAGCCCTTACTTCTCTTCTGCCTTGGAACCGATATTCAGTATTAATTCTAAGACACTGGGAAAATTGGAAAATAGTAATGGAAAAATTAGTTTAGATCAACATCTTATACTTTATACTAAGATAAACTCAAAATGGGTAAATGACTTGAATATAAAGAGTGAAATCATAAATTAGGTAAACATAGAATAGTATACCTATCAGATCTGTGGGAAAGGAAGGAATTTAAGACCAAGCAAGAGACAGAGAACATTGCAAAATATAAAATGAATGACTTTTATATCAAATTAAAAAGGTTTTGTACAAACAAAACCAATGTGATCAAAATTAGAAGGAAAGCAAAAAAAAAAAAACAACAACTGGGAGAACATTTTTATAACAAAACTCTCCAGCAAAGATTTAATTTCCCAAATATATAAGGACCTAAGTCAAATTTACAGAGCATCAAGCCAACCCCCCCCTTCCACAAATGGTCAAGGGACATGAGTAGGCAGTTTTCAGAAGATGAAATTAAAACTATCAATAAGCACATGAAAAAGTGTTCTAAATCCCTCCTGATTAGAGAAATGTGAATTAGAACAACTCTGAGGCACCACCTCACACCTAGCAGATTGGCCAATATGACAGCAAAGGAAAGTGATAAATGTTGGAGGGGATGTGGCAAAATTGGGACACTAATACATTGCTGGTGGAGTTGTGAATTGGTCCAACCATTCTGGAGGGCAGTTTGGAACCATGTGCAAAGGGCTTTAAAAGACTGCCTGCCCTTTGATCCAGCCATACACTGTTGGGTTTGTACTCCAAACAGATAATAAGGAAAAAAGACTTGTACAAAAATATTTATAGGCACTCTTAGTGGTGGCAAAAAATTGAAAAATTGCGGGGATGGGGCTTTGATCAGGGAATGGCTGAATAAATTGTGGTATCTGATGGTGATGGAATACTATTGTGCTAAAAAGAATGATGAACTGGAGGAACTGGAAAGACCTCCAGGAATTGATGCAGAGTGAAAGGAGCAGAGCCAGAAGAACATTTTACCACAGTATATCAGTCTCTGTGTACAATCAAATGTAATGGACTTCTCTACTAGCAGCAATGCAATGACCCAGGACAATTCTGAGGGACTTACGAAAAAGAACACTATCTACATCCAGAGAAAGAACTGTGGGAGTAGAATGCAGAATAAAAACATATAATTGATGACGTGGTTCAGTGGGGATATGATTAGGGTTTTGATGTTAAAAGTTTACTGCAAATATGAATAACATGGAAATAGGTTTTAAGCAATGATACATGTATAACCCAGTGGAACTGCTTGTCAGCTTCAGGAGTGGGGAGGGAAGAGCATGTGTGTGTGTGGAATCATGAATCATGTAATCATGGAAAATATTCTAAATAAAAAAGGAAAACAGATTCTAAGATAGAAGATAAGGCTTTGAAAATAATCAGAGGGTAGCAACACGATTAATGTGGATGGCCTAGATAAAAGAGTCAAGAAGACCAGATAGTAAGCTACTATAATAATCAATGTCTGAGTTAAAAGACAATCAGGGCTAAACATTTATTTCCTAGTCACTGCTATTTTAGGTGCACATATCTTCTTCCTGGTCCATTGTCTAGGCTTATACTTGGAGAACATGAATTAGGAGACAAGGTTCACTGGAAGTCAGGAATATCTACCAAGCAATGGAACAAGTCGATGACTTACCCAAACAATCAAGAGGGAGCAGGAACATGAAGGACAAACAGAAAAGAAATGGGCGTTGTTGCAAGGAGAGGGGGAAGACTTCATGTGCCGATTGGATGTGTGGCTGCAACTTGCTTAATGAAGCATTTTTCTCCTTCCCACTAATTGTTTTCTTTTCCCTTTGGGGGGAGAGAGGCAGCCAAATGCTCATTAAACATCAAACAGTGAATATACTCAAATTGCCTTCCTAGAATCTGCCTTTCTTTTTTTCAAATCATTTGGAAATTGGCAGATCCAAACATGCCAAGCATCTTCTATTCTGCCCCATCTTGGTGATAAAATCTACCAGCACAAGTGGAGTAACTCACAGGTTATGGAAGTGTTCTTTGGAACCCCTCCTGGTATTGATAAGAAAAAAGCCAGAGAGAGGTGGCTATTAGCCAGAAAGAGGACTTTGGGGGGTTGATCATGCACCCAGTACAATCTTAGTAATGATAGCAATCAGCTATATCAAGTTTTAAAGTTTACAAAGAATTTCCATGTTCATTTATCTCATTCAAGCCTCACAGCAAATCTGGAAGATAAATGCTGCCCATATAGTCACCATATAGTCACCATTTTATAGATGAGGAAATTGAGACTTAGAGGATCATAGGTTTTAGTGCCACAAACCACCCTGGAGGACACTAACTTCAACAACCTCATTTTAGGGCATCTCAGTCTCAAGAGGTTAAGTAACTCAGCCATGGTCACACTTCAGGGAAGCATCTGAGGTGAGACTGGAAGCCAGGCTTCAGACTTCCAATCTAGACAGTCTTCCTCTTTACCCCCGTGATGCTTCTCAAAGAAGCCACGTGAGTGTCCCAGGGTTGTACAGATAGTGTCAGGGGTAGCAGTCAGATCCACAAAGGATTCTCTCTAAGCAGTATTGAATAGTGAGGCTCAGGTGAATATGTTTCTGCTTGCTTTCTGAGTTCCATTTGTACCTTTTTGCAAGTAGAGTTGGCACAAAGGGCTCTGTGGTTTTCATACCAGACTGAAGGGGAAGATTTTCACAGACGTATTTTTGGAACCTCCTGAGCAGCTGAGAGAATGTTATGAGCATGTTCTCTTGGGATATCTCAACACAGATGTAATGGATCCATCACACCAAATCACTATCTATGGCATCATTCTGGTAATCGAGAAGCACAACTCTACTTCATTTTCATTTTGTGAGGCAATGATTCTGGAAATCAGATACCTCTGGTCACCCTGTGATGCTTCAGTATCTCATCGAGGTTTGGAGGCAGACCCATCAACTCTTCACTGATGATGCCTTGAGAGTGCAGTTCAAGAAGGTTTAATCAATTGGGTTGACTTTGAGTGCAGGTTCAACACTGGACCTCTGTCAGCTATGCAGAAGTAGGTCTGATCAAATTTAGATAGGTTTGTTTCTAGGGATTTTTCTTTGGTAGAGAACTTTTCTCATGAAGACAGCTTCCATCACTGGATTTGGGTTGCAACCAGCATCAGTGTGGAGCATAGACTGACTTATGCCCTACCTCAACACTAGTTGCAACCTTGATGGAGCACAGAGCTTTGAAATCCTGAAGAAATCCTTGTTGTCCACTTCATTTGTCTCCTTCATCACTAGTACACCACTGGATCTGAATCTCAGTAATGGGTATTTCCCCTCAAATTGGCTCTGAGGCCATCATCCATGGTTCTTCTTATGGTTATTCATTAACTGAGACCTAATACAATGGAAGTTTTTCCCCAAGTTTTTTTTTTTACTCATTTTGTGGGAACCACAAATTCAGCCTCAGTCACTTATTATCTCTGATCAAGTTTGCCTCAATTTCCTAATCTCTACAATGGGGATAGTAGCACCTAACTCCTAGGATTGTCATGGGGATCAAATGAGCTGATATTCATAAAAAAGTGCTTAGCATAGAGCCTGGCACATAGTTAGGTGAACTATCTAAACAATCCATTGGCATGATGATGATTTAATAATCCCACCAAAAATAATAACAACAAACATTTATGTATCACTTTAATGTCTGAAAAGCATTTCATAAATTTGATCTCACTGTATCATCACAACAAGCCTGGGAGGCAGGTGCTGCTATTAATTGCTATTTTATAGATGTCCACCCGCCACCTAGCTCTTACCAGTGACTCCAAGAAGCTGAAACATACACAGAGGCCACATTTTGGCAGATGAGTTAACCCAGGTTTGGGATAACTAGCGGACCATCAGTGAGTTAAGAGAGTGTCTCCCCCAGACATGGAAAGAGTCTCCTGGTGGTATGGGCAGATGAAAACAATCTTGTTCCAATGGCCATGAAGATAGATGAAGCAGGTGCTGTAGAGAATTTAGAGTATGGCCAGACATCAGATGCTGAGGTCATCCACTGCCTCCCAGGCCATTGCCAGTTGTCTTGACTTTGGTCTTGCCACTGGACTTTGATGACTCTGGAAGAGAGAGGGAAGCTGATGACTTTGTGCACCTCTGCCTCACTTAAGGCCAATTCACACATAAGACATCATTCCAAGGTGTCATCTGTCCTCTTTGAAAATGAAGAATGAACAACAAGAAGATTTTTCAGGGGATGAAATTGAGGCAGAGGTCCATGACCTGCTCAGGGCTGCAAAGCTAGTAATTGTCTGAGGAAGGATTGAATTCGAGTCATCCTAACTCCACGTCCAGCACTAGATCCACAATCTGGGACAGCAGTAAGTCCTGACCATTTATAGGAAATTCTCTTTCCACTTAGACTCTCTAAGATCAACATGATCCTGGGAGACATTTTTGGCAAACCTTGATTTCTTATGCTATGAATCATTTGATATTTTGAAAATCAGAGGATTATTGAGTACAATCCTCTCTGGTCCCAGTATTTTGTAATACCTTACCATATGGGGATGTCTTTTGGGAACAAAAACAGTTTTTAGATTGTTTTCTCTACCAAGTCCAACATATTTTGGGTTTTGTGTGTAATCAGTGAGTAGTAATTGCAATGGCACCCACCAATTGGGCTACTCTTAAGACATAATCTGCTCCAGAACTTGCTTGGGAAAGCCTTCCTTTTATTCCTTAGGTTTTTAGCAGGCTGTTGTCCTTTGCGAGGAGAGAGGCATGGCAGTTGAGGGCACCAGTGATTCTGAGCACAAACTATTTGGGAATCAATATCCAGGAAACTGGAAGAAAAGTACAAGTAGTGTTATATTTGTCATGATTAAGATGATTTTGAGTGATTGCTTTGGGGTAAGAATATCGTTTCATTGATTAGACCAGCATCCTAACCAATAAAGTGATGGGTCGCTGGATCAGGTACCCATATACACTTTGGGGAACTCTTAATCCCTCTCTTGAATATCCCAAGACATTTCTCATCAGTAAATAGCTAATTAGGAGGGAGTTCATCAAACGCTCTGCCCTTCCCCACATAGACAGGTGATGGGAAGGCTTTCATTGGGATTCTTAAGGACAATTAAAATACAAAAATCAACAGACTGGATAGAATCTATGACCCAGAACCCAGACACAGGAATACACAGACATTCTCCCTGATCTTTATATAGAAATTAATATAGTATATTCAAAATAATCTCACACCCTAAGATACAATATAAGCAGTGGACAAGAAAGTGAGCCTACATCAAGCTTGCCACAAACCTGAACTAAGCAAGGCCATTAGTAACTGAAATGAGGTGAATAGCAAATAGCTGGAAAGTGTCTAAGAGCTCTCCAAAAGCAGTCTATTCTTTTAATCAATTCAATGACAGTGGAAATTGGGTTGTAGTAGAAGATGGATTTCCATTCTTTACCAGGTCTAGGGTTTCCCTGGTATGGGAACTCCTTTTCCCCATGTTTTGACTTGAGTGGTCCATTAGCCAATATACTCAATAAAAAAGAAATGAGCTGAGAAGATGAATTAAGAGGTTCCTTTGAACTGTTCTGTGCTGGCCCTTATATCCCCTGGAATGTGCCTCAGTCCCATTTCCATGAAACTACATGCTCCTGGATCACCTTTCCCCTTTCCAAGTTCAAACAAAAACAGAATCCCAAGACCGGTTGAGCAGCATCTCCAAATAGATAGAGAAACGTCTAGGAATGAGTCCTTTATAAGCAGGATCTTAGGAGTCCCTGCCAGAGTCCAGCAGAGGTAGGAACATGGGTTGGGAGCAGGGATAGTTAAGTGCGCTTGGATGATCAAACTTCATTTGGGCAATGCACTTTCTCCCTGACCTTTCCAGGTATTCCTGAACTCTTCCCATCATCTTTAATGGTAGACCAGTTCTCTTTGCTCCCAACACAATATCTGGCTGTGGCTGAGTATTAAAAGGACCAGCTGTAATTTAGGACATTACCTGCATGAGTTTCTATTTCCAGTATTAAGCAATAGACAACAAAGGTGATCTTGCTCACCTTGTTGTACTGTCAGAGCCCAAGGGCTAAAAGAAACAAAAAGCTTTAATTATGACTGTTATTTCCTGCCCGTGCGTGCGTGTGTGTGTGTGTGTGTGTGTGTGTGTGTGTGTTTATGTATGTATGTGTGGAGGAAGGAGTTAAGCCATATCAGAGAAGACAAAAGTTGAGAAACTCAAGACCATCTAGTTCAACTCTTCCATTCTGCAGGGGAGTAAACTAAGGCCCCATGATGGGGAACACTTTGACCAAGGCCACATGGCCAATCAATGTTAAAGATAGAGATTGAACTCAGATCCCCCGAGGTCACATCTAGTACACTTTTCTCTAGACCACTCTGAGAGAAGGTCATAGAATGGTGGGATTCAGAATCTGAAGGGACTGTCCACATACTTTATCTGGTTCAACCTCTTCATTTTCCAGCTCAAGGCCAGAGAGAGGAAGCGACTTGTTCAAAGTCCTAAGACCAGTAAGCCACAGAATTAGCGTCTGGACATACATCTTTAGACTCTACACTTGTTGTTCCTTAGAGAAATGGATTCATTTTCAGTGTTTCAAAGATGAACTCTCTTTCAATTTGGCTTTATGACTCTCAATATATCAGGATACAATGGATTTAGAGCCTTGGGATCTTGGTTTTTATGGAGCTTCCTTTCTTTTGATGAATTGGGAGTGGATGCTACAAATCCTTGGTTCAGAGGGCCGGGGCTTCCAAGGGGCCAATGAGCTTCGACTCTGAAGTCTGCCATGATCAGATCTCAGGACAAGAAGTTAACCATAAGAATGTATTGGAACATTTCTTTTTTTTTTTTTTTTCCTCCCCAGGATTTCTTTTTAGCCTGGCCCTTAGCTTAGAATCATTGTCTCTCTCATTCCTCTGAGGGGTCATTTTGACCTTTTCTCTCTAATCCATTTTTATTGTCAAATGTAATTCTGGGTGATACTTCTCTAAATGTTAGGGAATAAAAATTAGTAAGAATGTCAGAGCTTTTCTTTTCTACTTTGGGGATGCCCAAACAGAAAAGCTTATTTGAATGTCATTAGAATGAATTACCATACATTTGGGCCTAAATAAGCTCTAGCCAAGTCTTTAGTGCCTTCCCAATTATTTTCAAATGATATGGCAATAGCCACATGGTTATGGAAGATTCCCTGTCTTAGCATTACATTCATTTGGGTTATTCCCCCAGGATGAAAGGGAATAAAGAGCCTTAAGCTAAATGCTCCCTGGGCTTCTTGTTTCCTTCCTAAAACTCCTCATTAAAAACCATCTCAATCAGCCAGAGAAAAGGTTTATTGACAAGTGTGGAAAAGTGGAAAAAGAACAGGCTATAGAATGAGAGAACCTGGGTGCAAATTGAGCCTCATAGATGCTGCCTATGTGAACTTGGGGAAGTGGCACCTCCTACCTGGGCCTCAGTTTTCTTGTCTGTAAAACAAAGAGACTTTTGAGATCTCTCCAGCTCTAGAGCCTTCTGCTATATTTGCCTCAGGTCTTCCTCATGGTGAAAACCTTGGAGTGGGATCTAGAAAGGGGTCGGCCACTAACAATCCAGAATGGAGGGATCTGTGCTCATTCCATTCAACAGCCTCAACTTGCCTAGGGCTTTAACTCCAGCAAAACACAAAGGAAAATGTGTGCATCTACTCTGTCAAGGACAAAGTTAGAACCTTCTAAACTTAGGAAATCACACTTTAAATCATTTATTCTTAAGGTTGGGAAGAAACGTAGAAGCCACCTACCCTCCCACCATCTCAAATGCGGGAATCTTCTCCGCAGCCCCAGCATCCCTTCCAAGTGACCATGAAATCCACAGTTGAATGCTTTTTTCCCTACCATTAATGAATATTTAAAAATATTTATTTTCATTTTTTCCCAAAGTTACAGGATTCATGTTGTCTCCCTCCTCTCAGATGGCTTAAGAGAGAAGAAGACAGAACCAGAAGTGCAGGCAGTGCCTGAGCAGCGTACCTGAGCAGTATAACATGAGACAGATGGGGCCACACACACACACACACACACACACACACACACACACACACACACACACACGAGAAGGGGTAACAGACAGACAGAAGAGCTACAGAGACAGAGAGGGTGTGGCCTCCCCTTCTTCCTTTTCCTGTGTGCCTTTAGCCTCAAAGGC
>NC_058134.1:4791905-4825663 GCF_016433145.1 Gracilinanus agilis | reverse complement strand
TCCGGGTAGCAGAATCTCCAGCAGGGGTCATGTTTTACATTCATAACTTTAGATTTAAGTGTTAACTTTAGAGTTTCTGACACTGTGGATGTGGAAAATATTGTGTAGAGTGGTGGTCCCTTTGCACACTGCCAGTCTGGACTCAGGGGCTGAACTTGGCTTTCCCCACGTCTCCCACCAGGTGGCGCTGTTACCACAGCACTGCAGCAGATTGCAGCCTTCTGAGGGATTTCCCAGTAACCCAGGGGGAGGATGGTGGCTGGAGCAGGGAGTATGTGAGCCAGGGCCTTCCCCGCTGCTGGATTTGTCCCGAGGGCAGAAGGAGAAACTACTCAATCCCCCTGGTCTTTCCTTACACTGAAAGGATGGAATAAGGTAAGTGCTTGGCTATTCCCAGTGCCCTGGGCCTCAGTTTCTCCTATTGTAACATTGCAGAATACTTTTTGCTCTTCCCTTATTCCAGCGATATTGGGTGGATATGAACATTCTTTAAGTTCAGACTTAGGAGTCTAGAAGTGGCTTCAAATCCACTGATACCTACCCCTGCCTCAGTTTCCTCATCTGTCAAACGGGCTGACTATTTTCAGTATCTACCTATTGCAATGGGACAAGCAGTGGCCTTGGAGTCAGAGGAATTGGATTCCAATCTTGCCTGTGAGATTAAGTGCTTTCATGACCCTAGGCAAATTATTTAACTTCTCTGGGCCTCAGTTTCTTCATCTGAAAAATGGGCATTGGATGTGTGATCTAGAGCTGAGGCATCAAAGACTCCTTTCAGTTCTAGAGCCGTGATCCTTTGTGTGATTTCACCTCCTTAGGCCTCAGTTTCCTTGTTTGTAAGGTGAGGGAGCTGAACTAGATGGTCTTTGAGGTTCCTTCTAACTCTAGCACCTGATGGTAATGATTTTATTAATAAATGATTGTCACAGGGCATCTAGGTGCTCAGTGGATAGAGAGCCAGGCCTAGGGATAGGAGGTCCTAGATTCGAATCTAGCCTTAGACACTTCCTAGCTGGGCGACCCTGGGCAAGATAGCGGTGGTCTCAGCCACTATCTTTTTCTGCTTGGTGGTTAAGAATTTAATTTCTTAAAAAGACACGAAGGCTGGGGGAAGCTAACTGGCTTAACCCCATTGCCCGGCTCTTCCAGCTCTTCTGCCTTGGACCCAGCACCCGGCACTGACACTAAGCCGGAAGGTGAGGGGTTAAACAATGCTTAAGAATAGTGACCTTGATCATTTATAAAGTGTTTTTCTTACTCAGGTCAGAAGATTTGTCCCCATTTCATAGAAGAAGAAACAGCCCTGGATTTGCCCAAGCTCCTAAGTGGCCGGGGACAAGATCTAAGCCTGTGCCTAGAGCAGGGATTCCCAAAGTGGGCGCCACCGCCCCCTGCTGGGTGCTGCAGCGATCCGGGGAAGCGGTGACGGCCACAGCTGCGTTCAGCTTTCCTATTCATTGCTATTAAAATTAAAAAGAAATTAATTCCCAGGAGGCTGAGGAATATTTTTTCTGGAAAGGGGGCGGCAGGCCAAGAAAGTTTGGGAACCGCTGGACTAGGCCAATGTCTCTATTGTGCCAGCTGAGACAATGACTTTGAGGATAAACTACAGCTTTATTGGCCTCTTCTCTAATGGGCTATCCGGGGCGGCCCATCCCAGTGACTGCTTTTGGGGGTCGTTGTCCCATATGTTCCTCCTCCCCCCATTCAGGGCTCCCCTTTGCCCTAGTTCTTGGAGGCAGCTTGGAGGCAGGAGCTGTGCCCAGCTGGCGGGATGGGCTGCGTTTGCAGGGCTGCCCGGGGGGCTGGCTTGCCCTTCCTGGGCACACCTCCTATAGTTCCTGGTTCATGCCCAGGAGGGAAAGTTGTAAGAGAAAGCCAGGTGTGGGCTCTGCCCAGTGCCCAAGGCCAGGCTGAAAGAGACTCTGAGTCTGGCTGGACCCAGGGACGGCTTCAAATCGCTCAGCTGGGGAGGGAGGGCCCAGAGGCAGCATGGGCGTCAGGGAGCAATTTCTCCACCACAGAAGCTCTCAAAGGCCACCGAGTAAATACCAAGGCTTCTCAAGGCCAGAAAGCGGGACACACTCTGACCAATTTATCAGGAGCTAAGGTGCTTAGGGGCGGCTGGGTGGCACTGCAGGGGATAGAGTGCCACACCTGAGTCACAAAGACTTCTCTGCCAAAGTTTAAGTTCAGCCTCAGTCAGTCACTGACTAGCTGTGGGACCCTGGGTGAGTCATTTTACCTTGTTTGTTTCAGTTTCCTCATCTGGAAAATGAGCTGGAAAAAGAAATGGGAAACTATCTGTGTGACCCTGGACACGTCACCTCATCCTACTTACCTCAGTTTACTTCTCTGGAAAATGAGCTGGAGAAGGAAATGGGAAACTGCTCCAGTATCTTTGCCAAAAAAACCCAAAAAAACCAAATAGTGCCACAAAATCTAGACCCAGATGCTTTTTTTCTAAGCTATGTGACCCTGGACAAGTCACTTAACCCTAAAATGAGCTGAAGAAGGAAATGGGAAACCGCTCCAGTGTCTTTGCCAAAAAAACCCAAAAAAAACAAATAGTGCTACAAAATATAGACCCAGAAGCTTTTTTCTAAGCTATGTGACCCTGGACAAGTCACTTAACCCTAAAATGAGCTGAAGAAGGAAATGGCAAACCACTCCAGGATCTTTGCCAAGAATAACCTAAATGGGGTCACAAAAGCTGGCCTCAGACATTTCTTAGTTATGCTACTGTGGGCAAGTCACTTCACTCTATTGACCTCAGTTTTCTCATCTATAAAATGAACTGGAGAAGGAAATGACAAACCACTGCAGTATCTTTGCCAAAAAAAAAACCAAATAGTGTCACAAAATCTGGCCCCAGATGCTTCTTTTCTTAGCTGTGTGACCCTGGGCAATTCATTTCACCCTACTTGCCTCAGTTTCTTTATCTGTAAAATGAACTAGAGAAGGAAATGGCAAAGTATTCCAGGATCTCTGCTAAGAAAACCCCCAATGGGGCCACCAAGTCAGTCATGACTGAAAAGACAACAACAAAATGTAGCCACCTGTGTTTTTGCCTTAGCCTCCCACTAGTCTAGGACCAGATCGGACCCAAACTCTGCAGGCACTCTAGGGGCTAGTGTAGTCCTCTGCACCCAGTAGACACTTAGTAAAGAATCATAGACTGTTAGAGCCAGAGGGGCTTTGGGGCCTGCTGTGTGTGATTAAAGTGGTGAGCTCCCTGTTCCTGTTTGTATTCAAGCAGAAGCTGGATTTCCATAGGCCTAAGATGCAGGGCTGAGGGGCAGCTTGCCCTGCCTTTACTCCTCCAGGTCAAGGCCCACATCCCTTATTTCATAGAGAAGCAGGGCAGGGAAGCCAGGAAGGCTCCTGAGAAGCTGGGCCCCTGGATTCCCAGCTCAGGATGGTCTGCAAAGTGTATTTGAAATTGAAATTAGAAAAATGAAATCAACAGGCCATGGATCTGTCACACTTGGAGATACCGTATGGTGGGCACATTTGCTGTCTAGAGAGATAAGGCAGAGATGCTTGTTTCCAGAGAGGCCCTACACAATCCCTCCCCCCATGCTTAACAACAATAGCTTCCCTTACAGAGACTTAGTTTACAAGTTAAGAGCAGAAAAGCCAAGGTCCCATCTAGTCCAACCCCCTCCACCCCCCATTTTACAGGAGAGGAAACTGGGGCCCACAGAAGTTATGTGGTTTGCCCAAGGTCCCACAAGTTCTGTATAATTATCCTAATTATCTTAAAATCCAAGCTTCAAGATTTTTAAAAGCAATTTTAGGAAAAGAAAATCACCAACACCCAAAGCAGGAAAGTGGATCTCTTGGAGGAGGTGCCATAAGGATGCCCACAGAAACCACACACCACCTCAGGAGATCCCGAATGAACTTTGGGATATAATGAACTGAAATGAAGGAGGCTGAACCTGTCATTTATTCTGAATGCAAACTCTTATGCCAAAGGGGAGTGCCTCCAGTTGGCTTTTTGTCAATGTGCTTAGCAATCATTTTGTTGTTTTTGTTTTTCTTTCCCCTTCTTTTTCTTTTTCTCTCTCTCTTTCTTCCTTTCTCTCTCTTTCCCTTTTCTTCCTTCCTTCCTTCCTTCCTTCCTTCCTTCCTTCCTTCCTTCCTTCCTTCCTTCCTTCCTTCCTTCCTTTCTTCCTCCCTTTCTCTCTTCCTCTCTTCCTTCCTTCCTTCCTTCCTTCCTCCCCTCGCCCCCATTTTCCCATTTTCCTTTGATTCCTTGAAGGAAAGCTGATTTATAAACACGAAAGCTGGGTGCCTGAATTGCCTGCAGACTGGCGTGTCCAACCTATGGTGAATGGTGCCATCTGGTCCTTCTGCCTTGGAAGAAAAGCCAGCCAGCCACCACCATCTTGACAGAATTTGCTTTTAATGGGGAGGCCTGCTTTCCCTCTGAGGTATTAAGCACATAGGGAAGAGCATTCGGTGTTCAGCAGCTCAAATGTGGCTTCTTTTAATTTCCAGTTTTCCCATAAGCACTTGCGATCTGCATCTCTCTCTATGCTAATTGCCTCATTAATGGGCTCAGGGAGAGAATGTTTGTGCGACGGGCTCGCGAGCTCTAAGGGGGTTTGACAGCTTCTCCCTTTTGGATCATCTCTGTATGCTCCTGTTCGACGGCCTGGGGCTCGCGTGACTTGGGCCATCATTGGACTGCTTGGATCAGGCTTAAGGGGGTGTCTCAGGCATTGCAGCAATGGCTCCCTCCATGGCAGAGGGACTGCTTTCATGAAATACTTAGCAGGAAGAAATGTGAGCTACGAGGGAGTCCGTGTTTGTCCGGCAAAACAGACTCACAGGAAAGCAACCCATTGACAACATCTGGCCATGAGCCGAGCCAAGAACCGCCGTTCTCATTCGAGACACGATTAAACACCATGAATTAAGCTCTAAATCTGAGGACTGACTTTATACTTGAATCCAAGCTTAATCTCATTAAAAGCTACTTCTAATGAGGTTGTGAGATTTGACTCTCGTGGTGTGTTAAATAATTTTTTGTTTAATGTAGTTTGATTAAAGCGTTCATCTTCATTAGATGCCACCACATGGCTCAAATGACATTTCGAAATACATCCTGCATCAACCCGCCATGGCTGCAGACAAGCTTGTCTTGAGGCTAATGAAATTATAACCTCAACTGAGGACAAAGGAAGAGGAGAGCTTTGAGAAATAGAAAATAGATTATCTGCAAATTATCGGCCTGGTTTTGTGCTAAGGAAAATATTTATTGCCTTATTGATCTAGGAAGCTCTGTTCATATTTATTTCCAGTCTCAGTGGTCCTCAGCTGCCCCACATTCCTATTTAAAAGCCGCTTGTTTATTATATTGTATTTAATGACAACAACCACTTCTATGCTTCATAATCTTGCCAAGATTTCAGAGAAGAGTGGTTACATACAATTAGAGCCCTTGGAGGAGTTTTTCCTTTAAATTTGAGTGTTTTGAAGTATAATGTTCTTATGTCATTAAAGAAAGACCCCCCCCCCCAAAAAAAATTAAAGTACAGACAAAGGTAAACATGAGGTCTAAAGTCCCCCAAGGCATGCTTTATGGTGCTCACTGTATATGGGCCAGTGCCTGGGAGGTAGGATGTGTATCTCACTTTCTGGACCTTCTTCTTTCTGCACTTTTTTTTTTTTGGTCCTAGTGTTCTTGGGTCCAACCCACAGTGCTCCACTCTCTGAACCTCTTTCCTCAATAATCTGTATAGACAAGAGAGCAGATGAAATGATAAGGCAATAAAATGCGTGATGGAGGCTCTGCAATTGATCACCTTGGACCACTTACTGTTGTAAGAATTAGAATTAGGTTTGACTCAGTATGAGAGTTAGAAAAGTGAGATCGTGGTCGCCCTTTATAAAATATTAGCCTCTAAGTCAAAATGACTGTAAGGAGCTTTTATTTTCAACAAGGTAGAGATATTGAAAGTGGGAAATGTAGGAAAGAGACAGAGTCTTGTCTAGCCCACCAGCCTAAGTGCTGATATCCGGCTCAGCCCCTAGCAGGGACTCCCTCAAATCCTGATCTCTACCTGGAAGCCCCGGTAGTGTTTTCAGCCAGAGGTCCACAAATACAAGGCTCTTACTTCAGCCTGAGTCACTCCCCCAGCAAGCCTCTCCAGCACAGAATGCTCCAGCCCAGGATGAGTCCAGGAAAAAGTAATTGCCTTCTAGAGTCTCCCTTCAGTGTGGCTCACCAATGCAGAATGAATGAATGAATGAATGAATCCTCAGGCTGGCCTTTTTAAAGCTGTTTTCTCAAAGTCACTTTCTGTCACTTCCCCATTTCATGGGAACCAATCACAGCCTTCTAATTTGCCTACCACTCCCCCACCTATGCCTCAAACCCTGTCACAGATTAAGAAATGCCAAACCTAAGATTTCATATTGATTTGGAAGTTTCCCATTTTTCCTACAATTCCAAACTGGTCATTGATAAAAATGAAATCATTTTGGATGCAGAGAAGCAATATCGTGATGTGGAATGAGCATTCTTTGCACTTGGAGGCTGAAAGAACGGAAGCTCAACCACTCACTAATTTAGTGACCCGGATAGTTACTTCCTGCTCCCACTTTAGTGTAAGCCATTTTTCTCTCATGTGGGACTGTTGCAATAGTCTGCTGATGGCTTTCTCCCACCAGTGCCTGAAGTCTCTCCCCATTCCAGTCCATCTTCCAGTCATTCATAAAGGTCCAGGAACAGCTAGAAAGCACAGTGGATAGTTTCAGACCTGGAGTTGGGAGAACCTAGATTCCAATTTGGCCTCGGACACTTCTTAGTTGTATCACCTTGAGCATGTCACTGTACCCTTATTGCCTAGCTTTTTGCCACTCTTCTGCTTTAGAACTGATTCAAGGGTTTAAAAAAATAAATCACAGGTCTGGCTATGTCAACTCCCCACTCGAAAATTCTAATGGCTCCCTGTCACCCAAGATCAAATACAGATTACTCTATCCGGCTTTCAAAGTCCTTCATAACCTAGGTCCTGCTCCCTTTCCAGTCTTCTCACTCCTTGTTCCCTGGCACATACTCTTTGATTCAGGCTCACTGGCCTTTTAGCTGTTCTGAAAAGAAGACATTCCATCTCTTTACTGGGCATTTTCTCTGAATGCAGTCCCCCATGCTTGCAATGCTCACTCATCTCATTTCCATCTTTTGTGTTCCTTCAAGGCACAAATAAAATCTCATCTTCCCTGGAAGCTTTTCCCAGCCTCTATTAATTATAGTGCCTTGTTTTTGTTAATCGTTATTTATCCTATGTATTGCTAGCTTATAGGTATTAGATAGAATATTGTCTTCCCCTTTAAGTTGTAAGCTCCTCCAGAACAGAGATTTTCTTTTACCTCTCTTTGTATCCCGAGCACTTAGCATAAAGCCTGGCATAGAGTAAGTGACAAATAAATGTTTATTAATTCATTGACAGATGATCTCTAAGGACCCATAAGGTGCTGATATAGTTTGGGAATTATATTCCTTTTTCTTTCCACCTTCTAAAGCAGGGAATATGAACTTTTTTTAGTGTATTATACGGGTCTCTTTGACAGTCTGATGAAGCCTACACACCCCTTTGAGAATTTTAAGTGCATAAAATTAAATATATGGGATTCCAAAGCCATTTCTATCAAAGTATCATTTATCAAAATATTTATATATATATTTATAGGTTCACAGAACCCTGCTTAACTCCTGTGATTGAAAGACAAGCCAAGACCTCAATTGTTGGTCATTGTTCTCTTTGTTCTGTGTTCTTTCTTCCTCAGAGATCCCATCTACTTTTAAGGCTTCAGTTGTCCTGATGGATGGTTACCCTTTAATCCAATCCTTTTTCATGTGTTGGATTCTTTCTTCCAATAATCATTTGGACATCTTCATCAAGATGCCCAAGAATAACTTTTAGCTCAATTCAACTTGGTAGACAGTTCATCATTTCAGGTCACTGAAACTATGATTAATCATATAATAGAAGACCTTTCATCAGAGGTGGAGGTGAGAGCAGTTATGTTTGCATTCCCATCTAGAAGAGAAGATTTCAGGGATCCCTTCCACCTTTGATGTTCAAGGATTCATTTAATATTCCCCAAACTCCTGGCTTTTCACTTCACTCTCCTCACTTCTCTACCTCTTTTGTCAGCAGCCTCTCCATCCTAGAGATGCTTCTGCCCTGAGTCATTCACAAGCTGCAAAGGCCATGATTGCTTCTTTTCTGGCTTTACTTGCTAACCCTCTAGATTTTCCCACATCTTTATGTTTTCTTTTACCATTTGAAGATGAACTCCTTGAGGGTAGGGACATTAAGGAAGTTATGTGTCTCCCTGTTATTTAATGGAGGGTCTAGCATATAGTAAACATTTAACAAATGTTCTATCCACCCATCTATCCATCTATTTGTCTGTCTGTTTGTCTATCTGTCTATCATTTATCTATTTGTCTATCTAAGGCTTCTACTGGAATCAATAAAGGTGAATTCTCTGTCTAAAGTAGCTGCTTTCTTCCACTCTGCTGGATTCAGAATCCCAGTGTGACCTTTCACTCTCACTCTCCCCACACCAAGACAGTCACTAATTTCTTATTGATTATGCCTTGCTCCCTTTCCTATTGCTTTCATCTTAGCCTAGGCCTTCGTTGTCTCATATTTAAACTATGCTGAT
This sequence comes from Gracilinanus agilis, assembly GCF_016433145.1. Classification (NCBI taxonomy): domain Eukaryota; kingdom Metazoa; phylum Chordata; class Mammalia; order Didelphimorphia; family Didelphidae; genus Gracilinanus; species Gracilinanus agilis. The sequence continues at coordinate 4,816,972 of NC_058134.1, read as the reverse complement.
ATTTCTTAATTGTGCTCAGAGAGGCAGATCATGCTCTGTGGAAGGAAAGACTTCCTAACAATGAGAGTTGTTTCAAAGTGGAATGAGCTACCATGGGAGGTGATTGGTTCCCCTTCTCGTGAGGTGTTCAATCAGTCTGAAAGATTATTTGCCAAAGACCTTGTGGGCCATGTGGGAGGGGAGAATCTTAGTCAGATACAATTTGCATCAGAGACTTCTGTGGCCTCTTCCAGATCCTGGATTCTGAGATTCTGATTCAGTTATACTCCCAGAAGATGATTCACTCATGTTGATGGTGATACTCATACAGAATGAAAATAGAGAAAAAGGCATCAATATGAAATTATCTCATGAAAATCTAAAGGGAAAGTGATTTTTATACAGTCCTCAGGCGTTTAGATGAAGCTCAAGGGTTCGACTTCCATCACCCATCACCACCACCAATAATAGCATAAAGATATTATGATCAATAAAGTGATAGTGGCCAACATATTTGGAAAAAAAATGGTTAAGTATGTGCATTACAACAATGAAGGTTAGAAAAAAAATTAGAGCCTACTAAGACCTGGCTTGGTGGCTATTATGATATCTTACAAGCTTACCATATCTCTTGAATAGGCAAATGGCAAATCTTTACACTACAAACACAGGCTTCAAAATATCCTGCTCAACTCGACTAATAAGCTATTCCAGAATTGGACCATTGTCACAGATGGCATGCTGCTCACATTCATCAGGACATATCACTGACTGATAAAAACTCAAGAACAATGTTTTTAATAGGTGTTGCTTATAAAAATATTGTTTGAAGAATGACTTGTGTATATCCATCTACAGAGAAAGGACTGATGAATAGAAACAAATATGACATAGGTTTTATATGTTTTTTTGTTAAATGATGCCTTCTCTAGTGTAGGGAGGGGAGGATTCTTGGGAATATTAATATAACATAATAATTAATCAATTTAAAAATAGATGTTGCTGTCCCAAAGACCTTTAGTTGTTCTGTTGTTTTTCAGTTATGCTCTAATCTTTGTGACTCCATTTGGGGTTTTCTTGGCAAAGATCCTGGAGTGGTTTGCCATTTCTTTCTCCAGCTCATTTTTCAGATAAGGAAACTGAGTCAAATAGGATTAAGTGACTTTCTTAGGGTTATACAACTAGTAAGTTTCTGAGGCCAGATTTGAACATACCATCTAACTGCCCGTAAGACTTATTATCTTCAAACTGTATAAAATAAACATCTGTCAAGAGTAGAGAGACCTGGCAGAGATTGACTTCATGTAGGATGAGTACAGATGAAGGGTGTATAGGATAAAGTACATAGCATCCCTGTTTTTCTGTTGGCCACTGGAGTGATTCTAAAAAGGCTTACAGTGACTTTGGAGAGGAGGAGGTCCGCTCCTAATGGTTTTATTCAGCTACGAAAAACAATTATTTAGCTACCCATGCAATAGTCTGTAGGACACTGAATACAAAGAAAAAGCAGAGGCATAATGACTTATCCTAGGACTGTTTCTGAACTCTATAAAAAAGATGAGATTGAGATAATAGCAATAGTAATAAAATAATTTTATATTATGGTATTCATATGTTAATCTTAGGGAAGGGTTAGGTGCCACTTGTGTTAAATTGGAGACATTTTAGCTTTTCACTTTTGTTCCAAGGGAAGAAATTATCTAGAATTAACATGAAATCCAAAGGAGTGAAGATAAATGAGCTGATTGGAACAATTTATTGTAACTGGCAAGGCTTTATTGAATGGTAACAGGAGAGACTCCCAAGTTACTTCAGCATGAAAATTAACTGGTAGCAGAAGTCAAAAGCCAAACAAAAGAAATAAAATAAAGTGAGAGAGAGACTAAGGGGGAGGGATAAAGAGGAAGGAAAGGAGGGAGTGGGAAAGAAAGAGAAAGGAAGAGGGTGAAGGAAAGAGAGAGAAAGCGAGAGGTGGGGAGGGAAAAGAGATCATAGAGATCTTTAGGTGAAAAGATATTCTATCCCAGAGCAGAAGCAAGGGAACATCTGATTTTACATCTGTCTGGGGGGAAAAATGGATTCATCTGAGCTTGATTCAGACAGATGTCAATTTAAATAACTTCTTTTCCTGCCTACTGAAATAATGCAATCAGAAGGTAGGAGGAGGATTAGGACCGTCATATACCAACAGATGTCTGGCCAGAGTTCTTAACACAGTCAAAGGGTAGGTGTGGAATTGCCTTATAGCAATACTTTGCAAGTCTTAACATTGTGTCATTCAGGAAATTAGGGAGAATCCAGGGGAATTACTGGTAATGACAATGAGCTTTGATGGAAGGGAGCAAACATCCTTCATCCAATTAATATCTGTATGTCTAACTGGTAAAGAGCACAGAGCATTATGTGGCCTGTCCTTTCCTAAGTGAACTTAACTTCAGGGCTGCTGTGGGATCGAGGGTACAAATCAAATGAATTTAAAGTACTCAAGAGGGAGATTGTTTCATTAAAGTTCCCCTTGAGAGGGTACGGTCTCTGCTTTAGGGAATGCAGAAGTTGAATGGTATGGTGCCTTTTTACTTAGCCATGTTCCCAAGGAAGAGCTAGAGTAGCAGAATTTCAATGTTGGACAGGGATTCTTGCTAACTAATCCTTTCCCAAGAGCCCCATTTCCCATCTCAAAGTAGGTGTCTATCTGTTGTTGAATTGAAAACCTGTAAGAAGTAGCCTCACAATTGACCCAACCATTCTGGAAGGCAATTTGGAATGATGCCCAAAGGAATCTAAAAGAACGCATGCCCTTTTTGCCCTTTTATCTAGAAATAACACTACTAGGTCTGTATCCCAAAAGAGATAAAAATGGGAAAGAACCTTTTTATACACAAATATTTATAGCTGCTCTTTTTGTGGCAGCAAAGAAACTAGATGGTGTAACAAATAAAAAGGGTGATCTGGCCAGTCATAATCATTTTTTAATAAGATTTGAGATAGGGAGAGAAGATAGAGAAGTATTAGGCTGAATAGAATTGCTTCTTCATTTGCCTGGCTGAGGCCCTCTCCCCACTGCAACTCAGTGGCTTTTTACCATAGTCAAAAGACCTCTCTCTCCTTCTTGCACTTGTCTTTCAAACCCCACTAGCTCCATGTTGGTGCTCATGATGATGCAAGGACATGCGTAGCCTTTAGATGGTACTCTGGAACACCTACTGTTGGGGTGCCGCAAGATGGAGATATTTTACTTCACATGAGGAATGTCCCTTAATTAGGGAGTGGCTGAACAAATTGTGGTATATGTTGGTGATGGAGTACTCTTGTGCTGTAAGGAATGATGAACTGGATGATTTTAGAAAGAGCTGGAAAGACCTACATAAATTGATGAGGAGTGAAATGAGCGGAATGAGGAGAACATTATACACAGTCACTGAAATATTGTGGAGTGATCAAATGTGATAGACTTTGCTACTAAGAGCAATATGATGATCCAGGACAATTCTGAGGACTTAGGAGAAGGAATCCTCTCCATCTCCAGAGAAAAGAACTATTGGAGTAGAAATGCAAATGAAAATATATGATTTATCACTCATTCGTTGAAGTATATGTTTTGAAGTTTTGGTTCTATGAGATTATTTACTTAAAAATGAATATTATGGAAATATGTTTTGTGTGATAATACATATATAACTCATATGAATTGCTTATCAGCTCTGGGAGGGGGAGGGAAGATGGGAGTGAGACAATATGGATTATATAACTTTGGAAAACTTATGTGGATTATTAAAATAAAAAAAAAATTTAATACAGGGCAGCTGGGTAGCTCAGTGGATTGAGAGTCAGGCCTAGAGACGGGAGGTCCTGGGTTCAAATCCAGCCTCAGACACTTCCCAGCTGTGTGACCCTGGGCAAGTCACTTGACCCCCATTGCCCACCCTTACCACTCTTCCACCAAGGAGCCAATACACAGAAGTTAAGGGTTAAAAAAATTTAATACAGAAAAAAGAAGTAGCCTCACAATTTCTCTAGCTAATCCCCCACATTTTGATATCAATGGATTCAAATCTGACCTCAGACACTTCTTAGCTGTGTGACCCTGGGCAAGTCACTTAATTCCCATTGGCTAGCACTTACCATTCTTCTCTCTTGGAACCAAGACATAGTATTGATTCTAAGATGGAAGGTAAGTATATAAAAATGGGAATTTCTGTTCTGTTAGGAATAGAGTTAGAATTTATGAAAAGCTCATTCATACAGTGAGGCCAAGTTGGTCTGCAGGAGCCATCTTGGAAAGCATACTTGAAGTTGCTATTCGAGGTTGGTTGGAGCTTTGGTACTAGTTTTTGGATATGTGCGACTCCGAGAAAAAGGGCTTACATTTCAAAATAGTGATGAATAGACTTATTGGCTGTGGAGCCAGGAGGGATGATTTAAGGGTTTTATTAAAAGAAATAAGCTGCTTTTTTAGAGCCTCACTTTGTTTGTATCTGTGAAGAAAGTCCAGACTATTCTAAACTGCTTCCTGAGAGAGTCATTATCATAGCTCCTATCCCAGCCACCATGTGGCCATGAGCACTTGGAATCTAAAAATATGTCGTCATTGAGAAAGCCTTAATCATAGTTTGAGCTATTTATGTGCATGCGTTTGTTCTTTCATGATCTTAGATGATGCATGTGTTGAGTCTTAGAGGTGGTCTTATGAGTTCAAAGAGTCTGAAGGTTTCATTTGGTTGGACTTGAATGTTATTAGGGACTAGAGTCTCCAAGAAACACCCCGGAACTCTTAGAAAGAATATCCAGTGGTTTAGTGAGGGGAGAGATACGAGCCACCTCTCATGAGAGATCAGGTTCTTTGGGAATAGTTGTCTAACCCACATACTTTTGTACTGTTCTGTTCCCCCTGTTCTGGGAGGGAAAACAAGATTCCAGACCTCAAACACCTAACAGTTATTCCTCAGGCTTACAGTAGTACCAAGTTTCTGGTGACCAGGCAATAGTTCTGCTTTCCAGGTTCTGCAATCATGTTTTTCCTAGTAGTGGGTCCAGCTTCTTCCTCCCAAGATATGTCCTGCCTCATCAGCTAGAGTTCTTCTGCCAAGATATCCCCTGGTACATTTCTGGAGCAACTTTATTTCAATACAAAGTCATAAGGCAGAGTGATAGAGGTGAGCTTCTGCCTCTTCCTCAGCCTTAGAAAAAGGTCACAGACAAACAAGCAGGCAGGCTGGCAAAGAGAGACCTGCAAAGACTTTGCTCCTGGTTTTTCATTACCCAGTTCTGGCATCAACATTCCTCTCATCTCCTCCTGGTTGTCATTGCTTTAGTATTCTTTCAAATGATCATGTATCTCTTCCCATGTCTGTTTCCATACTGTATCTTCCCTTTCTAGAGGGAATATTTATTATTTTATTGCAAAAGCCCATCTCTCTATAAAGAAACTCTTCTATGAGCCTCAGTTTCCTAATCTGTAAAATGGGGATATTAGGACTTCTAGTGCTACTCTACTGGGCCTCTGGGAGGATCCAATGGAAAAGTAAAAGCAAAATAGTGTGTGAACCCTAATACCTAGCACAATTATCAGTGGTGATTATACATTTATTCAGCACTAGGAAATAAAACAGCTCCCAGAACTGGAAGATTCTTTTCTTTTAGTCTTATTGCATTTTTGGTAGAGAGCTAAGAACTTAGTATCCTCAATAACTCCCTCCTTCTGCTTATTGCCAGTTGTTTTCTGACCCAGGGGATAGTCAGCTTGCAGTTCTTATATTCCTTCAAGATAGCTAGAAGGGTCATTTGCCTATGCCCTTTTTTAGGAGAAGCATGGTAAATCCAAGGGAACATATGGGATTTTTTTTTTTCTACAAAGCCACTACCTTCCTTCTCCTTAGCTCATTGCCTTTGGGATCTTTTTCTCATGGACTGGCACAGATATGGCCATGTTGTCAAGTTTGGCCAATTAGTCAAGTGACAAGCATTTATAAATACCATACTATATGCCAGATGTTGGAATGGGTCCTGGGCATACAAAGACAAGAGCAAATTTTTGCTTGTCTTTAAGAATCTTACTTTTTGTAGACTCTTATCTTCCATCTTAGAATATTCTGCTTTGGCTCCAAGGGAGAAGAAGAGTAAGGACTAGACAAAGGAGGTTAAGTCTTGCCCAGGATCACAAAGCTAGGAAGTGCTTGAAGCTTGATTTGAACCCAGGACCTCCCATCCCTGGGCCTGCCTCTCAACCAGCTGAGCCACCTATTTGTCCCTGATGAGGATTATATTTTAAAGGGAAATACAATGAATACATTTAGTGCAGATATTACTTCCAGAGCATGAATATTAGAAGTGAGGCATCTACATGATCTGGAAAATCCATGTAAATATTTTTGTCCTCCCTTCATACCAAAAAAGAAGTCTGATTTTTTCCTTTTATTTCATGGAGTGTTGATAGTAATTGATGTACATTTATGAGTTACTAAACTTTTCAAAATAACTATATTTCTAGCCTTCATGTATGTTTTGCTGACTTTCCTGTTCTTTTCTTTTAAAGTTCTTAATTGAACTTTAAAAAAGAAATTGTGTATATGGTATTAAAAGATCAAATATGTTGATATTACATGAAACTATACATATATTTTATGCATTTCAGAATTTCTAAACCTTTTCTGTGTCATTTGCTGATCCTCTTGTATTGTCTGTTGCTTCCACCAAATTCCCCCCAATTTCCCATTTAATCTTGAATTGGGGAAGCACTGAATCTGAGTGGACCATGCAAAGCCATGTAAAAAAGACAGTATCTGATGCTTGTATTTAAGGAACTAGCTTATAAGAGCGGCATTTTTGCTTCCCATCCCAATCCTACTGCTTCTCAAAAGGAAATACTTTTCTAGAGGGAATTCTTGGTATATGTTGGGTTGGCTGATCTCTGAGGTATCCCTCAGATGGAATGTTCTTTGATTATGTGATTATTTGGCTGCCAAATGATTCAAATATCTGAATAAGAATGAAGACAGAGTTCAATGCCAGGAAAGTTTCATGAAATGGTTGTGTGTGAATTTGGGGCTCATAATGAGCCTTGGAGAGAAGTATTCAAGAGATAAACTTGGGGAAAAGCTGAAGATCAGAAATTCTGAGGATTTACTTGAGCCTTTTATCCTCATAAAGAATTTTCTGTAATTTAGTGGTAAACACTTTCCAAAGCAATCCTTCTACATGAAAATGATACTTGGCATCTGGTCCCCTCTTCGGTTGGGGGTAACATCATATTATTTTAGCTTTTCTTCTCTTTGGCTAAGGAAAAAACAAAGGCAACTTTGTACTGAAGGAAGGAACTAATTTTCTTTTTGACCGATCTTCAACTTTTCATTTTGTTTTGAAACCCATATAATTCAGACATGTGCTCCAGTTGCTACTATGTCCCTCACTCCAAATTAAATTGAATACCTGTATATGGTTATGGGGCTAGCAATCTGGAAGTACTGATGCTTCAAAGCTCTGAACTGCCAGTGCCAGAGAAAGTAGACTCTGAACAGCTGGTACCAGCAGGCTCTGAAATACAAGAACAAAAAAAAACCAGAGGGAATGGAACAAGCACAGTACAATGTGTGTATGGGGAGCTCAGTCCCCCAGGTATGAGGAAAGAGTGTAGCATCCAGTTGGGGTCAGGTCTGAATACTCAAAAGTTAGTTGGTACAGAGACCTAGACTGGTGATCTGTGAATTGTCCAATGTGGAATGGGGCAGAGATGTTTTGAGATCTAGTCTCCAAGGAAATATGCACCTGAGGCATGGGAGTCAGACCAATAAATCAGCAGGAAAAGCCATAACAACAAAAAGAAATAAGGCTTCTCCATCTAGGAAATGAGTTCAGGCATCCATGAATACAAACGCAAAATGAAGGAAAATGATTCAACCCTTGATGAGAAAGAAGTTGAGGACAACATGGAACCACAATGCACTGTCCCTGAATGGTATAAAAGATAAATGACAATGAGGAGAGCAGAATTTATGTCCTGCTCAGCAAAAAGGATGACCAGAATAGTAAAACTCCAATCTGCAATGGCAAAACTCACCAAAGACACAAAGAGGGAACAATAAATTGGAAATGTGAATACATAAAAGTGAAAAACAATCTAGAAGAGAAGCAAAAAAGAACATTAAAAGGAAATATGCTCACTGTGGAAGAAAAACATGGATCTTGATGATAGGATGTGTAGAGACAACCTAAGAATCCTTGGACACTCAGAAGAACATGATAGAGCAAAAATCCTTAATACCAAAAGGAAGTTACTAACAGAAGAAAATTGCCTAGAACTTCTCATTATGGCAGGTGACATTTTAATTGAAAGGACTCACATCCAGAAAAAAACAAAACAACCCAGTGCTGCAAACTGAAGACACATAATGGCTAAATTTAATAATTCAGTTCAGAAGAAACAAATTCTGTAAGTCATTTGGAGAAAGACCTCAACACACAAAGAAAAAAACCATTAACAATATTAATGTTATTGATAATAATAATGTAAGAATGTTGTGCACCCACTGAAAAAGAGAGAATGAATGGATAATGTGCTCTAAAAACTATGCAGCCTAACCATATAAGCCAAAAGGTGGACATTTAACAATAAAGAAGAGTTTAAAACATTTAAAAAAGAAAACACAGAACTAAAGAGATGATTTATCTCACAAACACCTTAAACAACAGAAATGCAAGAAGAATGAATTACACACAGACAGCAACAACAAAGAGACAATGAAAAGCTAGTTAGAAACTTCTTTTTAAATGTACCCAAGGATACAGGGATGAAAGTGGAAATCTGGGAGAAGATCCAATGAAGAGGTATATGGCCAGCATTATGGATAGAACCTTGCAACACCTGCCTACAGGCCAATGCTTTTTGTGGGACTACATTATGACATAGGAGCATACATGAAAAGCAAGGAGGGGAGCAATGGGAGAGAGAGGAGTTAGTTATGTTCTAGGGTCAAATCAAAGGCTAAGAAAGAAAGGAAGGTGACCACTATCATTTCAGAAAGAGAAGAGCCTACAGGGGAGTGGATAAGGAGAAAGGAGAAAAGATGAAAAGGGGAAGAAAGGAAAAAGGCCTTACTTGAGAGACTTTTGAATGCTCCTGTGGGTGAAAAGAGATAAAGACTTTTCACTGGTGGAAGAGCTCTGGGGATTTTGATGCCTGAAAAATGTGCTTTTCCTGGGAAAGTGGAGTTGGAATGTCCTGGTCACTGTCACCTAGAAAAGAGAGAGCATAAATCCAGAAAAGAGATTTCTGGGCAAATAGAGGAAAAGGTCAAAAAGAGAGGATACAGATGTGTAAGGGCAAGGTGCCCTGCCATGAATTAATGACTTTTCTGACACTTGGAATGGTTGGTGTGGTTCTGAGAAGGAGCCACAGTGAACAAATGTAATCCATGGGGCAAACTCTAAAAAGTAATGGTAGAATTCATCTAGAGGGCAGAGCCTAGAATGGATACTTTAGAAGCTTTGTATGAAGAGTGCAGAGAGAAAAGAGAGACCAGATGATTATAGAGATCATGAATCAGAGAATGGGGGTGGAGAGCAAACAGAAAGACAAGATTAATAATAATGAGAGAAAAAAAATCCTTTTTCAAAAGGAGCACAAAAATTTAATTAAGAAAAGAATGAACATGACTAGCTAAAAGTGATAAAAGAAGAGGGAACCTACCTGAGAGGGAAAAAATAGGAAGTAGAAATATATGATCAGATAAAAGCAGGAGAGAAGAACTAATAAATAAAACCCTGAAGGGAAAAGAGTAACAAATGAGAAGAGACTGAGTAGAAGAGAGCTCATGGGAATAGGGTCACCTAAAAAAAGATTAATGTAAAGTAACTGAAGGAAAATAATACTGTATTTATAGCAGAAAAGGGGGAAATCATAACTAAATAAAAAACTAATTTTAGAGAGAGATGGAGGAAAATATAAACCTAACTTGTCACTTAAAATGTGAATGGATTAACAAACCCAATAAAACAAACAAAACAACAGATTGAAAAAGCAAACAAAACCCTACAATTTATTGATTATAATAAAAACATTTAAAATGCAAAGACAGAAACAGAATAAAACTGAAGTGAAGGAAAAACTTTTACTATGAATCAAGTAAATAATAAAAAAAGAAAGCAGGAGTTGCTATCATGCTATCAGCAAAACAAAAACATTCAAAAATAAAGAGATCAGTAAGGAAACTCCATTATACCAAGAGGAACTATAGATAATCAACCAACATCAATAATAAAGATACATGCTACAATTGTAGACAATAGAAGATAATAGGAAACTCCACTGTGCCTCTTTAGCTTTTGAATAAGTCTAACAGTAAGATAACTAAAAGGGAAAAAGTAGAACTGAACACATTTCTGGAGAAACTTAGAGTTATGGAAGCATCTACATGGGATGGCACAATAGCATAATTCTTTGCATCACATGGAACTTTTACAAAAATTGACCACGTATTAGAATCCAGGTATATTTCAAACAAATGTGAAAAAGCAGAAATAATCAATAATCCTTTACAAAGCCTAATGAAATAAAATTGAAATTGGTTCAGAGGCAAAGAAAATATATAGACCAAAATGGAGACTAAGCAATGGAATCTTAAATAATGACCAGCTCAAGAGCAAATCATAAACACAATTATGTAAATTATATGTAAAATAAAATGAAAATGATGAAAAAAACCAAAATTTCTGGGATGCTAGTAGTCCTTAGGATAAAATTAATATCTACAATCATACATTAACAACATAGAAAAAAGAGATTAATGGACTGAATATACATTTTTCAAAATTAGAGAATCAGTAAATAAGCCTTATATGAGCAAAAAAGGAGATATTAAAAATTAGAGGGAAATAGATAAATTGGCAACAAAACATAGAAATGATAAAGCTAAAAGCTATTTTTAAAAACACTAGTAAAGTTGACAAATTCTTTTAAGGACAAGAGCAGAAAATTAAATCAATAAAATAGCAAATGAGAGATGAAATCCCAGAAAAACAGAAAAATAAGAACCTTTTATACTCAGCTATATACAGAGAATGCTGAGAACACAAAAGAAATAGAGGAATACCTTCTTAAATATGAAATACTCAAACTATCAGAAGAACAGAGAGAGAGGTATTACATATTCCTATCACAGAAAAGGAAATGGAGCTATCAAAGAAAAAAGCCCCAAGCCTAATGTATTTACAGGAGAATGCTATACAACTTTTAAAGAATAATTAGTATTCATGCTCAAAAATATCCTAAAAAATTTAGAAAGTGGAGTTAGAATGGCAGAGTAGAGAAAATCAGTTAGCTGAGCTATCCCAACATTCCTCCCCCCTCCCCCAAACAAAAACAACAGTCCAAATTGAATTCCCACGTGGTAGAACCAACAAAAGGTCAGAATGAGACATTCTCCTACCTAAAGACAAGATAGGTCAGAAAAAGAGATCTTTCACATGGTGATACCCTCATGGATTAAACTAGGGACCAGGTGGTGGAGACAGAAGTCACAGCAACAACTTTTAGGAATTCCCAAGCCAGAGATGGTAAGTGGGTCTGGAAATGGATCAGAAAGAGATTACAGGGGACCCCTGTGCTAGCATTGGATGAATGACCAGATGATGACTGGCAGTCCCATTGCCTATCCTATCTTCTGGGTCATAGATCAAGAACAGAGAAGAACACTTTCAGTCAAGAGGGAGTGGAAACCCGGAGGGTCACAAAATCACTTTTGGTTCCAAAGGAAGAGGGGCCATGAGAAACATCATCGGTTGAAATATGATTGAATCAGGGGCTCTTTCTTAGCAAGGACCAGAGTGCAGCATCCACACTTCTCCCCAGATTACACCATCTTGGAATCATACAAAACTTTCAGGCCCCCAGAACCAGCTTTGAAAACAGCAATTCAAAAATGATTGAAGCTTGAGACTATGCTCCTTGCCCCACACACCAGAAATAGAGCCCAACACTAATATAAAAAATCCAAATGAAGAAATTGGGTAGAAAAATGATCAAAAATTTCCATGGTTACTGGGAAGATCAAGACACAAACTTGGAGGAAAACACGTCAAAACAGCTACAAGTAAAGCCTCAAAGGAAAAAATAATGGGAATTGTACATAAGCCCAGTGAGAATTCAAATAAGAAGTTAAAAAATTATTTCCAAAAACAAATAAGAGCCACAGAGGAAAAATTAGGTAAACAAATGAAGACAAAGTAGAAAATAATGAAAAGACAGTTCACATTCTAGTGAAAGAGGCACAAAAAGACAGAAGAAAACAACACTTTAAAAGACATTGGCCAAATGGAAAAGAGTCGTGTAAATTAACTCAAAAAATAACTCTTTTAAAAGCAGAATTGGACAAATGGAAGGAGACGTACAAGCACTCACTAAAGGAATAGTTACTTAAAAATTAGAATTGAGAAAGTAAAAGCTAATAACATCTGTCAGACATTAAGAAGAAATAAAACAAAGTCAAAAGAAGGAGAAGATAAAAGAAAATATGAAACATTTTGTTAGAAAACAGTTGACCTGGAAAATAGATTTAAGGCGAGATAGTTAAGAAATATTGGATTACCTGAAAGCAATGATCAAGAAAGAGCTAAGACATCATATTTTAAGAAATTACAAAGGAAAACTGCTTTCAGTAATCTAGATCTACAGGGTAACATGGAAACTGAAAGAATCCACTAATCAAAAGATTGCTTCAAAATGAAAACTCCCAGGAATATTATTGCCAAATTCCAGATCTCTCAGATTAAGGAGAAAATATTGTAAGCAAGCAGAAAGAAGCAATTCAAATATCACGTAGCCACAGTCAGAATAATGGAAGATTATTACATGTTAAAGAAACTGGGGTTTGAAATATGATATACCAGAAGACAAAAGAACTGGGATTATAGCCTAGAACAGGGGCCAGCAACGTATGGCTCTCGAGCCATATCTGGCTCTTTTGAGGGCCAGATATGGCTCTTTCTGCAGGAGCCATAAAGTCCATTTTTTTTCAGGCGCTGTTACAGGAGCTGCACTGTGAGAACTGCACGGCTCTCATGAAATGACATTTTAAAAAATGTGGCATTTATGGCTCTCATGGTCAAAAAGGTTGTTGACCCCAGGCCTAGAATAATCTACCCAGCAAAACTGAGTATTATCCCATAAGGGGAAAATAGATATTTGATAAAATAGTGAATTTTCAAGCATTCATGATGAAAATTTTTATCATTCAGTCATTTCAGTCATGTCAGACTCTTTGGGATCCGGTTTGGAGTTTTCTCAGGAAAGATACTGAAATTATCTGCCATTTCTTTTTCCAGTTCATTTTACAGATTAGGAAACTGAGGTCAAAAGAGCCAAATGACTTGCCCAGGGTCACAAAACAAGCAAGTGCCTGAGGCCAGATTTAAACTCATCTTCCTGACTCCAGGCCCATAATTCTATCCAGTGTACCACCTAACTGTCCCCAATGAAAGAATCAGAGCTAAACAAAAATTTTTATTTTCAAATATAAAATGTAGGGAAAATATAAAAAAGTAAACATGAATGAGAAATTTTAAGGAATTTAATAAGGTTAAGCTGTTTATCTTCCTACATGGGAAGATGAGAGAGTCATACAAGAACTTAATCCTTATTATGACAATTAGAAGGATTCTGCATAGAAAGAGGGTGTGGGAGCAAGTAGATTATGCTGGAATGATGTAAAAAAATGGATAGATGAGAAAGGTATACCTGGGGAAAGAGGGAAGGAAGAGGAAGATTGGGGGAAAGTATCTCACATAAAAGAGAGATACAAGAAAAAGCTTTTTAAGTGGATGATAAAATGGTGGGTAAGGGGAAGTTAATGATTCTGGACCAGAAATCAGAATCCAATATGTCTTTTAAAAGAAGGACACTTGAAACAGAGAGACACATACAGAATAAAAATAAGGGGTTAGGGTAGAATTTATTATGCTTTAGCTAAAGTAAAAAAAAATTGAGGGTAGCAATTGTGAGCTCAGACAAAGCAAATGCAAAAAAATAGATCCAGTTAAAAGGGTTAAGCAGGGAAATTACATCTTACTAAAGGGAACCATCCTCTGTCTGTCTGTGTATCTATCTATCTATCTACCAACAAAATGTCATAGTATCGAAATTCTTAAAGGACAAATAAAATGATTTATAGGAGATTATAGGCTGTAACACTATAATAGTGGAAACCTTAAATTTCTCCTCTCAGAGCCAGATAAATTTAATCATAGAATAAGTAAAAAGAAGTCAAGGGGATGAATAGAATCTCATAAAAGTTAGATATAATAAACCTCTGAAGAAAATTGAATAGGACTAGAAAGGAGTATACCTTTTTCTCTGTTGTGTATGGCATGTTAACAAAAATTGACACAGAATGTAAAAACCTCTCAATGAAATGCAGAAAATAAGAAATATTAAATGTATTCTTTTGAAAACATAATGCATTGGAAATTACATTTAATAAAGGACTATGGAAGCATAGATTAAAAGTTAATAAAGTTAATTGCAACCTAAAATATTTAATACTAAAGAATGACTGGGACAAAAAACAAATCATAGAAATAATCATTAGTTTCACTGAGGAGAATGACAACAATGAGATAGCATTCCAAAATTTGTGGGATGAAACCAGATCAATACTTAGGGAAAAATGTATATCTCTGTGCATATCACTAAAAGAGAGAAAGGACAGATCATTGAATTGGATGTGCAACTAAAAAAAAAACTAGAAAAAGACCAAATTAAAAAATTCAAATTAAACACCAAGAATGAATACCTTGAACATCAAGGGAGAAGTCGATAAATTGAAAGTTAAGAAAAACAAACATTAGACTAATAAATCTAGGAGCTGGTTTTTTAAAAAATAAACTATTGCTTAATTTTATTAAAAATAAGAAAAACAAATTACCATTATCAAAAAGGAAAAGAGTGAGAAGGGGACAGCTTAGTGGGTGGGTGGATTGAGAGCAAGGCCTAGGGATGGGAAGTCTTGGGTTCAAATTTGATCTTACACACTTCCTAGCTATGTGACCCTGGGCAAGTCACTTAATTTTCATTGCCTATCCCTTACCACTCTTCAGCCTTGGGACCAATATATGGTATTGATTCTAAGATGGAAGGTAAAGGTTATTTTTTTAAGGAAATGAATTGCTGTACCACCAATGAAGATAAAATTGACACAATTTTATGGAGTTATTTTGTACAATTATATGCCAGTAAAACAGAAAATCTAAATGAAATTGATAAATATTTGCAAAAATATAAACTTCCTAGATTAATGGAAGACAAATAGAATGTTTAAATTAAAAATAAAGAAATAATATAAATTAATTGAACAAGCTATCATCTAGTTCCCTAAGAAAAAAGTCTCTAGGACCAGACATGTGAATTCTACCAACTATTTAAGGAACAATGAATTCCAATGTTATGTAATCTTTTTGAAGAAATGGGTAAAGAAAAAGTGCTGCCAAATTTCTTTTATGACACAAATATAGTTCTGATGCTTGAACTTGGGAAAGCAAAAACAGAAAGAAAACCCCAACAATTTCCTTAATGAATATCAATGCAAAAAATTTGAATAATATGCTAGCGAGGGGATCACAGCAATTTGTCACAAAGATTGTATACTATTACCAGGTGGAATTTATACCAAGAATGCAAGATTATTTCACTATTAGGGAAATAATCAGCATAATTGATCATATCAATAAGAAAATAGCAAAAATAATATAATTATATCAACAGATGCAGAAAAGCATCTGAAATATATAACCATTCCTATCAAAAATAGTGCATAGTATAGGAATCAATGGAGCCTTTCTCAAAATGATGAGCAGCATTTATCTAAAATGAAGAGAAGGGGGCAGCTGGGTAGCTCAGTGGATTGAGAGCCAGGCCTAGAGACAGGAGGTACTGGGTTCAAATCTGGTCTCAGACACTTCCCAGCTGTGTGACCCTGGGCAAGTCATCCCCATTGCCTATCCTTACAACTCTTCTGCCTTGGAGCCAATACCTATTGGCTCCAAGACAGAAGGTAAGGGTTTAAAAAATGAAGAGAAAGATCATTTCTATTGGGGGTAAATTTGAAGCCTGTCCAATAAAAATCAGGAATTAAGCAAGGATGTTCATTATCATGACTATTATTTAATATTGTGCTTATAATGGCAGCCAAAGCAATAAGATAAGAAAAAGAAATTGAAGGAATAAAAATAGGAAACAAAACTATTACTGTTTTCTGATGGCATAATAGTATAGAGAACCATAGAGAATCAAATAAAAAATGTCAAGAAACTAAGGCACTATAAAATAAACCCACATAAATCAATAAAATGTTTACTTAGTGCCAAGAAAACCCAGCAAGAGGAGATAGAGAAATTCTATTTAAAATAATACAGGCAACACAAAATTCTTTGGAGTCTATCTGCCAAGACAAACCCAGGGATTATATGGGTATAATTATAAAATATTTTTCACACAGAAAAAGACATCCAAATTTCTGGAGAAATATTAATTGTGCATTGGTAGCCAAGTCTGTATAATAAAAATGACAGTTCTACCTATGTTAATTTACTTATTCAGTGCCATAACAATCAAACTATCAAATAATTATTTTATAGAGTTAGAAAAATAGTTAAAATATTATCTGGAAGAAAAAAAGGTCAAGAATATCAAGGGAATCAATTAAAAATTGTTAAAGAAGACAGCCTCAAGTTCCCAGAATTCAAATATATTACAAAGTGGCAATCATCAAAACAATCTGATGCTGATTAAGAAATAGAATGATGGATCAGAATAATAGATTAGGTACTCAATGTACAGTAGTAAATGATCATAGTAATCTAGTTTTTGAAAAACCCAAAGAGCCAAGCTCTTGGGGCAAAAGTCCAATATCTGACAAAAATGCTAGGAAATCTGGAAGGATAGAAGAAAGGAGGTATAGATGGATATCTCACATCACAAACCAAGATAGGTTCAAAATAGATAAATGATTTAGACATGAAGGAGATATAAGTAAATTAGGGGAGATATCTATAATTAACTTAGTATTTGTCAGATCTCTGTATAAGGGAAGAATTTATGACCAAATAAGAGATTACGTGGAATAAAATAGATAATTTATTTTTAGAAATAATATTACCTTTATTTTCCTCACATTTTAACATTTAAAAAAATCTTAGTTCCAAATTCTCTTGCTCCTTCCCACTCCCTTCCCCTATCACTTCCCTGAGATGGTAAGCAATAATGATATAGATAAAATAGATGATTTTGATTATGTGAAATGAAAAGCTTTTAAATGAACAAAATTAATGCTGCCAAAATTAGAAGGAAAACGGAGGAAAATTTTACAGTAGCTTTCTTTGATAAAGACTTCATCTCTGAAATATATAAGGAACTAGGCCAAATTTATGGAAAAAGAGCCATTCCCCTTTTACTTAATCAGTGAATTAAGTCAAAGGACATGAACAGGCAGTTTTTAGAAGACGAGATCAAAGCTATCAATAGTCACAAGAAAAAAATGATCTAAATCACAACCAATTACAGAGATGAAAATTAAAACAACTCCGAGTTACCATATCACATCTGTAAGAAGGACTGAACATGACATAAAATAATACATGTTGGAGAGGATGTTGAAAAATAGGCAAGCCAACTCACTGTTGGTGGAGTTGTGAACTATTCCAACCACTCTGGACAACAACTTGGAACTACTATAAAATTATGCATAATCTTTGACTTGAAATACCCCTACCATGTCAGTATCCCAAAGAATTAAAAGAAAAGGGGCTAAATTATTTGTACATAATTTTATATGTACAAAAATATTTATAGCAGCACTTTTTTTTGTAGCAAAGAATTGGAATTTGAGGAGATGCTTATCAATTGGGAAATGACAATAAACTATGTGATGTAATTTGGGGGAATATTATTGGGTTACAAGATATGATAAACAGGATAGTTTCAGAAAAACATGGGGAATAAATATGAATTGTTGCAGAATGAAATGAGCAGAAATAGGAGAACATTGTATACACCAGTGATTCCCAAAGTGGGCACTACCTCCCCCTGGTGGGTGCTGCAGCAATTCATGGGAGCAGCGATGGCCACAGGTGCATTTATCTTTCCTATTAATTGCTATTAAAATTAAAAAAGAAAAATACTATCCACCTCAGAGAGAACTGGTGAGATCTAAATTCAGATTGAATATTTTTGTTGTCTTTATTTTTATTCTCTTATTTTGTTTGTGTTTTCTTTTGCAACATTGCTAATATGGAAATATGTCTTGAATGACTTCACATGTAATTGAAATCCAAGTGCTTGCCTTCTCTAGAAGAATCAGTGAAGTAGGAGAGAGGGAGAATTGGAACTCAAATTTTAAAAAGTATTGGTAAAATTATTTTAAGTATGGTTGGAAAATATCTATTGAAATAAAAAAGAAAAACAAACTTCCCTCCCCCTAAAAAAGATACTGAAAAGGAAAGATTTTGGAACTCAATTTTTTAAAGTATGTTAAAAATTTTTTATAGGTGATTGGGAAATAATAAAATATATAAAAATAGCTTTCAAAAATACATAAAGAACTCTACCAGAATCCTCTTCTGAGTCAAATAAAGTCATAATACCTAAACCAGAGAAGGATAAAACATGGAAAGAAAACAGTAGGCCAATATTATTAAGTAATATTCAATTGATATTTTTCATTAAAATCTTTTAAATATTGCAATGATTTATCCAAGAAATTATTCATTCTAATTCAGTGGGATATATCCCAGTGGTACAAGGAAGGTTCAGCAATAGGAAAACAAATGCCATAATTAATTATATTAAAAATCAAAATATCCAAAACCACATGATCTCAATAGATTCAGGAAAAGCCAATCACAAAATATAACACTCTTTTATACTAAAAATCCTACAAAGTACAGCCTTAGAGTGACCCTCTTTAATAACATTAAAAGCATTTGTCTAGACCCAGAAGAAATCACTAAATGAAATAAAAACATAGTAGAATCTTTTTTTAACAAATGAAAGAGTGAAGCAAGGTTGCCCACTCTTGCCACTGTTACTTGATATGGTTCTGGAATTGTTAGCAATAGCAATGTCAAGAGAATGGAATGAAAGGAATAAAAATGAGATAAAAATATACAATTTCCCTTGTTTGTGATGATCTGATGGTTTACTTGAAAAACCTCAGGGAATCAGGAGGATACTAATTGAGATTATTAATAACTTTGGCAGAGTTGCAAGATACAAAATCAAACTTTACCAATCAACATTTGCATATAATAACAAAATAAAAGAAATAATAATTAAAAGAGAAATTACCTTCCATATAACTTCAAAATGCACAAAATATCTGGGCATTGACTTCCCAAAGAAGTATTTCTATGGATTAAATTCTAAAGCATTGCCTTAAGAATTAAAGAATAACCCACATAGTCTGTGACAATGTAATAAAAATTTCAATACTACCAAAATTAATTCACACTTTTAGCATTTTATTAATCAAATTTCCAAGAGGTTAATTCACAAAACTTGATAAAATGATAAAATAATTCATTTGGAAAAATAAAATATATAGAACATCAAGAGAAATAATGAAAACAAATGAGGATAAAGAGATAGGAGTACTCCAGACCTCAAATTATACTATAAGACGGAAGTCTCAAAACCATCTGGCAGTGACTAAAAAATAATGGTAAGTCAATGGAACAGACCAGACAAAGGATATTCAGAAAGAAAATAATTCACTAACACATTCTGAAAAAGTGGAAAACAAGTTATCTAGGGGAAAAAATCTTATGTAATACAAACTGGTAGGAAAATTGAAAGCAGCCTGGCAGAAATTAGGCTTAGAACAACATAACACTTTATGCCACATTCTATAACATATTCTAAATCAATGTGACTTAATGTTAAAGATCATATTATTAAAAAATAGAAGACAAACATCATATACCTTCGAGCTATGGGTAAGAAATGTAGTCTTAATCAAACAAAAGATAGGAGTAATTACTAAAGATAAAATAGATAACTTCGTTTACTTGAAACTCAGAAGCTTTTGAATACATATTAGTACATTTATGATAAGAAGGGAAATGGTTGGATGGTAGGAAAATTGCCAAGTTTCTCTGACAAGGGTTTGATATTCAACATATATAAATGCATATATATGTATATGTATACATATATATGTAATATAAAACTAACTGCCACTTCAAAATAAATAAATGGTCAAAAGCTATGAATAAACAGTTCACCAAAGAAGAACAGCAAAGTATTCACAGCCACATAAAAATACTCCAGATCACTAATAAAACAAAATAAAAAATAAGAAATATAAAAAGCAAATAATTCTCAGGTTTTGCCTTACATCCTGCAAACTGGCAAAAATAAAAAGATGCAAAATCAGTGTTGGAGGGATTGTGGGAAGATAGGCACACTAAAACATTGATGATGGAGCTGTGAAATAGTACAACCTTTTAGAAAGTAACTTGCAACTATGCAAGTAAAGTGACTAAAATGTTGACTCTTCCTCCCTGAAACAGAGGATCCATTACTGAGTTTAAAACCCAAAGAAGCCATGAATAAGAAAAAAAAACTTCGTTTAGTCCAAATTATTTCTATCAGTACTTTTGTAATAGCTAACAATTGGAATAAAGTGGAACCCTAATTAATTAAGGAATAACTAAACAAACTAATACATGAATATAAATGAACATTATACAGCTTTAAAAGAAACGATGCATGTAAAGAATACAAAAGAAATATGAAAAGATTTACATGAACTGATGCAAAGGGAAGTAAGCACAACCCAGAAAAAATACAGTATAACTACAACATTGATAAAAGAAAAATGACACATCAAAAAATCAAAATGAAATGTGGCAAAATTATAAAGATTCAGTGAGACAAAATGAATAGATATGAGAAGACATACCCTTGGTTGATATGGCAGGTCCACAGGTGTTAGACACTGTATGTGTTTTCAGACTTTCTCAGTGGATTAATCAGTTATATTGAATTTTTCTCTAAAAATACTATTTGTCATATGGAATAGTTCTAAGGGAGGGGGAAGAGGAGGAGGAAGAGTACATGGGTTACCAAGGGGATGTAAGAAACATAAACATCAATAAAATTATGTTTAAATGTCTGATTGGTTGTTGATGGACAGGGATCATAAAAGATGAAGAAACAATTCATCATGATCTTCACTCGTGGAGGGATTGTGTGCACTAAGGATATTGCTGAGGTATTGAAAGTCAAGGCATGAAAAATTATTTTAAGAACCTTTAACACATTATATAACTCTGAGCATCTGAATTAATAATATTCTTTTATATTTGAGTATATTCTAGTGTACCAGAAAATTGAAATAATGACATTTTCCATGAATTCAAAAGATCTCCTCGAAGGTACATCAAGTTCTGAGGTTGCCTTGTGCCATTTTTTTACAAAAAGAAATAGATCCAAAAAGGGCACCTTGCTCACACAAGCAAAGAATACTTAAATAATGAGACAGAGATTGAATGAGTGCCAAAGGCGTCTATGTAAGAGTTAAGACTAATTGCTACAAGGTCATTATCATGTGTGGTTGTGACTGAGCATGATTTCCCTGCTTAATTTCTACTTTTTATTTTCTATAAAGATAATTCTCCTGTGACTTGTTTTCAGCCTTTTGTGCAGGCAGAATGTGTGACTCTGGGTGGAGATGAAAGCAACACCTGGGGCTCTACCGACCTTTGTCTGTCCATGAGCATCATTAATGAGTCTCAGATGAGTATCTAGACATCCAAGACGGGTAGCACGAAAGGAGGTAAAATCTACTTCTTTTGGGAGTGATGTGTGGCAGGAGAAGAATTGAATATATGGAATTATTTTCTCAAAGCTTCAGATGCGGATATCCAATCAAATGCAAGCTTCTTGTGGGGAGATCCTCTTTGCTTTCTGTTTCCCCGGAGAGGGCCTTGGATAGGAAGCCTTTGATATCTATCTATCTGCCTACCTGCCCATCTCTCTCTGTCTATCATAGAATTTAAATTTAAATACTGTATTTCAATCTCACTCCCCCTTTGCTCAGAGATCTTATTGCTGCCAGGTGAAATGCAGGCAGGCAGTTTGCAATCTGTCCTTGCCTTCTCTTCCCAGGCCCCCTTTTCCCATGCCCCCTGTGGGATCTGCAAAGAAGCCTTGCCCAACACGCCAGAAGGGTCTTCTAAAGCTCTGGTGTTGAACAGGCAGATCATGTGCATCTCTTCATGCCTCTTTTGACAGTCATCCATTCCCAGATTGGGTAGTTTATGCTACACCGAGTGATTCTCAGGCCATACGTATTGTAGGTGAGCTCTGCAGATGGACAAATGGAGAGGAAGAAGAACCCAGGAGAGTCTGCATGTGGGAAATGCTCCTGGACCTTCCATGGTCCCAAACTTTGCCCTAACCCCAAACCCTGACTAAAAAGGTGGGTCATTTTATTCATGCACTTTTGTAATATACTCACCTTTACTCTTTCTCTTTTCCAACAAATCATCCTCTTAAAACAGAGATGAAACAAGGAGGAAAAGCAGATCAGAAAAAAACAACAACTCCAATCACATTGGCTATGTCTGACTGCAGGCAATATTCCACATCCATAGTCCTCCCCCTCAATAATGAAGGGGATCAGGGAACTGTTCTCAACTTCCCTAGAGACAAGGCTGGCCATTATAATTAGGCAGCTGTTTTATTGTAGTTGATATTGCTGACTGTTCTTTCCTTATACAGTATTGTAGTCACGGTGTGGAACATTTTACCGGTTGTGTTGTCCAAGCTGTATTTGAAAAAGTGGGCCAATTCGTAGATCCACCAATAGAATATTAGTTTGCCAGGCTTTGCTCAGCCCCTTTCACATCACCTAGTTCAGTCTTTGCCAGTTTTCTGAGAGGGAAAAAAAACCTTAAATTTCTTTTGATTTGAATTTCTCTCATTAGCAGTAATCTAGAACATTCTTTCATGTGGTTGTTAATGGTTCTCACTTGGAACACCAATGGCTCAGATCCAGTGACAGTTTAGCTTTTGGGAAATGGTTCTTTGTCTTATATATTAATTATACATAAGTTCACATCAATATACCAGATATCATATCCTTATCAGGCCCTCCCCCGCTTTATTTTTTTAAATTATTTTTTTTAAACACTTACCATCCATCTTGGAGTCAATACTGTGTATTGGCTCCAAGGCAGAAGAGTGGTAAGGGTAGGCCATGGGGGTCAAGTGACTTGCCCAGGGTCACACAGCTGGGAAGTGTCTGAGACCAGATTTGAACCCAGGACCTCCCATCTCTAGGCCTGGCTCTCCATCCACTAAGCTACCCAGCTGCCCCCTTCCCTTTATTTTTTAAAGCATAAATCAGCAGTAGACTTTGTCAAAGGCTTTTTCTGTTCCTGCGGCTTATCATGACATCTCCTAACTTATCCCTGACCTCATGTTCTCATCTCTTTAATCTCTCCTTTGCAAATCTGCCTAAGTGGTTTTCCTTAGCTGCAGAGATGGTGATGCTACTTGCCTGTCCCATAAACCTTGGTGCTTCTCTACTGCCTCTAGGATAAAACAGGAACATCTCTGTTTAGCTGTGAAGGGGCTTCACAGCAGAGCTTCATCCTCTCTTTCCAGCCGCACAGTATCTTACTCCTCTCACTGAAATCCAGCAAATCTCTCTTTGCCACAAACATGACAACCCTCTCTGGTTTCCAGGCTATCATGATGGTTCTGTGTCCTGCCTAGAAAGCTCTCACCACTCACCTCCTCCTCCTCAAATCCCTTTCTTTTCAGACTTAGATGGAGTCTCCCCTTCCAGGTGAACTCCTTTCTGATGTCTCCACCTGCCAGTTTCCTCTCTCCAAGAGACCTTGAATTGATGGATCTCTTTGGATTAATTCCCTATGGAGGTAGGAATAGTTGTCCTTCATGTTGGCATCACTTGAATAGGAGCTCCTTGCAAGGAGAACCAATACAAATTGTATTTTAAGAATTACTTCTTGGGCATCATTATTGTTCCATCTGCAGCTCTTGACACAGAGTCTAACCTACAGGAAACACTTCACAGAAGTTCCCATTTTCATTGAGTGACTAATCATGTGATTTTTTTTTTATTGGGACATGGAGGTGTTTATTGATCCCTCTGTACAGGGTAGGGGCACCCGAAGAATCCTAGGTTGTCTCCTCTGCCCCCCACCCCTTGCAATGAGCCAAGGGCCCAAAGAGGCCTGAACCTCTGCAGTTCTGGTCTCCAACAAAGGAATGCAGATGGTTATTGGCAGGCCTCACTATGCCTCTAGCAATCCCTTTTTTTTCTTCTTTTTAGTTTTCTGGGCTTTGCTTTCTTCTTCTTTTTCCCTCTCTACTTGATCTCCAGCCTCATCTTCTGGTTCTTCTTCCTGTTGTCTCTTTTTCTTCTTCTTCCTGCTACTGTCTTTGGTCTGTTCTATGATCTCCATATGCTCACTTCTGTCTGTGGTTGAAGTTTCTTCCTGACTTTTCTTTTTCTTCTTCTGGGTTATGTCCTCAGCTGGGGTGTCAGGGACACCTGTATTCTGGCCTTTATACTGGGCCAGGAAGGCTCGTTCCTGCTCTTCCAGTCGTGCCAGCTTGCTTTCATGGTAAGCCCATGACGGGCACCCTTGTGGGCAGTGTGTCCCTCGCAGGCTCGAATCAACTCTTCATCTGTCAAGATCTTTGCTGGTGGAGGCACTTCATCTTCGCTGCTTTGTTCCCTCAGTTTCTCCACTTGCTCCCCTCCTGAAGTCAGAGTGGCACTCTTAATGAAGTGTCCATACAACAGGCTGGACTTGGAGCCTGAAGAGCGTTTCTGCTTGCTGGTATCCTTGGCCTGGGCCTTCATCTTTACTCCATCCTTCCCAGTCTCCACCACCAAGCTGGCAGCTGTCTTGTTGAAGAGTTGGCTCCACCAGTGATAAGTGAACTCCTTGGAAGGGTCATGTCCCACCCCAGCATTGTCCTGCTTCAACTTCACTTTGATGGCCTGGGCAATGCCATCTTCTTTCTTGCCCAGGCCCTTGCCTTGACTCCATCCATGCCTCTGCAGCTG
>NC_058134.1:4762165-4787193 GCF_016433145.1 Gracilinanus agilis | reverse complement strand
TTATTTGAGGAGGGCCCGGATGCTTGTTTGTTCTCCTCCTCTGTTTGCTCGGTTGTCTGGATTTTCTCTGTGTAAAAGTTGTCGAGTGTTAAAGACTTCTTTTTCTTGTTGTTTATCTCTCTCTTCTGAACTTCCTGAGTCTGGGTAGGCATCATTAACCCAGCAGCTTCTCAGGTTTATCCTCGCGCTTGGGGTCTGTCCACAGTCTTTTGGCTCCTGAGGTCTGAGTTCTGGTTTTTTCCAAGGTCAAGCCCCCTGGTGGGGACCCCCTTGCTTGATCCTCTGCGGGAGGTTCCTTTACAAATCTCAGGGAGCTGCTTCCACAGTCGTATACCCGTCTACGCTGGTTCCCCACTCAGGGTTTCAGAGCTTTAGCTCGTGGCTGTGTCTGCCTCCACCCATGCCTCTGCCGCGTCTGCGCTCTGAGCCCGTGCTCAGAGTTCGCGTGCGTTCTTTGGCTTTTTGGGGTCCCAAATCTTGCTGCTCTCAGGAACAGGCCCTGGAGCTGCCAATGACTCGATGGGTGCCCCAAACTTGTTCTATTTCTTTTTAGCTGCCTTCAGCGCTATAGGTGGTGTGTGTGGAGGGGGTGGGGGTAGGGTGGTTGCTCAGCCCGTGATTTAGTGAGAGCTGTTTCACCCCTTTATAGCATGGAGATGTCCTGATTCCACGTACCTTCCACGCTGCACCCTGTTGTGGGATTCCTACGTTCGTTTGGACTTGTTTTTATGTCCCCTTGAGGAGTTTTGTGTGTTTTGGTCAGGAGAGGTTAAGAGCTGCTTTTTACTCTGCCACCATCTTAACCCGGAACCCATCCCTCGACTCTTGGTTGCTGAGGTGGCACTCATTTTGAGAAAAGGTTTAGTCTCTGTCCTCAATGTCTCACCAGTTCATAGATGGTTACTACCAGCTCTCTTCTGAAAGAGGCCTTTCTTGGTCTCTCCAACTGTTAATGCCTTTCCTCTTCCCAATACAGATCTTGTAAGTTCCTAAAAATAAACAAGTCGTCGTTGGCCTCATTAGAACCTGAGCTCCTTGAAGGTAATTATTTTATGCCTCTTTTTGCATCTCCAGTCTTTAGCATACTGCCTGGCACTCAGTAGGCCCTTAACGAATATAGATTAATTCCTTGAAAGAAGAAACTAGTTTTGCCTTTCTTTGTATGTCCTTAAGTAGACAGTCTGGCACATAATAAGAGCGTAAAATTTGTTGTCTGATAAATTCCTTGAGAGTATAGATTTTTTAAATGTTGACTGATTCCTGGGAAGCAATGTCTGTTTTCTGCTTTTCTCTGTATTCCCAGCGATCAGCACTGTTCCTGACATCAAGTAAGTGCTTCATAAATAAATGCTTGTTGATTGACTAACCTCCAGTTGTCCCCAAAAACCCACTCCACAGTGCTCCCCTGCCTCCCTCCGGAATCTCTCAGCTCTCCGTCAATCTAGTTCCCATTCCTTTGGCTGTGAGTCCTAGAGGACAGTCTCCAGCCCCTACATTTATCTACGTCTTTTAGGCCCTCTTCTGTCTTCCCGGTATGCAGCCGGATTCTCTCTTCCTAAGGGTTGCAGTTCACATTCTCATCGCGGTCCCCTTAGCAGAAGCACGAGGATTCTGCAATCTGTGCGCTGCCATGTTAACTGGAGTAATCATGTAATTTTGACCCCCCACATTTTTACACTAGTTTTCAAAGATTTATTTTATGTCCCTGCAAACCACAGAGCACAGTGATCACCGAAGAATTCCATCCACAAGAAACTTGAAGAACAATGGAGAGGCACATATAACAACAAACCAAGGATAATGATAATGCTAGTCATTACTACTCCTAGGACTCTGTGTTCCCCTGGCTGACTGAGTCTGAAGTCAGGAGGACATGAGGCCAAATTTGGCCTTAAATTCTTAGTGGTTGTGTTACTCGGATAAGTCACTTTAACCTCTGTATGCCTTAGTTTGCTCAACTGTAAAATGGGGATGACAATAACACCTACCTCCCTGGGTTGTTGTGAGGCTCAAATGAGATAATATTTGTAAAGTGGTTAGCACAGTGCTCAGCATATAGTAGGTTCTTAATAAACACATTTTTCTTTTCTTTATGGTGGTGAATGTCACCTCATTCTGTACAGTAGGTTTTAATGTCAAGCACACTTTTCTCACGTAGTGTTGGGGAAACCTTTGCTACTGTGGAGAAGTCATCAAGGTTGCATGTAGAGGACAAGACTCCTTACCTTTTGTCTAGTAGGGGAGTGGGACTTGCAACTCTTCTCCCTGAAAATGGGCAGAATTTTGAGACCCACTGGCATGCGGATGGGCATCCCATGTCTCATATCTGTTTTCTCCTGCATCCATCATTTCCTAAAAGGGCATTTTTTTCCTCATCTGAGGTACAATTTTCTACCTTGTCTCACAATATCTTCCCTCTATGCCCACTTCTTTTCCCATAAACACACAGACGTCATACAGACTGGAAGCCTAATTGAAGTCTTCTTCCAGAAGCAGCATCAAAGTCCTAACAAATCACATGTAATTCCAAGCTCAGAACCCTCACAAGAGTAACTCCTTAAGCCTGGTGCAGCTTTCTAAGGCAACATGCTGATTTTCCCATCCCTTCCTTTCTTGCCCAAACATTGCGCTCAGAAGTGACCAGTTCCTTTTCTGTTCTTCTTGTCACCCAGTGAAAAACATTCAGGCTATAGATTCAGAGTTTAAGTCTAGCTTCTGTGATAATGAGCAGATGAAATAACTTCTCTGACCCTCAGTTTCCTCTTTAAATGAGGGGTGTGGACTAGATGACCTCCCATGTAATTTTCCACTCCATATTTATGATCCTTAGGATGCTGCTGCTAATGATTAGCCTAGGAACCCCTGAAAGTGCTGTAAATCTGTCTTTAGGAAGTGTTTCTACTTCTTCATGCATTTTACCAGCATGTACCTTCCACATAAGTTGGGCGCACAGCTGATAAAGGAATGGAAGTCATTTTGGAAGTGTTTCCCTCAGTGTTTAATATGCATGTCTGTTCTCTTCTGTCAATTATTAGGTTTGCTCACAGATCAGTCATTGGCTTCTGTAGCCTCCAGTGACCCATTTGATCTCCTCTATGAATCTAGACTGGGCAATTACAGTAGTAGATTTGTCGCTCCTCTAAAGGCCAGCAAAGTGACCATTTGATTGATGTTGTAACTAGGAAGAATCCATAACCTGAGGGCCTCCCCATTAAGAATGTTAAATAAAATTTATTTTTAAAGAAATCTTCCAGCAAACCCGCAGTCCTCGCTACCAGGGAGGCTGATGCTCCTGAGTCTTTTGAGCTCAGCAGTTCTCAGCTGCAGTAGACAAAAAAATTCAGTGTTAGTAGGGTGAGCCTCAGACAGGGCTGGACACCAGTTTTCCTGGGGAGGAGACAAATTACTCAAGTTACAAAACAGAGCAGGTGGAAGCTCATAGGATGGCCAAAGTGAGCCTGAGCAATGAGTGAGTGGTTCCTGCACTCACAGCCTGGGGATGACAGGGAGACATGGGCTAAGGAAAGATAAGAAGGAGAAGAAAGGGAATGAAAGGAAGCTTTCTTTGGAATAATGGCATCAGTAAATAGATGCTCATGGAGCCTGAAAGCTGCCATATTTGGCAAAAATGATTCACTGTAATTGATTTTCATTAAATTCTATATAATTTTTTCTGTATGTTGCTGGTCCTCATAGATAGAGATGACACAAATTGGTCCCTATTCACATTATGTTTAAGAACAGGAACTCTCATAGCACTTTAGGTTTGCAGAGTGTTTTATTGTCTTTGATCCTTGCAACAACCTTGGGAAGGATGGTTTGGGTACTTGTCATTGACTGAGAAGTGCCTCTGGAGGCCTCAGCTACAATGTTTGCCAAGGGGTGGGGTGGACCAGAGCTGGTGCTGATCCTGTTGGGCCGAAGAACCTTTATTGTTATTATTGTTTTTACTAACTCTTCAGATGTATTCTAGACGATATGATGGGTAGACCTTGTTATTCAGAGCCAGGCTTTAAATAGCACATTTTTTTTACCCAGAGACAAATTACAACTTGATGTCAGGGAAGGAAAAAAAAACCCAAACTTCCTAGCAGTCAGAGAAATCCCAATGGGGTATAGGTATGTGTTGGATGAGATGGCTGGTGAGGTGCCTTCCAATGGGGAAAAGCTGTGAGTGCATGATTCTGCCTCAGTAGGGTACATACTTTGAGGTTTTTAACACTATACAGAAAATTGACTTAAATACCATCTGTTATTTGGACTACCCTTGGACACAACATTTTTCAAGTTATGATCCAAGTAGAGTCTACAACTTTCAATCTTATTCATAACTTATAGGCTTAATTAGGAAAAGGATTAATCTAAACATT
Source organism: Gracilinanus agilis (assembly GCF_016433145.1). NCBI lineage: Eukaryota > Metazoa > Chordata > Mammalia > Didelphimorphia > Didelphidae > Gracilinanus > Gracilinanus agilis. The sequence continues at coordinate 4,782,823 of NC_058134.1, read as the reverse complement.
TAGGGGGATTTTAGAGGTAACTGAGGGGATGCAGTTCATAAAGAAGTGAAGAAGGAATGGATGTCATCCATCTGTTGTCATGAGGAGAAGTGGAAGTTATAGTCTCTGTGGCAGGCTCGAGAAAAAGACCAGACTCATAAGTCTTCTCTTGTTCTTATTCCTGATCTCTAGGTCAAAGTAATGAAAGTTAGTAATGACATCTGACTGGCACGGGTATGTACTAAATGGGCAAAAAAGAGGACTTTTCAGCAATTTAGAATCTCTTTTCCTTGAAGACAGAGTTATTGAAGAAAGGCACATAAATGCTAAAGCCAGAAGACCTTGGCTGTTGTTTAAATCATTTGCGTTCTAAGTCATAAATTCTTCTGAGGACCCATTGGACTAGCAAAGCGTTCCAACAAGGGCAGTTTTCAAGGCAGTTTGTATAGTCAGAGCCTTTTTGCTTTTTGAAATATTTCATTTAGGGGGGAATTCTTCTCGAATTTACTAACTTGAAAACAAAAGAGCCTCTGAGGTCTTTGGTCCCACTTGATCTTGGTTTCCCTTTTAAATTGTTTGTGTTATATTTTAGTTGCAATTGTCTTGTTCTCCAGAAATTAAGTGAAAGTTGAATGATTATCACAGGCTACAGGTTTAAAGACAACATCTCAACACAATCTGGGACTTTTTTTTGGTATGTTGTTTCTTTAGATAGGATTTCCTGCTATTGCTCCTGTAGGTTCCAAAATTGGGTCTTGGAAAAGTGCACACTGGAATGACAAAGGCCGGAAATGTGATAAGGGTAATAAAGATTTATCACATACACTGGCCTATTGTCCTGTTGTGAGAACATTCTGAAAGGAGGTGATAAAATGACCAGGCTTAAAAAATGCCAAACGCAGATGTCAGTTTCCAAGTTTGATCCTAAAATCACAACTAGTAGGATTGCCTATGACCAAATTGTCAGTCTTGAAGATCACTCATTAGAAATGAAATTTTCTTGTGATCCCTTAAAAAAAACCCATCATTTTCCAATACCATCTCCTTTGATCTTTGCAACTAAAGCATCTCTTGTATTTCACAACAAAAAAATCAAACAAGGAAACTGAACAGACACATTGACTCTGTCACATTCCACACCTGTGGTCTATCACTTCTTTCTAGTGCAGGGAACTGCACCTGAGTGGTCTGTGAACTTTTACAAAAATATCTTAATATCTGTATTTAAATATCATCAGTCTCCTTTGTAATCCTTATGTTTTGATTTTATCCACAATTACTGCTTCTTTGAGGACTAACAGGGACCACATCTTAATTTCCTTTGGAGTGCCCATGATACGTTGAAATCTAATTCAAGTGACTAAAGTACCGATCAAGTGATTTCTGTGTGTAAAGTCTAGAACTTTTCATTGCATATAGGAGGTGCTCCACAAATAAGGCTTAATAGATGGACAAGGCATATCAACTGGGTCAGTGACAGCAAGATTTAAACATTTTAAATAGTTTACTATAACTTGCTGAGCTTTAACTACAATTCTATGCAATTATTGTAATTTTATACTGAAATAAAATGTATTCCACTATCTCTAGTATGTATTACTATGTGCATCAATTGACCTAGGTTATTCCTTTGAGACATTCTTAAATTCTGGACCCTTTAGTGGAAAGTTGGAGGTTGGTGTGGCCCCAGTGACTCCTCAGGGCTTGTTTCATCTTTATATTTCTATGGAAAGTGTTTTGTAGTTGGTTTCGTATAATTTCTGTGTTTGTCTTGGCAGATAGATTCCTAATTATTTTATATTGTCTAGGGTGACTTTAAATGGTGTTTCTCTTTCTAACTCTTGCTGCTGTGATGTGTTGGAAATATATAGAAATGATGATGATTTATGTGCATTTATTTTGTATCCTGCAACTTTGCTAAAGTTGTTGATTATTTCCACTAGCTTTTTAGTTGATTCTCTAGGATTCTTTAAGTAGACCATCATATCATCTGCAAAAAGTGATAGCTTGGTCTCCTCATTGCCTATTTTAATACTTCAATTTATTTTTCTTCTCTAATTGCTACTTATAGTGTTTCTAGTAGAATGTTAAATAATAGAGGTGATAATGGACATCTTTCTTTCACTCCTGATCTTATTGGGAAGAGTTGTAATTTATCCCCATTGCAGATGATGCTTGCTGATGGTTTTAAATATATACTGTTTATTATTTTTAGGAAAGGTCCTTCTATTCCTATACTTTCTAGTGTTTTCAATAGGAATAGGTGTTGTATTTTGTCAAAGGCTTTTTCAGCATCTATAGAGATAATCATGTGATTTTTGTTAGTTTGTTTCTTGATATGGTCAATTATGTGGATGCTTTTCCTAATATTGAACCATCCTTGCATTCCTGGTATAAATCCCACCTGCTCATAATGAATAACTCTCATGATCACTTGCTGGAGTCTTTTTGCTAGTATTCTATTTAAGATTTTTGCATCTATATTCATTAAGGAGATTGGTCTGTAGTTTTCTTTCTCTGTTTTTGGTCTGCCTGGCTTTGGAATCAATATCATATTTGTGTCACAAAAGGAATTTTGTAGAATTCCTTCTTTGTTTATCATGTCAAATAGTTTGTATAGTATTGGAATTAGTTGTTTTTTGAATGTTTGATAGAATTCACTTGTGAATCCATCTGGTCCTGGGGATTTTTTAAGGGAGTTACTTGATAGCTTTATTGTTTCTATGATTTCTTCTTTAACTATCTGATTTTGGAGAATCATATTATTTAATTTCCAATTAATTTTTGATTTGCCTCTCCATGTAACCTTACTAATTATTATTTTTATTGCATTATGATCTGAAAACTTTGCATTTATTATTATTTCTGCTTTTTTTGCATTTGTTTGCCATGTTTTCATGCATTAGTACATGGTCAGTCTTTGTGCACGTACCATGTACTGCTGAAAAGAAGGTGTATTCCTTTTTGTCCCTATTTAGTTTTATCCATATATCTATAAACTCTAATTTTTCTAAGATTTCATTCACATCTCTTACCTCTTTCTTATTTATTTTTTGGTTTGATTTATCTAGATCTGATAGAAAAAGGTTCAAGTCTCCCACTATTATAATTTTGCTATCTATATCCTTTTTAAGCTACAATAATTTCTCCTTTAAGAATTTGAGTACCATACCATTTGGTGCATACATGCTGAGTAGTGATATTTCCTCATTGTCTATACTACCTTTTATCAGGATGTAATTACCTTCTTATCTCTTTTTTTAAAATTCTTACCTTCTGTCTTGGAGCCAATACTTTGTATTGGCTCCAAGGCAGAAGAGTGGTAAGGGTAGGCAATGGGGGTCATGTGACTTGCCCAGGGTCACACAGCTGGGAAGTGTCTGAGGTCAGATTTGAACCTAGGACCTCCCATCTCTAGGCTTGGCTCTCCATCCACTGAGCTACCCAGCTGCCCCCCATCTCTTTTAATCAGATCTATTTTTACTTTAGCTTTGTCAGATATCACGATTGTGACTCCTGCCTTCTTTTTCTCAGCTGATGCTCAATAGATTTTGCTCTAGCCTTTTATCTTTACTCTGTGTGTCTCTATCTGCCTCATGTGTGTTTCTTGTAGATAACACATGGTAGGATTTTGGTTGCTAATCCACTCTGTTATTTGCTTCCACTTTATGGGTGAGTTCATCCCACTCACATTCAGAGTTATGATTACCATCTGTGTATTCCCCAACATTTTGATTTCCTCTCCTAGTCCTGCCCTTTATTCTTGCACTATTTCCTTCTACACCAGTAGTTTGCTTTTAACTAGTCCCCCTAATCCCCACCCTTATTTTACTTCTCTTTCTCCCCCATCCCTTCTAAATTCCCTCTTGTTTTTCTTTAGGGTCCTTTTAAACCTCCCCCACATTCTCCTTCTCTTGTATTGCTTCCTTCTGCACCAGTCCATTTGTTACCCTTCTACTTCTCTATAGGGCACGAATCAATTCTCTGCCCCAATGGATCTGACTGTTCTTCCCTCTTTTAGTCAATCTCAATGCACAAAAGAATTAGGTATTACCTATCTCCAACCTCTTTCACCCTTCCATTGTATTGGTCTTCTCCCCCGCTCCCACCATGTACTTCTTTATGAAATATAAATTTACCCCATTTTGTCACTTTCCCCATTTCTCTTAGTATTATCCTCTTTTTTACCTCTAGTTTGATATATATTTATACATACACACACACACACACACACACACACACATATATATATATATTTGACATTTCATCCTAAACAGTGTGAGATTAAAATTTAATATCCAAATACTCCAAGTATTATAGTTAAGAAGATTTATTAATAATAACCTGAAACAAAAGAAAATTTAAAGGCTAGGGTAAATAGGGAGCTCACCAAGCTGCGGTTGTGAGAGAAGAGAGAGATGGTGGGCTTACAGCAAACTTATAAACATTACATAAGAAAGAAGGGGAAAGGGTTCTGGGAGATGAAAAATAATTCTGGGAGATGGAGTCTAAGGCTTCAAGATTTTCTTTTTATACAACAGTTTGTCACTGTTCCCTCTAAGTATACTTCTTCTACCTACCCTGATGATAATAACAAGTTTGAAGAGTTAGCAATATCATCTTTTCTTATAGGAATACAAATCATTTTAACTTATTGGGTCCCTTAAATTTTTTTTTCCCTCTCTCTTAATTACCTTTTGGTGATTCTCTTGAGTTCTGTGTTTGGGCATCAAAATTTCTGTTTAAGACAGGTCTTTTCTTTATGAATGCTTAGAAGTCTCCTATTTTATTAAATGACCATCCTTTCCCCTGCAAGAATATAGTTAGTTTTGCTGAGTAGTTGATTCTTCTTTTTAGGCCTAGTTCCCTTGCTTTCTGGAATATCATATTCCATGCCTTCTGGTCCTTCAGTATAAATGCAGTCAGATCCTGTGTTATCCTAACTGTGGCTCCATGATATCTGAATGACTTCTTCTTAGCAGCTTGAAATATTTTTTCCTCAGTCTGGTAGTTCTTGAATTTAGCTATAAAATTCTTGGGTATTGTCATTTGGGGTTTAAACGTCGGAGGTGATCTGTGGATTCTTTCAATCTCCACTTTTCCCTCTTGTTTGAGAATTTCAGGGCAGTTTTCTTGGATAATTTCATGTAGGATGATGTCTGGGCATTTCCTTTTGTCATCCGATAGCCCAATAATTCTTAAATTGTCTCTCCTGGATCTGTTTTCAAGGTCAGTAATTTTGACAATGAGGTGTTTCATGTTTTCCTCAATTTTTTCATTCTTTTGATTTTTTTTATAGATTCTCGCTTCCTTATGAAGTCATTTGCTTCTAGTTGTTGGATTTTAATTTTTAAAGACTGAATTTCATCCCTGGCTTTTTGGTCATCCTTCTCCTTCTGATCTGATTTTATTTGTAGGTCATCTTTCACCTTTTTTGCCTCATTTTCAAGCTGGTTAATTCTGGCTTTCAAGACACTATTTTCTTGTTTTAGTTCATGTGCCTCTATTTCCAGATGACTTATTTTGCTTTTTAAGTTCTTTTCCCAAATATCTTCAGCCTCTCTTAATTGTTTTTTGAATTGTATTTTGAGTACTTCCAAAGCCTATGTCCAATTTGCTGGAGTTTCTGTGTTTTTGTTTGGTGTTCCTTGGTCCTCTTCTGTTCCATTTGCTCTTTGTTCATTACCTGGATAGAAGCTGTCGATTGTAATTTCTTTTTTTCTTTTTCTGTTGTTTACTCATATTTTTCCTTCTTTTCCCCACTGTAATTGGCTGTAGTCTTGCTCCTCTTATTATTTACTGGATTTGTGGGTTTGGGTTATTCTGTCCTGAAGGGGCTTCTTCTCTGCTCTGCTGATTGACTAGGTTAGGCTGATGGTATTAATGATCCCTGATGTCAGATCTTCCCCAGCTGGCAGCAGAAGCTGAAGGTATAGGTGTTTGCAGCCACTCTTAGTGCAGTCTGTGGGGGAGGGGTGTTGGAGCTTCCCTGTCCTCTGAAGACTTCTCATCTGCCCTATTGATAAGATTAAGTTAGGGCAGAGTTGATCTGCAGAGCTGGATGTGCTTTGAGGAAAAAACCTAGAGAAAGGGCAGGGAGGGGGCAAGATGGAGTGCTTTGGCTACAACTAGGCTGCCCTCTCTTCACTTCTCCGTCAGCTGCCTCCCTGCTGCCCATGTTCAAAGCCCTCATCCTGGCACAGTTGTGCCATCAAGACCCTCCTTCTGTACTGGAGCCCTTACCTGCCTAGAGATTCTAGCCACAGCTGGAGACTCAGCACTGTAGATGGGGGAGGGGTCCTAGGACCTTCCTTTTTCCTTTTTGTTGAACCCAAGAGTTCAAGAATTCAGGGTTTTTTGGCATACGTTTTAAGTTGAATCCAGCAGGAGGATCTCCCAGCTATTTCCTGTTGTTAGATTTGGTTTTCTGTCGCCTTGAAGCACTTTGTTTTTGATTGGTGTGGAACGGTTTTCAGAGGTCCGGACTTTTGCTGCATCCAAGTCACCATCTTGAGTCTGCCTCCCTCTCTTTGTGATTTAGATTAAAATCCAATCAATATCAACCAATCCTGGCAGTGTATAAAATATCCCATATTTACTACTCACCTTCCCCACATCCCAACTTTGAAAACAAAAGTTTATTTTCTCAATTTTTCTCTCTGGCCAAGCTTGGAAAATACAATTCCCAACATTTGGTTTCATTTTTCATTCTTTCATTATATATTGATATATCCTCATGTGAGAATTGGTTGAAGACTGATGTTTAACCTTGAGAGGAGAAGACTTATGGGAAACATGATAGATGTCTTTAAATATTAAAAAGGCTTCATGAAGAAGGGATTAGGATTGTTCTCTTTGGCCCCTGAGGGCAGGACTAGAAGAAATGGGTAAGCACTGCAGAGGCAAATTAGGTTTATTTGTTGGGGGAAGCTTTTTAAACATTGGGACTCTACAAAAATAGAATGGGCTGCCTCAAAAGTTAATATATTTGGAAGTATTCAAGCAGAGGTCGAATCACCTCATGTTGTATATGTTATACTAGGGATTTTTTTCAGGTATATGTTTGGCTAAATGGCCATCGAGGTCCTTTTCATCTCCCAAGTTCTGTGTTGTGTAGTTCATTGAGTATATCATTTACATTGTTCTCTTTTTTCACTTTGCATCAATTCATATATCTTCTAAAGCTTTTCAGAATTTGTTAGCAATCATTACTTCCAGCACACTCATCTTCCATTATATTCATGTGCTATCTTTCCACCTTGTTTTATAAAGAAGAAACTAAGCCTGAATGAAGAGTCTTCCCCAAAATAATAGTAGCAGTGGCTCACATTGTATAGTGCTTTAAGATAAACAAAAAAGTTCTGGATGAAGTGAACCTATTTTTATTATTTTTTTATTGATGAGCAAGCTAAGTCTCTGACAGATAGATGATTTGCCTATGGACTTATAGCTAGTCAATGTGAGAGCAGGGTTTGAGTTCAAGCCTCTCCTGCCTCCAAGTTCAGCATTGTTCAACTCCTCTTCATCTGCCTCTGTTCCCCAAATATAGACACCCTACATGTAGTTATCAAGATGAGAACACTAGATACATGTGTCTCCTTGGAGGTGAGAGGGAACAACCTAAATTATTTCCAGGGAATGGCAGGAATGTCTCCAATATCCCTATGATATTAGGCTTTGTTTATCATCTGTTCTGGGTGAGCCCTGGGGAAACTCTCAATTCCTGTGCTGCCTTTCCCTTTATTAATGATTGTAAATAACATAGATCTTGAAATTCCTGGTTGGACATTTGCCATCAAGCTTACGGTACCCTCATAAATCAGGAGGCCAAGGAACAGGGCAAAAGCAGAAGGTGGCTTCATTTCTACATTATGCATTTCCTTTGGGAATGATCTTGGTGAAGCAGCTGGGTTTTGATACGAAATACACTTTCAAGATGAGGAATCTATTAAACAAGGGGCTATAATTGCCATTAAATACTGTATTTCCATTCCAGAGAAGTGGACTGGTATTTATAGATGGCGCATGTCATTTCTGAAGGTGTGATGAGTTGCAAACATCTGGCCAATCCATTAGAAACAGTTTGCCCCATTTTTATAGGCAACTCATTGCTTCCCTTGGTAGCAGCAATTTCCTTAGATCTCCTTAGTGGGGAGAGGGAAGCATTTGATCTCCATAAAATAAATGTGGGGGCTTTGTAATTGGTTTCTTTAATTTAGCAGGTGTCCTTAATGACTGGCTTTTAGTAAAGACAAACTATTCGCATAAGCAGGCACTTTAAAGCCATAGGGAATGCCATTGTGCCCTGAATGATGGCTTCTTTACTCAGTAGAGATTAGCACCAAGGGGCCTGAGCTCAATCCAGGGGGAATTCATTCTCCTGTGTATCTGCATAGAGATGCTGGCTCTTTATTATGTGGCCAGATGACAATAGAGAGGTGGGGGAGCACTCCATAATTTACACTATTCACCATCATCAGGAACTCATTCTTATTGAATTAACATTTTTTATGAATTTCATCTTTCCTCTGCCCTGTGGGTTTTTTATTGAGTAGCTGATACTACTACATGGATGAATGTAAATCCAATGTAGGGACTTTATTAATAAGAAAGAAAAAGACAAATAAAATGTTTGTTGTTTCTAGCTTGCATGTACACAACAAGTTCAACATCTCATTTATAATTTTTAAAAATTCTGAACGTCATGGGATGAGGAAGGACATTTATAATTCTTTAGACTAAAATATACTTTCATCATTCTGGCTATCAAACCCTTATGAATTTGGAGGAATAAAGGCTCATCTTTTTATCACCAGTATTTTCCTAGTGTAGTTCTAAGTCAGTTAGTCAACTTGCATTTATTAAGCCTCTATTATGTACCAGGAATTGTTTTAGAAAAAACACTGCAGGTACAAAGAAAGACCAAAAGAAAGGGCCCTACTCTCAGTGAACTCACAGGCAAATGGGGGAGAGCACATGCAACAACTATGGATAAACAGGATATCAATGGGGTAGACTGAGGCTAGTCTCAGGAGGAAGACACTGAGATTAAGGAGAACTGGGAAAAGCTTCTTGTGGAATGTGGGGTTTTAGCTGATACTTGAAGGAAGTCAGGAGGTAGGAACAAAGATCCATCAAATGCTACAGTCTCCAAAACCTGAAAAATCACCGGAAAGGCAGTGGAGAAGGGTTCAGAGGATGTAAGCATGAGACAATACAGACTTGTGCAGTAAGGATGTCCTCAAGGAAACGCATGACTGGAAAAGAAGATGAACAAGTTATGTGTGGATAGCCCCTTGCTTGATTCTCACAGTGTCAAGGAGGAAAGTGCCTAATGCATTTTTTATATTCCCTTTGGTGAAATAATGGGGAGACTCAGATAAGAGTTAGACATGATGGATAGATGGGTTTCATTCTACATCTTTTTTTTAAACCCTTACCTTCTATATTAGAATCAATACTTTGTATTGGTTTGGGGGGGTTAAGTGACTTGCCCAAGGTCACACAGCTAGGAAGTGTCTGAGACCAGATTTGAACCTAGGGCCCTCCCATCTCTAGGCCTGGCTCTCAATCCACTGAACCCCTCAGCTTCCCCCTTCATTCTACATCTTTAAAGGGAATACCAACATTGGTAAGAGCAGAGATCCATTGAGAATTTAATTTAAAGTGAACATCTACACATTTATTCAATAAATATTTGGTTGAACTCCTTCTCTGTATATGGTATCATATTCAATGACCCCAGAATGGGGTCTGACACTCTCATTGCCGCTGGAGGTTAGAAGTCATCTAATCCACTCCCCTCATGTAGAGGTGAGGAAATGGAGGCCCAGAGAAGTTTTGACTTTCCCAAGTCACATAGGTAGTAAGTGGCAGAGCTGGGGTTTATCCCACTTTCTCTAACTCCAAAACCATTCATCTTCCCATTGCATCACGAGGCTACAGAGAGTAGAGTGGCCTAACTTGAAAAGTGGGTCCTTGTTGAAGGGTGGTAGGAAATACCATCCAAAATCAGATTACAGAGGCTCCCAAAAGCCATATAGAGAATTTAGAGGTAGAGTGATGCAGATATAGCATTTCAGCCATCAAGGATGGCCAGGGAAAAGGCATAGAAATGGAAATTGAATTGTTGGGGGACATTAGGGGACAGCAAATTTTTCTGGTGTGTATGCTGGGCAAGGAGCAATGATGGAAAATAATAATTGAAATATTATATAACTATGACATAGACAATGAGTATCTTGAGATGCCTATTATATAATAATGAATAAGCTATGTATTACACTTACATAATGCCCAGTGAAAATGCCGGTTCCTCCTTTTATGTCCTACCTGTTTTGAGTTCCAGTGATGAGTCTTGAAGCAAAGAGCTCCTTCACCACCATTAGTCAGCAGCAGACTCTTCCTAGGCCTCCGTCTACACCTTCTCCCATGGGTTTCTTTTCTCTGCTACCTCATGAAGTCTTCTTTCACCTTTCCTTCCGTAGGGAGTATCATTATGCAGTGTGGAGCTACCACACCCAGTAAAAAGACTTATTTCTTTGGCAAGTTTGAATTTCCAGAACCTTTTCCATACTGTGCCTTGCCCAAATCTTGGAAGAGAAGGCATCCCTGCAGTGTTGGAGAGGCCCCTTGGCTCTGCAGGCAGAAGATCTAAGGTCTGCTCTCAGCTTCACTCATGCCTACTATGTGACCTCAGACTAGCAAACAAGAGTAGAGATGGGGATGATGGGTCTGGGTAGGAAGCTGATGGTTGGGAATAAGACAGAGGATGGTGTGTCATGGTCCTTCTCTGGGCTTTAGTTTCCTTATCTGTAAATGGAGGAGATTCTACTCAGTCATGAGCTCTAGTTCTAAAGGTCACTGAGAAGGCAACAAACCATCTGCGGGGACTCGACTGAACTAAAAATCTGAGTAATTATGAATGGAAATTGGTTTTCTAGTTTTCTTTTGGCACAGGCAGCTTGAGCCCACAGCCTTGCAGAGTAAACATGGATCCTGCATGTGTGCATTCATTAGAGTGGGGAAGCTTCTCATTTTCATTCTAAGGGTCTGGAAGAGAAGATGAAGGATTAATGTAAAATACCCTCGGAGTGCAAACATGGGGGAAGTGCTTTCTTTCCAAATGCAGGCAGGCCCAGATGGTGAGTAAGCTTCCCAGGCCTCAGTTTGGGTTCTGTCCGAGGGTTTGGTCCTCAGGAGACCAGGCTGGGGGAGGGGGTGGCTTCAGCTTGCAGCCCTCAGAAATGGCCTCAGCTGGCCATGCCCCATCAACAGAATTCATTCCTGATATAATTCACTAATCGCCAACTTGTCAATTGATTCCTTGTCTCTGAGATGGATAGTGGTGATAATGACCCACCCATATTTTAGCCATCCTCATGAATTTCCCCCTTTCAAAAATATTGATTCTCAAAACTAAGGCTACATGATTAAAGTTGCCTGTTCATTTCCATAGACATGACTACCTCCCATAATGGCACTTTTTCTATATAAGATGACAGGTCCATTGGTGTGCTGGGGGAGAGGGGAAGCTCTCTGGGCTAAAATGACCAATTATCAATAATCCCTTTTAGGTGAAACAAGACTGTGGTTAAACTCCAATACCAGAGACAGCACTGCCTCAGAGTTAACAGAGAAGCCTTTGGGCATCATGGAGAGAGGACTAGACTTGGATTCTGGAAGTCAGGAATCAAATTTCACCTCTGACAATAGCTGTGGGACCCTGAGCAAGTGTCTTTAATCTCTGAGCTCCTGCCAACTTTCTAAGACACTGCTAAGTGTCATAGTTTGAACTGTTTACATGGGGAGAAGGGACTGTAACCTCAATGCATTGTAGATCCCTGATCTAGTGGCACTTGAACTATATGTAAGGGCACTGGAGAATGCCAGAAAATCCCTCTACTAAGACAGCCAGTGTTTAATCCTCTTGGCCATTGCACAATACAGCCAGAAGGATCCTGGTACACAGCCACAGAAAGGACAGAATTAAGAGTCTGTTGGACCCAGGAAGGCTCAGATGCTCTCTTCTCTTTGAATGTGCCTTTGAATAATTATTTCTTTGCTTCTTCCCTTGGCTTCTACAAATCTGTCTGCCATCTTGATGGAAGAAACAAAGCCTTTATATATCATCTGTAACCTATACATTTCTAGCTCAGAATTCTGGTTATGTATTTCTTTATATGCCTCTTTTCCCTTTTTTAGCTGTTTCTCTGACTCTGTCCCCTATGTCCATCTTTCTCACCCCTATTTATTCTTCATTTCTGTCTCTTTATTTAAGCTGAGAACCAGCAAGATATATTGGAATGAGATTGAACTCAGGAGTCCCGAGATTTCTTCTTCCCTGTAGCTAACTCTGTCTCCATGAGCTCTGACCAATTGAGCCTCCTTTGGTCTCCACTTTCTCACCTGTACAAGGAGAGGGTAGAACTTGCTGATTCCATGCTATCATAATCTGTACACATAGCCATGAGCTTCCCAATATTGGAAGACCTGAGTTTGAATTCTGCCTCCAAAATTTATTGTCCTGGCTCTGGCATCCTGGACATCATCTCTCAGCCTTAGTTTCATCATGTGTAAAGGGAGGAAAATGCTGTTTTGAGGAGCAGTTTGGATAAAAATCTTTGTAAAGCATTTTGCTAACCTTAAAGAATTATAGAAATGCTGATATTATTTCACAGAATCTGACATTTTGAGCTAGAAGTTACTTTCTGAGGAGTTGGGGCCAACTCCTTCATTTTACAGAAAAGGAAAATGAAGTCCCAACTCAACATGACCACAAAGAAGGAGTGTCAGAAACTGAACTCGCCCTCTTTGACTCATGCTCTCAAGGGAGCACAGCAACCAAGAGGTGGAATGAGAGCATCCAAGGGAAAGATATTTCTGGGCAGGATTCCAGCTTGGAGAAGACCATGATATGGCCAAGGCAGAGGGCTACCTCTGGAGGACTCTAGGTGGAGAGCTTCTTGTTACTTGTGTGACCATGGAAAAGTCATTTTCCCTTGTTCAATTTTATTTTTATCATCTATAAAATGAGGGAGAACTAAGCAACCTCTGAGATGCCTTCTCACTCTAAAACTATGACACTATGACCTTGAGTATCACATACTTTTATCAGAAATGAAGCTGATTCGTATTGTTATTATGAATTGACTAAGAGCAGAGCATGACAGGTTAGGCTGCCACTACACTGACTCATTGTTAGATGGTAGCACAAATAACCCCTTCATCCATCTTTTCCCACAATGGGCCTTTGGGATAAAATACCAGCCAAACCAGTTCAATTCTTGCCAGTTGGCACCAGAGATCTTGAAAGACTGGCAGCAATAATATAAGTTATTTTCCTTTCTCTCTGGAAATATTAAGAAAGTTCAATCTGTCTCTTCTTTCCTAAACCAACCCCAGCTGTGTCTGGCCCAGAATATGATCTCTTCCTTGGTCAGCATCATGGTTTGTTCTAGTTCTTGTCCCATGACTATCCCCTTCCAGGCCAGTTGCCCAGGCTAAGCATCTGCTGTTATTGGATGGTAGGACCAATGTGAGAGGCAGCTGCATCCCTGCTCTGGCCACTGTCACTTCCTCTGAGCTGGAAGTCTCTGTAGCTTTGCCTTTGTCTTTCTTTTATTTCACCCCTCAGTCATTGACTTTCTCCCTGTCCAGTTTGTAAGATACTGCTTACCCTTCTGACCAATTGGTTGAGAAAGGGCAGGGTATCAAACAATTTCCACAAGACCCAGGAAATGAATGAAAGGAAGGCAGCAGACCTCTTCTATGCTCAGTCAAGCACTGCAACACACCTGGGGGGCATTGTCTGTTGTGCAAATGAATATTCATAGGAATAATGGGAGAACCGCCAGAGAATTCTTATATAGCCAAGGTTGTACATTGAAGTGACATTCAACTGACAAGTGAAAGTAGCTAGGAATTGTGGGAGGAACTCTTTGATTTGGGATGATAATGTGGAAGTAGCTTTTCCTTATCTTCTAATACAGTTTTTATCTTGGTAACCTGGTTATCTACTTGTTATTAACTCACTAATTATGAGAAATTATTGTGCCTTAGTGGTTAAAGACAGAATTAGGATCCAGAAACCTTGAGTTTTTCTAATGCTTTCTGATTCACCCCAGGAAGGTCACTTCTCAGTGCCCCAGGGAACTCTCAAAGACTCCAAGTGAGAGCAAAGATACAGAACTGTTACCAGTGGGGAAAGTTTCCTCATTGGGAACTTCTTAGAATGATAATTAAAAAAAATAGAGGGGCAGCTGGGTAGCTCAGTGGAGTGAGAGTCAGGCCTAGATACAGGAGGTCCTGGGTTCAAACCCGGCCTCAGCCACTTCCCAGCTGTGTGACTCTGGGCAAGTCACTTGACCCCCATTGCCCACCCTTACCACTCTTCCACCTATGAGACAATACACCGAAGTACAAGGGTTTAAAAAAAATAGAAAAACAAGCCTGGAATCTTCAAAATTAACACCCCCAGTAAAGTAAGAAAATAGGCTTCATATTTATCATTGCTAAATAAGATGATACTAATATTGTTTGTTCACTCTTATCCCAGTGGGCATCAGGAATGGCATTGGGCATCTGTGAGTCATGAACAGCTTTTTCTGTACATCAGTCTATCATACTTTTTCACCATGCTCTATGAAACTCCAAGGAAGGACCAACCAAAGCTAAAGATGATTTTTACCTCCAACATGTTTTCTCTACTAGTCAGTCTGCCAGCAAGCATTTACTAAGTTCTTAAGGCAGCCCCTAGAGCAGGGGTCGGCAACCTTTTTGGCCGTGAGAGCCATAAACGCCACATTTTTTAAAATGTAATTTCGTGAGAGCCGTACAGTGCTCACAGTGCGGTTCCTGTAACAGCACCTGAAAAAAAATGGACTTTATGGCTCCTGCAGAAAGAGCCAGATCTGGCCCTCAAAAGAGCCAGATATGGCTCGAGAGCCATACATTGCCGACCCCTGGTCTAGAGTGTGAGTTCTTACACTACAGATCTCCAGTGGCCCTCACTTCAAAAATGTGTGGCCCTGGCTAAGTACTAAGCATGGTACTACATATTGTGGTTAAAAAATGCCAGAAAACCTGGTTTCTGCCCTCAAAGAGCTTTCAAATGGAGAAAAAGACATGTAAATGACTAGGTACAGGATTGCTATATATAAGGAAGCTGGAAGGTGAACTGAGAGGAGAAGGCACCAGCTGGTATTGGGGAAGGAAGAGGCTGGAAAAACCTCTTGCAGGAAATGGCATTTGAGTCAAGCTTTGAAAACCTCCAGGAAAACTGAGAGGCAGAGGCAGGGGCCAGCCAGTGAAAAGGCAGAGACGAGATAGAGGACCAGAAAGAGCAAGTAGTTCACGTTGATAGATTAGTGCTGGTGTTAAGGGCGGTCAAATAGAAGAAGACTGGAAATGGAAGAAGAGCCAGGTTCTAAAGCACCTTGAATATGAAACAGGAGTTTCTATTTCATCCTGAGGGTAACAGGGCCCTACTAAAGTTTATAAGACATCAAGATGGGAGCTTGGTTAGATCCATATCTTAAAGTGATTACTTTGGCAGCTGAGGATAGGATGGATTTGAGAGAGAAAAAATCTTGAAGGAGGGAAGGAGGGAGACCATTTAGAAGGCTATTGCAATTGTCCAGGTAAGAAATTATGAAGTCTTAAACTAAGTGGGTGACTGTGTGAGTGGAGAGAAGGGGACACACACAAGAGAAGTTATGAAAGTAGGAATGACAATATGTGACAATGGCTCAGATGACTGAAGTGAATTGAGAAGGAGTCGGGATGGTATATTGGTTGTGAGCATGAGAAAAGATTATGGAGTCCTCAACAATTTGTAATAGGAAAGTTATGCAGAAAGATGGTCTGAGGGGAAAGAGAATGAGTTCTCTTTAGGACATGTTGAATTACAAATATTCTTGGGACATCTCAAAGATCCCCCAAAAAGCATTTGGTGAAACATGCCTCTAGCTCAGTAGAGAGGCTTGGGACGAATACATGGATCTGGTAACCATCTACAGAAAGATGATTATTGAACCCATAGTATCAGAGGAAATCACCAAATGAGAGAAGAAAGAAGAGGATCAGTATAAGGCTTTGGGAATATGAAGAACCAGCAAAGGAGATTCAACAACAGTGGTAAGACAGGTAGGAGAATGAGGACAGAGCAACATCAGGAAAACTCAAAAAAAGAATGTTCAAGAGGAGAGGATAATCACTAAAATTCTTCAGATCTTTTTTTCCCCTCAGAATGTCTCCTGTTTATCCATGCCTCCTTCATCTTATACTTGTGAAATTTATTTTTTATACCCAAGATTTATATTTTTCTGTATCAACCTTCATCTAAATTGATTCAGCTCAATGACCTGAGAACCTGCCCAAAACCTCTTGGATCTGTCATTTGTAGATTGGATGGCAATGTCATCTCTGCCTTTATCCATGTCTCTGGGTCAAGGACAAAGTCTGAGATGAACTGGTTTAGTCACCAAGAGAATAATGATCCTAGAGCCTAGGCCTTGCTACATACTTCCTCATGGAATATTCTTTGAAGACAAACCATCCTTCCAGTCTTCTTATAGATTTCTTCTGACCATGTTCGCTTTGATCCAGTGACACTGGGCTTCTGACTGTGCCACAAACAAAACATTTCATCTCTTCACTTCAGGCATTTGCTCTGGCTGTTCTCCATGTCCCATGTTTGGAACACTCTCCCTTCCCAGCTCTGATGACTGACCTTGCTGGCTTCCTTTTAGTACCAACTAAAATCTCATCTTTTAGAATCTGAATTGCAAAATGTCAGACAATAATTGTTAAAAATTGTTTCTACGTCTAATAGAAAAAAAACATTTAAAAAATAAAGATGAGCAGGATGGTTTCAGAAAAACCTGAAAAGACTTGCATGAACTAATACAAGGTAGAGTGAGCAGAATCAGAATACAAATATCACTTACACATCATGGGGGTTAGGAGCAAGGCCCTATGAGCCACCCACCCATGATTTGGAAAATCCATGTAAAAATGTTTGGTCCTCCCTTTATGCCAGAGAAGAAGTCTGAATTTTTTATTTTTCACTCATGGGGTGTTTACAGTAAAAGAAATTGTGCATATTCATGGTATTAAAAGATAGAATATATTGATATTATATACTATTATACTAAGTTTTATTCATTTCCAATTATTCAAAAAGTTTCTAAAGTTTTTCTGCATCATCTGCTGGCCTTTTTGTGCCATCTGTGCCTTCCACAAAATTCGTCCAAAATTCCCATCTCATTCCTTTTGCCAGCCCTCAATATAATGAACCTGCAATGGGGAAATTCATGATGTAGAAGGGATATCTGTATTGAACCTAGTAATAGCAATATCCTAAGGATAATCAACTGTGAATGATTTAGTTCCTCTGATCAAGGCAATGATCTAAGACAATTCCAAAGGACTCATCATGAAAAGTGCTCTCCTCACCACCAAAGAGAGAACTGAGGAATTCTTGAGTGCATATTGGAACATACTTTTTTTTACTTTCTTAATTTTTGTTTGTTTCTTTTTTTGTACTTTCTTTTGCAAAATAGATAATAAATGTTTTGCATGATTTCACAGGTATAATCAACATTATATTGTTTGCTTCCCAAAGAATTTAAAGGGAAGAGAACTTGGAACTCAAAACTGAAAAAAATAATGCTGAACTTTTTACATATAATTGGGAAATATTAATGAAATAAATAAAAATATGAACAATAAAAAACCTCTCCTCTTTTACCAAAAGTTTTCCTTACCCTCTTAATTTTAGTGTCTTCCCTCTGTTAATTATTTCCTACTTATTCAGTATATAGCTTTATTTGTACAGATTTGTTTGTATGTTGTCTCCTTCATTAGATTGTAAGCTCCTTGAGGGAAGGAACTGTCTTTTGCCTCTTTTTGCATCTCTAACCCTTAGCACAGAGCCTGACACATTGTAGGTGTTTAATAAACGTTTATTGATTGGTTGACTAATCTTTAATGTTCCATCTTAGCAGGTTCTCAAAGGAGACTTCTGTAACCTAGGTTACTTACCAACTTAAAAATGGAGGCTGCCTTTGATGTCAGGACTCAGATTTGCTATTTGGTAGGTTTGTGATTCATGAAGCCAGGACCAGCATTGTTCATGTGGGGGCCACTGTAGATCCATAGTGTAAGGACTCACAAACCAGGGGCTGGCTCTGTTCATCTGGCATGATAAGACCTTGAAGCTCTTGATCATACCAACAGGTATTTTGTTCTTCTATTTGACTACACATCTGGAAAATGATTGTGGAAAAGGATGGTGGACAGAAGCCACAGCTTTTATTTTCATTGGATTTAGCCTTTGCCCTTCCTTTTTGTGAGGAGTTCACCAACTACAATCATTGACAACAAATAAGGTCAGGAAAGATGACACTTGGATCACAGAAGGAATGCCTTTGGAGTTTAATGCACGAATGTATTCAGTTAAAACATTATCCATGGAAATATTGGAATGCCACAGGAAAGATAAAAGACTCTGGGAACATGATCCCTAGAAGCTCTCAATGTCCTCAATTCCTGGAGAATAAAGAAATTATGCCTCTTCATAAATGTTTCCATTCCAAAGGAGAAAGTTGATGTCAAAAGGGCAGTGTTTATGTTCCACCTTCTTCATACTATCTGTCATTTACCTTCACCGAATGGCCTCATACTTGTGTAGGTGCCAAAAAGAGGAATGACACTTATAGATTCTAGCACTAAGAAGTTTTATTAATCTCAGGCTTCAGAAGGAGAAGAGCTAATTTTTTACACAAAGGAATCAATGTAGGATATTCCTTTTTCTAATTTTGCTGTTCTATAGTTTCTGTATCTGTAAAATTTCCACTCAAAATTTTGACCTCCATTGACCTCAAACATTTTTTGAATTAATAATTCAGTATGAATGAGCCTGTGATTTCCAAGACATGAACATTCCTTCACACAGTGCAGGTGTGATCCCTGCTTTTCCACGGCTTCTCCACAGAGTTCTGAGTGTATGACATAGTTGGCTCTCTCCGTCCAATGCCCTGTGTTCACTCTTTGCCTTGCTGCAGAGCCCTAGATTGCACCTAATTAAGACTCTTTTAGGCCACTGCCTCTGAAATTCTTTGATTCTGTTTGATGCCTTTGTACAAAGCACCTGGCCTAGCCTTTACAGACATAAAGTCAACCCTTCACAAATCAGACCATGCCCACCTGAGTTGAATTTGAAGAAAATTAGGGGTCATTGATTAGGGAATGGCTGAAGAAATTGTGGTATCTGATGGTGATGGAATACTATTGTGCTGAAAGAAATAATGAACTGGAGGAATCCCATGTGAACTGGAAAGACCTCCAGGAAGTGATGCAGAGTGAAAGCACAGAGACGGATACATTGTAGCACAAGCGAATGTAACTGACTTCTTTACTAGCAGCAACGCAATGACCCAGGACAGTCCTGAGGAACTTATGAGAAAGAACTGAGGGAGCAGAAAAGCTTTAGAAAAAAACGTGATTGATCACGTTGTGTGATAGGGATGTGATTAGGATTTTGATGTTAAAAGATCTCTCTTTGAACATATGAATGACATGGAAATAGGCTTAGCCAGTCCCCAACTAATCGGTGTCCCTTCAGTTTCCTACAAATTTGTCTGAGAAAGAGAATGGAAATGCAGGGTGATAGCTTGAGGGGCGAGCGGGGTCTGGTGAAGAAAGTTTGTTGTTTTTTTTTTAAGATTAAAGAAGACTCGTATTTATTTGTTGGAAGTAGAGAGGGAACAAGTGAATAGGTAGAGATTAATTGCCTGCGAGAGGTGGGATGATAGTGGGGTCAGTCTGCTAGAGGACACACGCTGTCCAAAGTCACGTAGAAAATGATTCACACAATTTCCACATACGTAGTAATTGACAGATGTAGGATTTGAATTCAGGGCTTCTACAGACACATCTGCACATTTTTCACCATATCATACTCTCTTTCATTTTGGAAACTATAAAATTGACTTAAAGGATATTGTCAGGATGGCAATTTTAAAAAATGTAGCAAATGTTATTTTAATTTCTAGTGTGTATGGTCACTCTGTTTAGCACTGGGGAAGATGGCTAGGTCCAAAACACATGGCCACTGTGCCTGACATAAATGATGAGCTACAGCAGAGCACCTCCCTCCTCTTTGTCTGACAAAAAATCCCAAAACAAAATCTCAAGCTTTCCCTAAACATAAGCTTTTCTTTGTGACCTGGATGAATGTTCCTGATGTGATCTGCCTTTTCTTAATTAATTCTTAATTTAGCTTCAGAAGCCCCTGGCCGGCTTTCCTGCCATTTGTGGGTTGAATTATCAAGCAATAATAATTTCCAATTTAAGCCATGTAGTGTTAAAAAAGAGTTTGACCACAAGAAGCCTGTGAAGATATTTAATCCAGAAAAGAGGGGAAGAGCCCAAGAATGGCTTAGGATAATATCAAGCCCCTTGGCTTCTCATATCTGTATGCCTCATACCTCTGAGAGAGGGGAATGGACTTCTCTTGTTGATTTGTAGTAGTTTGGGGCTTTATAGTAATTCTTTTATCTGTGTTCTTAGTGTATAATTTGGCATACTCCCTTGTGCACAAATGTTTAACAAATCCTTGTTGGCGTTCTCTCTCTCTCTCTCTTTCTCTCTCACTCTCTCTCTCTCTCTCTCTCT
>NC_058134.1:4727746-4762014 GCF_016433145.1 Gracilinanus agilis | reverse complement strand
GTTGCTTGACTAGCTAGAAATAAGACCTATTTAATCTCAGCTTGGGCTTCTCTGAGCCTTAGTTCTCCCAGTTGTCAAATGGGGATAATGTACCTATTTTTGCATGCTTTTTATTTATTTATTTAAATTAATAGACTTTATTTTCAAGTATCTCTACCCTTCCATCTCCTTCCCACATAACAGAAGGAATCATCTGGGATATCTCTCTCTCTCTCTCTCTCTCTCTCTCTCTCTCTCTCTCTCTCTCTCTCTCTCTCTCTCTCTTCTCTCTCTTCTCTCTCTCTTTTACCCCCTAATTTAAAGACCTTCATTTTGACTGCCAAGAAGCTACACTTCAGTGAAGGGCATTAAGGAGAGAAATGGGAGTGGTTACTTGGGAAGGGCAATTTTTTGCATCCTTTAATATTGTTTGCCTTTAAATATATTTTTAGAGGTTGACAAGATCTTAGAGGTCATCTAGCACGACATACTCGCTGTAAGTGACTTGCCAAAGGTCAAACACCTTCAAGTAGGAGGGTGGTCATGCTCTTTTAGAAATGGTGATGTTTGATTTCTATGTTATTCCCAGTACTGGGGTTTAATTCTACTCTGGATCAAATTCAGAAATGTTTCTGTATAAAATATGGCCCCCTTCCCTGGGGAGTGGGAGGATGAGGGGGGATGAAACCTTCCATTCAAAGGCAAATAAAGTGCCAACTCACATAGATACTACTATTTTTGTTTTAGACACAAGCCAGAAAATTCCCAGGCATTGAGCCTTTTTCTCTTATGGCTTGAAAGTTGGACAAAATAAACTCATCCTGGAAGCTACAATTCCCAGGGAACCTTTGGGAAGGCTTTCAAGAAAGCTAATGACCCCTAAAGACAAAGTGGTTGCCTATAGCCTTTGGAAAAGCTCACAGTTGGTGCCAGTAACCAGAAGAAAAAATAACCCTGAGTGGGAATAGTGGAAAGAATGGTTAGAAAAGGGCAATTCCCATCCGGGGTAAAGGAGGTTCAACTGAATAGGGAATAAAATAACTCTAATCTAAAAAATCAGCTTTGAATAGCAGTGGGCCCAGAAACACGGAGATTCGGGAGGCTGGGGAATAATAATTACGTAATAAACCCATGTAAATGTTTGGTTGAGATAACAGCAAGCATTACATAGATCAAAGTCTATTGGATCAAGAGGTAATGAGGGAGCCACCATTCAAGGGAGATCAGGGAGCAGAGCTTCTTTATGTCCAACTCTGCCAGACTCCCCAAAGCTTCAGGGTTTTCACTGCAGTGGCTTATATGTCCTGGCCTCGCGTGATGTCTGTGGTCATACATGGGCCCACGTGGCCCCTCTGGACCTACCACTTCTGAAGAGAGAAGAACATATACATTTGTCTAGACCTCATTAGAACCAAGTTGAAGTCTTGGTCTGGGCACTATCTGGGAAAGTCCTTTATCATTTCTGTGCCTCTGTGTCCTTCCTTTTACATCATTATATGAAGAACCTGTGATTGATTGATCACAGGTCTCTCAGGCCAGCTATACATTCGGTTCCCCATATCTGTGGGGGTGAGGTCTAAGCCCTACCTCCGAGGCCTACCACGGATGGCCGAAACCACCGATATCAACAAACACTGGCATTTGGAGGGAATCCCACATTTTCTGTGTGTCTAGGAAGAAAGGATGCATCCTCTCCTAACAAAACACATGCATGGAGGGTACCCACCCTTTTTGTGCATGTATTTTCTCTGTATCTAGCACAGTGATTATGGGAAACCCTTTGATACAAAATTGAAATGATTCAGTCATAGCAAAATCGTGAGGTAATGTCATAAACATCCATGTGTTCTCTCTGCTCCTGCCCGTTGGCTTGGTGCTCTGGGGCCTCCCACCTCTCCACCCCCACAAGAGAAAGCGAGGGCAGAAGCTGGGAGGCAGGGACAGACTGCTGTGGAGACCTTCTATGGACCAGGAAATGAAACCAATGGTGAGCCTTTAGGGTTTCCCTGTCCCCCTGATTATCCACAGATAACGGAGACTTCCCAAAGCTGGTGGAACTGCAGATAAAAGGGGCCCTAATATATTGATATTCCATGTGTCTATGCCTTCTCAGTGGGGGACTCTTCTGGCTTCTGCCCACCTAGATTCTCCTGCACTTCTTTGCTGAGCTCATAGGAGTGCCTGGCTTCATGGGTTTATCACTTCATTGCCCATTGTTAGTTGTTGATATTATTAACCCCTCACCTTCCATCTTAGAATTAACACTGTCTATTTGTTCCAAGGTAGAAGAGCAATAAGGACTAGGCCTTGGAGTTTAAGCGACTTGCCCAGGGTCACACAGCTAGGAAGTATCTGAGGTCAGATTTGAATCTAGGACCTCCCATCTCTGGGCCTGACTATCCTCTGAGCCACCTAGCTGATCCCATTAGTAGTTGATTTTTAAGGGAACAGTTTGTCCAAGATCTCTATCTTTTGGCCACATCATGGTGTCTCCTTCATTAAAATGGAAGTTCCCAATAAGAGGAAATTTTTCCTTCTTTATATTTGTATCTGTAGCACCTAGCATAGGGCCAGGCAAAAAGGAGTCTTATAAACATCACTGGATTGAATGTTCTTCTCCTGCTTATTTGGTTCTGAATTAGTTCCTGCAAATGTTCCCACACACCACTGCATTCCTCATATTCATCACTTCTTATTGACCCTCCAACTTCTCTTCTCTTCATTTACCATCATTTTTTTCAGTCATTCATGCATCAATGGGCCCTTCTTTTACTTCAATTTCTTTGCTTCAACAAAGAGGGCTCCTATGCCTGTTTAGAAGTCAAGTCCATCTTCATTTCTCTCTTTTATTCCCTCAGGCATATGCCCAGTCATGCTTCCCAAGGCACGGACAGGGAAGTCATCTTTTTTAGCATAATTTCCAATTGATATCCAGAAGAAGTCTATTAAGAATGTGTCAATTTGCTTATTTTCCTGCAACTTCCCCAACAAGGACTACTTGCAGCTTTATCTTTGCCAATTTAAGGGGGCTAAAGGTAAAACTCTGCATTGTCTTATTCTGCATTTCTTTGACTAGCAATGATTTGGAAAACATTTTCATGTGGCCGTTTGTAGTTTCCAATTCCTCTTCTGAAAACTGTTCATTCTAATAAACCACTTATCTGTTAGGGAATGATGCCTCTTGGCATTATGTAGTTGGGTTATTTCATTTTCTGTTGTGGACAACAGACATTAATCAGTGCTATTTGATTCAGATCTTTTCCCAGTCTATATTTTCTCCTTGATTTCTGTAGTCATTGATTTTGTTCAAGAAAAATATTTTTTAAACAATTTAAGTTGTCAAAATTCTCCCTTTTATCTTTTCTGATCTCCACTAGCTATTATTTGGTTAAGAATTTCCTTTTCAATCCTCGTTATGAAAGATACTGGATTTCTTCCAATTCTAATTTATTTTATGGCATTTTCTTATTTGGTTTATGCATCTATTTTGAATTTATTATGGAATAATATAAAAACATTGGCCTGATCTAATTTTCTGACAACTTGCTATCCAGTTTTCCCAGCAATTCCTGCCCAATGGGTGACCTTCCTCCTGGAATTTGCATGCTTGGGTTTAGCTGATACTGAGCTTTCTATTTCTTTACTGACTGAAGTTTTCTCTTTCCACTACCTTCTGTTTCTTGCATTCTAAGGCTAATTCGCTGACTTGGGTTGTTTGTTGTTCTATTCACACCTAATTGTTTTGATGGCTACTGCCTTATAATAATTTGAGACCTGGTAATTCTAGGTTCCCTTTATATACATCCTTACACCTTATTTTCCCTTAGGTTTAAAATTTTTGTTCTTCTAGATAAATGTTGTTACTCTTTTTTCTCATTGTAGAAAGTATCCGCAGAGAAGTTTGAATGGCATAATATTAAATCAATAAACTAATAAAGGTAGTAATGCAATTTGGGTTGTATCAGCAAATCCCAACCATAACAACAGATACTTTTCATTTCACCCTTTATTTCTGTTAAAAAAAAAAAGGTATTTTGTAGTCGTGTTTCTGTAACTGTTGCATCTTGGTAGGTTAAGTTCTTTGTACAATTATCTCTTGAATGGAAATATCTCTTCTTATTTCTTCTTGCTTTTTGTTAATATTGTACAGAAATATTGATAATTTATGTATATATTTTATATCCTGCTACCTTACTGGAATTATTAACATTTTTATTAGTTCTTTGTTGATTCTTTGATGTTTTCTAAGTACAAAATCACATCATTTGCGTAATTGTGTGTTCTCTTTTCTAGTTTATCACTTTAATCCTATGTGTAATACTTTTGCAAAAGCTAGCATAGCTACTGCTATGTAAAATGGTAGTGAGTAGAGGGCTATTTCCCTTATTGGTACCTAGGGATCAGCTAGTATTTCTCCATTGTAAAAAAATAATGCACACACACATATTATGCTTCTGATATATGTTCTGATCATAATAAAAGAAGGGCCCTTCTGTGATATGTTCTCTAGGATTTTTAAACTAAATGAATTAGGAAGACCTTTTCCTCAAAGACTTTTTCTGAATCAGTATAATTTATAGTAACAAAATATTTAAATACCTTTACAATTCCCATCCTTCCATCCTTATTCATCAAAGGCAGAACTTCTTAACCACTTTCACGCTTAATAACTTTCCAATTTTGAATAGATCATTGGTGAAATATGTTATCCAAAGTTGAGTGTCTGTGGTGAATTCTGTTCTGGGCCTTTTTTCATTGTTGCTCCTGCCCTGTAGATTTTAGTGGTGTCCTCTGAACTCTCATTGTTTACTTATGGACATAGGATTTCCCAGCTGTGCCATCTTCAAATGTGAAAGAATGATTCCATTGATTTATTCACTATCATGCTGTTTATCTGATGAATACAATGTTTCTGACACAGATTTTGTGATTTCTCTGAATATTTCTATCCAGTTCTAGACCAGGCAGAAAGAAACTATTCCACGAGGCCTGGGTTACTCATGTTTCAATGCCTGTTTAAGCATGATCATGCTCCTCTCTAATATGCCTTCATTCTCTCTTGAGAGATGCATCTTTCTGATTAATTTTCTTCATTCTCTTGAAATGAAGATTCCCAGTGAATAATCTATACATAGGATCTCTTCAGTTTTCACCATTTTCCCTCAGTGACCAATTGTACATGGCATTAAGAGTTTTTTGTCCATCTCCTTTTTAATTCAATCAGGATAATAAGAAAACAAAGTTAATCAACACTGAAACTTCCATGAATTTTTTTCCTGCTTATCATCTCAAGGTTAAGTTTCTTTTTCAAAGTCTAAAGCCCCAGGGCACTAATTTGTCTTGACTTGAATGATAGGAGAATTTCCAGAGTATGTCTCTATGTATTTCTCACCCACCCCCAACATTCATATAACCTTAAAATAATTGAATTCTTTCTCTGAATATTAATTATTCGGATAATAGATTTGTGACTTCATTTTGATTTCTCATATAAAAAGTTACAGTAACTAACATGAAATAGTTACCATAATTCACTTAGAATAAGGTGCATCATTTGCTCTTTGTTGAGCACAGAGTAGGTGCTTAATGTTTGCTGCATTGCATTGAATTTGTTGCATTTCCATTTTCAGGTTTCTTGAGCATCACATCTTTCTACGTTACCTTAAAATGATTCTGACCCCATCTGATATACATGTTTTAGAAATAAGATATTGATTGTTTTTAGTATCTTTATTATTTAACAATGTCTGAGCATGAGTAGATAAGGAATGGAACCCATATTCTTCATTTAAAAAAATTCAGAAGCTAAAGCTTGTGATCAGTGGTCTTTGGTCCATATTTGCAACAGTAGCAGGATTGGAAGAATGGCCCTGTGCTTTCATTGATCAAAAGGACTCTGTGATAGGGAAACTCTCTTTGCTAAAGTGGGTTAGCAACTTCTCAGATTTGCCTAAAACCCTAAGAAGTTAAGTGACTTGCCTAGGGTCACACAGTATGTGTGAGGCAGAACTTGAATCCAGATCTAGCTGGCTCCAAGTATAGTTCTTTATCTGCCTCTCCCAAACTATCACAATAATAATAATGACTAGATTTTTGTAGTTTTTAGTTTTTTTAAATGTTCAGCTTACCTAATGCATTTAACAAATGATTCAAAGTTTCTAAATTATATTTTGTATAAATTTACAAGAAATAGATGAAAAATGAGTAACCTGAATCTTATTTTAATGTCTGGCTTTTCTCCCTTCCCCACCCCCACATTTGGGGTTTTCTTGGCAAAGATAAGTAGAGTTGTTTGTCATTTCTTCACCTCATTTTACATATGAGGACACTGAGACAAAGAAGGTTAAGTGACTTGCTCAGGGCTACACATCTAGTAAGTGTCTGGGGCCATATTTTAACCCAGAAAGATAAGTCTTTCTGACTCCAGGTCCAGCACTCTATCTACTCTACTACCTAGATACCACTATCTAACATTCTCAGAGAACTCATTGTTCTTTCTTTACTACATGGCTGAATATGCCCAAATCAAGATGAGCCTTTCTTTCAGTTACAAAAGTTTTGGGTCTTAGGTACTATCTAACATTTTTATGGGTAGACATAGGCATGCAGACCCATAGATGGACAGATAGACAGACAGATAGATAGATTCTTGGATTCCATGTCAGCTGATAGTTTCCAGCAATCTTCATAGCACACTGCAATAATCTTGTAGAGAGGTTCAAAACACTAGCATGTTTGGAGGACATTCTGCTTAGTGCAGTGATAACTGAGGGAGAAAGCCAGGCACGTTTGGCTATTCCATGTGATCCTGTAAATACTGAATGTTGGGGGAAATAATGAAGGGGCAGGATCACAGAAGGACAAATAAGGCCCTATCCTGGGTCTGGTATACATGTTGATGGTAGATGGCGAAGAGTGATAGAAGAGGGATGGATGGATGATGGAGGAGGGTGAGGGTGAAGGGTAAGGGTAAAGGTAAAGATGATTATTGGTGAAGAAGAAGGATGAGGTTGAAGGAGATGACCAGGGTGAAAGAGGATAATGAGGCTAATAGAAGAAGTGGAGGCTAAAAGGGAATAATTAGTGTGGTAGAGGAAAGGGATAAAGGAATTTTTTAATGACTCATAAAAATTCTCTGCTTACATAAGCTCACAGTTCAAAATGGCTCCAGAGGCCAATGAGTCCAACCAGCAGCTGAACAAGAATCGTCACTACAACATATTCAAAAGCAAAAGTGACTCCACTGAGATATTTTCTTCCTCTTCCCAGGCAGACCATTTCAGTATTTGGAGAGCTCCCATTGTTAAGGTGGTCCTTCTTCCATGTAACTTCAGTTTGCTTCTTCTTTTCTTTCTGCCCTTCTTGGGTCAAGCAGCACAAGTCTCATCCCTCTTCTAGGGGATAATCTTAAAACCTTTGAAATGAGCTATGATTACATGCATTCCCCCATGCTATGTTTGCCCTACTGAGCTCATTGAGGAGTTTGTGATGAACACAGTTTGGAAGCATTGAGATGTTTTTGTAACTATAGCTGCCACTATCTTAGCTAATCTTACTTAAAGTGGCAGGAAGTTATATTTCTGCCAACTCTTTTTCATGAAAGTGAATAATGGCATATTCTACTGATGGAGGGTGTGTTTATTGTAAGATAAGTTATAGGAGATTCTCTTCATGTCTCCTTGGATCCCTTTTTCTGACATGGCTATGATCCTGGGCTCTCCAAGACTAGGTTGGCTCATTGTCTAAGATGTCTTCCCAAGTCGGACAGCCTTTGAATACAGAGCCATAGATGAATTGGTCTTCTAGAGTAATGGAGAGAGTGATGAATATGCAGTCAAGGAGGCCGACCTTCAAATCTGGCCTTTGCCGTGTAATAGCTCGGTTACTTTGGCCAGGGCACTTCATTTACCTGGCTTTGGTGTTCTTATTGACAAAATGGGAATAATTGCAGCACCTCCCTTAACCCCAAAATACAATGTAAAGACCAATCTTCACCCTCTTCTGTCATTCAAGGACCTTCCCAGATCTAGTTAGAAAGGTCTGTCTCTAGAAGGATGACCAGCCTATAGTAGAGTGAAACAAGTCCTTGACTTTGGAATCAGAAGACTTGAATTTGAATCCTTGTACTCACACATCAAATCTGTATGCTCTTGGATACAACCTCTAACCTCTTGGTGCCTCAATGTCCTTATACTCAATAATGATAGTACCCTCCCTCCCAATCTACATTATGAAATAAGAAACCTTTGGAGTACTGTTAGAACCCAAATCACTGTGCCCATGCCAGTTATTTTAAGTAATGAATTCTGCCACAACTGTGACTCATGAAAGCCATCTACTCAGACAGGGAGGGACAGGGACTAATGCCCTGATGAGTCCTGGATCCTTGCAGCTATATTTTCACCCTATTCTGCTCTATCTGGCACCATGCTGAACTGTTGGTAACAATGAAAGAACTCAAGCTTTTGAAATATTTTTAGCTGCTAATGACCAGTGTCAGCAGTGATTAATTTATGAGCATTCATCTAAAAAGATGTTTTTCATTACCCTCAAAATTCTTGTTCCTATTGCTTACCTAATGAATTACAGGGTGCTTTCTGTCTTAGCAGAGCCCTTTGTGTCTGACTTTGGAATATGGCATTTCATGTGCACACATATGCCCATGGATTCACATGGATGGGACATTACCCAGAAGTCTGACCCAGTTGATATAATGAATATGATGATTTATTTGTTACATGTCAGAGAGAGATCGCAGGTGGACAGAGCAGAGGATTTGGGAACACTTTGTGGATTGGGATTTCACCATTGGGGAAGGGGAAGGAATCCTTTCCAGACAATAGTGATTGCAAATTTTCTAGGCCAGATGGTGCCACAAAGAATTGGAAGGGAGGAGGAGTTGGAGGGGGGGAATCAAAGATACAAGGCTGATTTTCTACCTATTTGATTATTCAAACAGAATCTGAATTATAAACAATTTAGCATCAATTGAATTACTGTACTGCAATGGAATAGCAAAAACCATTATTTCATAGCTGAGTCAGGTGTGAGAGGCACAAGAGTATGTTCAATTTACTCTGCTCTTTGTTAAATGACAGGAGGAGAGAGGTCATTCCTTACATCGGGGACAGCCAATAAAAATTCATACAGTCAAGAGAGGGAATGTCTTGTGGGAGGAACTGTAAGGAGGCCAGTGTCACTGATATCAGTGGGGAGAGGAGGAAGTCTTGAGAAGGCTGCAAAGGCAGGAAGCAGCCTGGTTAAGAAGGACTTTAAAAGTCAAATAGAGGGCTGATCCTGGAGGTAATAGGGAGTCACTGGAGTGACACAGGAATGAAGAGGGGTGACATAGTGAGACCTATTTAGAAAGAAGCTCATTTTGACAGTGGAATGGAGGATAAATTGGGATATTCCCCTGTGCAACACTGACTCTTTGATGGGAAAATCAGCCTCACTGTAAAGCAGAATTCTTTAAAAGCAGGGAATTGTCAGGGCTTATTTATTTGACACTTTGCATGGAGCACTGTGGCAGAGATGTGGGATGTCTGCATTTATGAAGTGCTGACTATATTCCAGCCCTCAGAGACCTGACCATCACGACAGCACTTTCTGAGTATAGTAACATTCGCTTAATATGGAAATGGTAAAAAAAATGTGTTCTCTAGTCATTATAAGAACTGGAGCAAATTGCTTGTTCTTTTTTTTTTTATCTGAAAAAATTTGATTCATGTTCTTTCTCTCTCCTCCTCCCACCCCTCTCCCTTAGCCAACGAGCAATTTAACTGAGTTTTACATGTGTCATTGATCAGAACCGATTTCCATATTATTAATATTTGCATTTGGGTGATGGTTTAGAATCTATATTCCCAATTATATCCCCATTGAACCATGTGATCAAGCAGTTGGTTTTTTTTTTCTGTGTTTCTGCTCCCACAGTTCTTTCTCTGGATGTGGATGGAGTTCTTTCTCAGAAGTCCCTCAGAAATGCCCTGAATCATTGCATTGCTGCTAGTAGAGAAGTCCATTACATTAAATTATACCACAGTCTATCCGTCTCTGTGTACAATGTTTTTCTGGTTCTGCTCCTTTCACTCTGCATCAGTTCCTGGAGGTCTTTCCAGTTCACATGGAATTCCTCCAGTTCATTATTCCTTTGAGCACAATAGTATTCCATCACCAACATACACAATTTGTTCAGCCATTCCCCAGTCGAAGGACATCCGCTCATTTTCCAATTTTTTGCCTCCACAAAGAGTTGGCTATAAATATTTTTGTACAAGTCTTTTCCCCTATGATCTCTTTGGGGTACAAACCCAAAAGTGGTATGGCTGGATCAAAGGGCAGGTATTCTTTTAGCACCCTTCGGGCATAGTTCCAAATTGCCTTTTAGAATGGCTGGATTAATTTCCAACTCCTTCAGCAATGCATTAGTTTCCCAAATTTGCCACACCCCCTGCAACATTTATTACTTTCCTTTGCTGTCATTTTAGCCAGTCTGCTAGGTGTGAGGTGGTACCTCAGAGTTGTTTTGATTTGCTTTTCTCTAATTATAAGAGATTTAAATTGCTTGTTCTTTGGCTGGGCTAAACTTCATTTGCAGAAGATAGCATCACTTCCTTCAAATTGTTGTAGAATTTCCTGTATTTCATTAGCATGAATTTTAGTGAATGTCTTATTTTACAAATGAGGAAACTGAGGCCCATCACAATTAAATAATTTGCTCAGAGATAATAGCAGTAAGGGATAAAACCATGATCTAGACTTAAGTTCTCTCTTTCCTGAATTTGAGCTCTCTCCCTCCATTGTTCTGGGATATCTGCTTCTGCCCTTTTCCATCATTTATTCTGATAGGAGCAAGAAAACACTTCCCTTTCCTTGGAAATCCTGCAGATATTTGTAACCATCACCATGCTTAGCAGACATCCTTGCGTGGTATAGTAGATAAAGTGTCCAGCCTGGAGTCAGGAAGTCATTTTCCTAAGTTCAAATCTGGCTTCAGACACTTACTATCTGGGTGACCTTGGACAAGTTGTTTCACCCTGTTTGCCTCAGTTTCCTCATCTGTAAAATGATCTGAAGAAAGAAATGTGAAGCCACCCCAGTATATTTGCCAAGACAATCCTGAATGGGGTTACAAACAGTCAGACTTGACAGAAAAGTGACCAAACAATAATTAGTAGCCATATAAGTCATTACCTAGCAAAATGATTCCACTTTTAATTCTATTTTGCTTTGCTCATACGCTAATCCTCCCATCATGCTAAATGTCCTTCCTTCCATGCCCTTGGTTTTCTCTAGTTTTCTAGTAAAACAGGACCCTTGCATCAAATAATTGTAACTAAAAATAGTCTTCAGAGTCCACAGGGAAAGTCTGACATTCCAATGGTCTTTGAAGGCCCTGGGACATCCTGGCATATGGTACCTTAGCAAACACCAGTTACGCTCTGTGTATTCAGAGGTGGAACAAAACCAAGCTTCTTTTGGTCCTCCCTCCATTCATCTGTGCTCTGAAGTCAAAGCAATTTGGTTTGGTTTAGATTAGAGCAATGTTGGATTGGGAACATGGGAAGTCTGTTAAATCTCAGGGTCCTCTTCAAAGGCTGGGCCACCAGCATAACCAAATGCCTTAAATTTGAGGAAGGATTCTATTGGAATCTATGAGTAAGTTCTGTCCACCAGCCACATAGATATGCCCGTCTTCATAATATCTACTATGCTATTCAGTGTGGCTATTTTGTTCTAGCTTAGTCTTAGGAAAAAAAGTCATCTCTGCATATGAATCTTGAGTTTCTCTCTTCTCTGGAAATGCCAACTAGGGAGTCTGATATATTGACCAAGATCCTAGATCTGAAATGTACCTTAGAGGCCATCGGAACTAGCTCATTATACAGATGAGGAAACCGAGGTTCAGGAAGGTCAAATTACTTGCCCAAGTTCACATAGCTAATCAATACCGGAGGTGATATATGAATGCAGGCCTTCTGATTCTAGGGCTCCTGGTCTTTCACTGTTCCAGATGGCTGATAACAACTCTTCCTTCTACCTTTAGATAATTACCTTTGGATATATAACTTCTTATGACTTATTTAGCACATCCTTCCTTTGCTAGCCACCTGGAGTCCTCATTTGAATAGGCAGATACCGTGGTCAATAAATAGTGCCTTGTCTCTGTTCATGCCTCCAAGTTATGGAGTCCTGCCCTCCTTTACAAACGCCCTTATTCTCTAGTTTATTTTCCCACCAGTGGTCATCCACAATAAATTTGTATAATTACCTCCATTTATAGATGTGACTCTTGCTGAAGTCAACAACATTTTTGGCTTCTGTAATTGCTTTGGGCTTGCCAGCACTGAAAATGTCTCACAGGACAAGGGCTGATGATGATTTTTGGGAAACGATATCAACGACCTTTGCAGCTATTTGTCTGACCCTGAGCTAAGTTACAGAATCACAAGATCTTAGAGTTTGAAAGGACCCCAGTGCTCAGCTAGACTGACTTTGGTCCCATGGATAAGAATGTACCTGACAATTCACCGGCTGATCTTTGCTTAATGACCTTCAGTGTTGGAGAACCCACCACCTTTTAGAGCAGCCCAGAAAACAAAAAGTGAGGAAGATTTTTATCACATCTTTCATAAATCTCCTTCCTTGCACTTGAACCTCCCCGCTCCATTATTCCTAATTATATCCCTTGGAACCAAGCAAATTAAGTCTAGTTCCTCTTTCCTCTGACTCTTTCCAAGTCTTCTTTTCTCGAATCTAAACTTTCTAATTTCTTTAAGATTATAATCATATGAAATGATCTCAAGGGTCCTCACCATCCTAGTCTTGAGGCCAATGGACTAGGATTAGGGTAGTGGAGGCCTAGGAAATTTGGAGGGGAAGCTTTGTGGCGCAGGGGAAAGTCCCTTGGACTTGGAATCAGAAGAATCTAATACCACTTCTGTCTCTTACTAATCATGTGACTTTGGACCAATTACTGCAACTCGCTGTGCCTCAGTTTCTTCAGCTATAAAATGAGACCATTTCATTACATGGTCTCAGAGGCCCCTTTCAGATGTAATTATATGATCTCATGATTCCATGAACATCAGTGTTCCCAGAATTCAAGATAAAATCTACCATATATACCCTGGAAAACCTTGGCTCACTCAAAGGAACAGATTGGAATCACATGTGCTTTCATCCTTCTAGAAGTGTTCAAATAATTTTTCAAACTGATCTTTCATCCTTGAACCCATTCCTTAGTCAACATATGAAGATTCTGGTGAGATAGGAAAGCAGAGAACAGGAAAGAGATGGAAAGAGAGATTAAGACCACTATGATCATTCCAAGGTATCACACACTGGAGAAATATCTGTGTTTGCCATTCCACAATCATCTCTGTTTGCTACAATCCCAGGACTTAGAGATGCTAGTGAGATACAGAGATATATAGGCTGGTGAACATACAAGTTCAGTGGATTTATAGTTTAATCCAATTTCACATTTTGTTTAAATTGCTCTTTCCAGAAGTATAAGGATGAAGAACAAAGAGGGACAATAATAGCTTAAGAGGCTGCATGATCAAGAGGAGTGTTTGGCTTTATTTTAATTTTTAAGCTGAGGGGAGACCCAGGCATGTTTGTAGCCTAAGATGAAGACTCCAGGAAAGAGGCAGAAGGTAGCTAGCTGTAGTAGAGGAGAGAAGAGAATCAAATAATCACCCTCAGTGATGATTAATGGGTTGATGGCCAACTTGGGGGAGGGCTTCCTGTAGCATGACAAAGGGCACTGGCCTTGGCCTCCCTATCTAAAAGTTTTATCAATGAATTATGGAATACTTATCAGATTTGGGGACAGCAGAAACCCAGGGGGGAAGGAAGAGGGCAGATGAGAGAATTGAGACATAGCTCAAGTCTCAAAGTTATCTGGCCTTATCTTGGTACATCTAATTTTCAAAAATTTATCTTCATCTGGAGTGAAGAACCAATTTTTTTAAAGAGAGAATTTAGTGGAACCACATGTTCACTTTGAGCTAGATTCTAAAAAATTCATTTCACAAGTGCCAAATGGGAATGAGCTGACAACAATTGCTTAAAAAGACCTGTGGCTATTGATTGGCATAAGTACAGTGGAGATGAAAGCCTTAGACTGGTTTAAGAGATAATGTCCATATCAAGGGATGACATTTTCCTTCTATGCTCTGTGATGGACAGTTCTGGTCTCCAGATTTAAGAGATATATTTATAACCTTGAATATACCTAGAAGACACTTTGCAGTCTGAAGGGTAATCTGGAAATTGTAGCCTCTGAAGACTGGCTGAATAATCCTTAATGATATTTACCCCAAAGCAGAGAAAATCTCAGAAAAGAAACAGAACAGATAACTTAATCTAGGTATTCACAGGGTCTTCACATGGAAGAGGATATATACTAATAGTGTCTACACAATCAGAGAGCCCAGCTAGGACCAATGAATGGAAATGGCAGAGAAACAGATTTCATCTCAATACCAAGAAAAGCACTCTAAGTTTACACTTATGTGAACTGAATTATTATGACTGATTATGATTAGCCATGAATTTCCAGGATTCTTCAGGAAGCATTTAAGGAAAGTCTGAGCTTCTGGTCAGGAATGTAGCAGAATACATTCCTACGTTCAATGAAAGCTTGGATTAGGCCACTTCTAAGGTCCCACGGAACCCAAGATTCTATGGTTTAAACAGCTACAGATTGCAATAAAAGCCCTATCTAGGGCTTTCTCCATGTGTTTGATTGTTTGTAGAGGCATCTGTGAGAGAAAGCAAATTGATGAAACTTATGTGGCACAGGGAATAGAGTACCCAGCTGGGAGCTAGGAAGATCTGAGTTCAGTCCAGACTCAGATACTTAGTAGCTCTGTGACCCTGGTAAGATGCTTAACTTATATTTGTCTCAGTTTCCTGATCTGTAAAATGGAGGTAATAATGGTCCCTACCTCTCAGAGTAGTGATCCAATGGTCAAATGAAATAAAATGCTTACCACAGCTGTCAGTGCTATTGGAGTAAAATATACCTTTATACCCTACAGCTAGTGAATCAGTAGCGTCATCTTCTAATCTGAGTTGGACAGGATCTCAGAGGGTCTCTGGTTTATAGTATGCCTGAAAAGAAACCCTTGCTTATCCCCATTCACTGGGCATTCAGACTCTGCTTGAAGACATCAAGTAGTGGAGAACTCATTATTCCTAAAGGCAGCTCATTCCACTTTGGTGAGGTTCTGAATTTGGGGAAATTCTTTATGACATTTAAACAATTGAAATTTCTGTGACTTTCACCCATTCTCACTAATTTTGTCTTCTGAGAGCAGAAGTCTCATCACTCTTCCATAGGGTAACCTTAAATGGTTAAAGTCAGCTCCCAGATTTCTCTTTTCTAGGCTAAAGATCTCCTATTCTTTGTGATTACATGGTCTCTAGCATCCTAACTGGCTTGGCTCACCTCTCCACCCATCCATCCAATTATTTATTTATTTATCTGTCTGGTTGCTAGTTTATTTATTTATTTGTTCATTCATTCATTCATTTTATTTTTTGAATATTTTTCCATGGTTATATGATTCATGTTCTTTCCCTCCCCCCACCCAGACTCTGCTCCCCACCCATAGCCGATGAGCAATTCCACTGGATTTTATATGTATCATTGATCAAGACCTATTTCCATATTATTGATAGTTGCACTGGAGTGGTCATTTAGAGTCTACATTCCCAATAATATCCCCATCAAATCATGTGTTCAAGCAGTTGTTTTCCTCTGTGTTTCTGCTCCCACAGTTCTTTCTCTGGATGTGGATAGTGTTCTTTCTCCTAAGTCCCTCAGAATTGTCCTGGATCATTGCATTGCTAGTAGTAGAGAAGTCCATTATGTTCAACTGTGCCACAGTGTATCTGTCTCTGTGTACAATGTTCTTCTGGTTCTGCTCCTTTCACTTTGCATCAATTCCTGGAGTCTTTCCAGTTCACATGGAATTCCTCCAGTTCATTATTCCTTTGAGCACAATAGTACTCCATCACCAGCAGATACCACAATTTGTTCAGCCATTCCCCAATCAAAGGGCATCCCCTCATTTTCCAATGTTTTGCCCCCACAGAGAGTGCAGCTATAAATATTTTTGTACAAGTCTTTTTCCTTATGATCTCTTTGGGGTACAAACCCAGAAGTGGTATGGCTGGATCAAAGGGCAGACTGTTTTAGAACCCTTTGGACACAGTTCCAAATTTTGGCTCACCTTTTTTTTTATCTTTTCAAACATTTTATAAAAGTCATGCTATGATCTGGGGTCTAGACTTGATTCTTCAGCCATAAAAGAAAGCTCTCCTCTTCATGGGACACACACATCCTTTTATTTATTTATGCATAAATTACTTTTTTGTCTTTTTCTCCTGAGTTTATATTATTTTATTTCTGGGTCAAAAAAAAAAAGAAACCTATGAAATTTGAAAGCAAAAGTATTGAGAGACAGTCTACAGAAATTCTAAATTTTTTGCGTATTTCTCTGCCCGTAATGATGTTGATGTGTCCCATTGCATCTGTCCATCTTTGTCATCTTCAGCCCAATCATTTCACCCTTCCCATGTGTTTCCTTGGGTTGGTTGTTTGGGCTAACATACTCCAGTCTCATGACATGGTTCCCCTCATATCTTCTCTGCCTGCATCCTTTCTGGAAGGTAGTAGGAAGTAGAGGAAAATTAGAGAGCCCAGCTCTTTGCATGTATATGTTCAGTTCCCGCAAGAGCTGTATTCTGTTGGCCTCTTTCATTGTATGAACCTTCAGCTGTTCCTTCTCATCACTGGCACATCAACCAGCTAGAAGAAAGATGAGAGACTGAGTGGCATTCGAATCCGAATGGACGGCAGGGTAGGAATTTTTGAAAATGTTGTTTACTCCATCTTTCTAAACTCAAATAGTGTCTTGATAGCTATTGTTTCCATCATAGTAATTGTCTGGGCAGATCATCCCTCCCTTTTAGTGTCAATATAATATCGGCTCCTCCTTGGCTATTCCTCATCTCTCATCTTGCTGGCAGAGTGGCTGACAGATCGATGTTGTCATTTTCTTTTGAGGGCCCCCATATAATCATGGAGTCCCAGGGATAGAGTTAGCTGCCCCCATGGATGTAATCACGGCATAGAGAATATCATAAAATGCAGAGGGCGCAAGTTTGCTGGATGTGATCTGCCGTCTTTGTGACTTCATTATTACTTACAAAGCAAGTGCTCCTCTGAGCCTCAGTCCAGAGTGGCGGCCACATTCTTCTTCGGCCTTTGCTTTCACAGTTCTTACTTTCTTGATTCTATGAGTGTCCTAGTAAAGGAAACAAAAGGAGAGCTTCCAAGAAGCAAGGTTGTGACCTCCCAGGTCTATTTTTACCCACTGCACAGAGTAAGAGCTTCATAAAAGGTAGCTGGTGGCACAGTGGATGTTGGACCCGGCAGCAGAAGATCTGAATTCAGATCTGACTTCAGAAACGTACTAGCTATCGAGCCTGGGAAAATCATTCAACCTGCCTGTCTCAGTTTCCTCTTCTAGCAAATTGCTTGTTGACTTTGCTGACAGTGGGGGAAGTGAATTCATCTCGTCCATATATGGGCATTCCAGATCATTTCTTTTTTCATTTCATACCTTAAATTGTGCTCTCTCTCTTTTTTTTTTAATCATTTGTTCGTCTCACGCTCATTGAAAAGCAGGGGGTTCACTGAGCAAATCAGTCAAAGAAGGCCACTCCATGTAAAGTGAGCTCGAGATGCTTGGCCTTGGGGCACTGGTCAGGTAAGAACTCACCCCAGTTATTTACAGGCAT
This sequence comes from Gracilinanus agilis, assembly GCF_016433145.1. Classification (NCBI taxonomy): domain Eukaryota; kingdom Metazoa; phylum Chordata; class Mammalia; order Didelphimorphia; family Didelphidae; genus Gracilinanus; species Gracilinanus agilis. Next base: position 4,744,212 of record NC_058134.1, on the reverse strand, counting down.
GAACAAGGTCCAGCCACTTCCTCGAATCAATGAACCATTTCTGCTAGGGGTAACGGGCTGTCTTTTGTGACGGGGAAGGTCTTGGTGAGGCTCTGGGGAGCTGTTCGGGAATGAGAAGCTGGTTGAGAAATAAGTAAAGCAACTGGGATGCCATCAACCAGCTAGCTAGAATGGGCAGCCCAAGAGGAAAAGGCAGCGGGGAAAGAGAAGGCAAAGGGACTGAGGGTAGAAGAGAGAAAGATCAGGGAAGGCATCCAGCCCTCCAGCATCTGTTGGGGGAGGGCCCCGGTGATGCCTCCAAGGGCGCCCCACTTACTACTGTGAAGGCGTGTGTAACAAAAGGCCTGCTCCTTCCCCAGCTTCCCCCATGGGGTCTGTTAGGAGCCACTAGAACATCCTCCACTCTTACCAGTGGAGTATCGCTCTTATCACTCCCCCCTTCCCTCCCCCCAGGGTGCGCCAGAGATAAATGGGAACAGAAAGGCACAGAGCTGGGCTGCTTTGCTTCCTTTCCCTCCCTCTCTCCCTCCCTCCCTCCCTCCTGTTTGCCGTTTGACTCCTGAAATCCTGGATCCAAAGATCATCCGCGGGGAGGGAAGGCATCCTCAACTAGTGGCAGCCCCGCTTATAAATGAAGAAACTGAGTCTCGGGACGTGCCACGTCTCTGATCTTAGCGAGGAAGCAGCCAGGGTTGCCGCCGTGCCCAGGTCTGCTAGTCTTTGTCCCATTCCAGCTCTTCCCTCCCAAAGCCCCGTTACTGAGGCTTGCTTTGCTTTGCTTTGCTTTGGGGGCATTAGAGGCAGGCATTTGGCCGATGGGAGCCTCTCCGTGGGCCAGTGAAGGCCGTGTTTTAGAGGCCAGCATAAGGCCGGAGCAAGAAGGAACCAACTCTCCAACTGGCCTTTGTTGGGCGACTGGAGGCCCACGCCGGCCCCCGGGGGACAAGTCTAACAGGGCATCCAGCCGCGCAGCATTCTAGTCCGTGCGCGAGCTCACGGAAGCCCCCGCGCGCCGTCCCGGCTCTCTCCCCACCCCCTCCCGGGCCGGGCCTCACAGATGGAATAAATGGGGCCGCGCCTCCCCGGGGTTTTCAACAATTCACCGACTTCCTTCGGAAACTGGGGCCGCATCATTGACTCGCTCGCCTAAGTGCCCGCTACACTGAACTGATAGCTTTGCTTCCAGGCTCTTTATGGACTGTTAATCACCAAAGCAGAGCCTGTAATGGACAGCAAATATTTACTGGGCCGCCTTCCTCCGTGTACCCAGCTGCACTGCTTGGCCATTGTAGATGCGCGCCCGCCCGTAGCCCAGAGCCCATCACCCAGAGGGCAAAGGCAGCTTCTTCGGAGCAGCTTCGCTCTTTGCAGAAGTGAAATAGGGGGGCGGGGCAGGCAGGGAGCAGGAACTCTTCTCCCCACGCTTTGCTTGTTGGTAATTAAATACGAATGTTTTCTCAGTGGATGAGATGGGGGGAGGGGCGGGGAGCCCGGGTGTGTTAGGGCGCAGCAGGCTTCTCTGAGCGAAATCACAGGGTAGCCCGCCTCGGGAATCCCGCCGCCACCGAGATGTGCGTCTCCATAAATGCTCCTCCGATGGCCGCTCCCCAGTGGGGCCGGCAGCCAGGGCCCATGGCGTGGAGAGGGCAGGAGAGTGAGAGCCGAGCTCAGGTGGACGCGGGCACGCTCAAGGATGAGGCCTATTTATTACACTTCAGTGATGGATGGCGCACCCAGCGCAAGTACACCGCGTGCAGACAAATTGAATTACCAACCTCCCCCCCCCCCCCCACGGGCAGGTGCTTCTGGGCCCTCCTTGTTTCATTCCAAGGCAAGACTTTCTCCCACAGCTGGGCCATTGGTTCGCATCCACTTTCCCTTTTAAGAAAAAATAGTCCTAGTCAGAACTCAGGGAAGCCTCGAAGGTGGGCGGCGTTGGCAGGCGGGGGGGTGGGGGGGACAAAGGACACGTGCCCTCCCTCCCTGGAGCAGCTGCCTGGGCCGAGCTGGAGGGTCCTGGGGTGGGGGGGGAAAGCAGCTCTAAGGGGAGCCAGGCCAGAGCAGCAGCCGGCAGGGTCTCTGGAGCTGTTCTCCCCAAAGTCTTGCTAAGAGCAAAAGAGAGGGTCAGAGAGAGGCCTGCCCCTCCCCCTCAGGCTCCTTCTGTATGAGGCAGCTTGGGAGGCAGAGGGACCCCCCAGAGCCTTACGGGGCTTGGGGAAAAGGAGGCAAGGGCCGTCCTGGAGGATGGCCCAAACCCCACCGGTGGGAATCAGCCCAAGCCCCCAACGCTGAGGGGCCGTGTGCAAGAGCCCGTGGGCAGCCTGCAGAGGCAGAGTGGCCGCAGAAAGGCGCCTGCACGGAGCGTGAGGGGAACGTGAAGCGTGGGGGAGGGGGCCGAATGCGGCTTTCCTTATTTAATCCATTTATTTATACTTAATTGCGTCCTTTGGGGAATAAAGCCACGTGAAGTGATGGAAGGAGCGCCAGGCTTGCCCTCAGGTCTGGGATCGAAGCCTCGCGGCCACGGAGCATCTCTGAGCTCTTCATTTGCAGCCTGGGGCGATCCCATCACTCACATCCTAAATGGCCGCCATTGGTCTCTACACATGAAGTGCCTACTATGTGCCAGGGACTGGGCAAAGCCCTGAGAACGCAGAAAGAGGCAAAGGACAATGCCTGCCCTCGAGGAGCTCCCGGGCTCATCGGGAGGACAAACAAGCAGACCCAGGAAAACGGGCCGGAATCCAGGGAGGGGAGGCGCTGCCATTCGGGCTGAGGGCTTAGAGAAGGCTTCCTGCAGAAAGTGTGGTCTTGGTGGAGCCCGGAAGGCAGCTGATAGAGAAGGAGAAATGAGGAGGAAGAGCATTCAGGGCATGGGGGTAGCCTGAGATGTCTGGAGAGCAGAGCTGGAGGACCCTGTTCTCGGGGCAGCAAGGAGGCCGGTGCCGCTGAACTGAAGGGTAACTGGCTGGGAGGGCTATATAAGAAGGCAGGAAAGGCAGGAGGGGACTGGCTTATGAAGGGCTTAGAACACCAAACAGCACTTTGTATTTGATGCTGGAGGTGCTAGGGAGCCACTGCAGGTTATTGACTGGTGGGTGACATCATCAGGCCAGGCTTTGGATCAATTACTCTAGTGGTGGAAGGGAGGAAGGATTGGAGAAGAGGGAGATTCAAGGCCCGCAGCCCTGCCAACAGTGGCTGTCTTTTACCTCTTTCTGTAACTTCCTCACCTAGCGCAATCCATGGTCCTATTTGTGCTTGCTCATTTCAGGTGTCTCCATCTCTTCCTCACCCTATTTGGGGTTTTCTGGGCAAAGATTCTGGACTCATTTGCCACTTCCTTCCCGGGCACATTTAACAAATGAGGAAACTGAGGCAAATAGGGTTAAGTGACTTGACCAGCATCTCATAGCTAGTAAGTATCTGGGGCCAAATTTGAACTCAAGTCTTCCTGACTCCAGGCTGCCCATAGCAGGCACTTGATAAATATTTGGCTGATCGAGTGGAGGCAGAAACAGCCAGACTGCACAAGTCATTAGGCTACAGAGAAGGGTGAGTGGAGTCAGGGAAGTGGAGGAGGCAGAGAGGATCCCACACTTAGAAATGAGAGTGGCAGGGAGGAGAGTGGAGCCTGCAACAGAAGGGGGAAGTTCAGAGAAGAGGTGGGTTAGGATGGAAGGTAGTGAGTTCTGTTTTGGACAGACTGGATTCGAGCTGCCTAAGGGACAGCCGGGTGGGGATGCCCAGCGGGCAGTTGACAATATGTGACTGGAGTCCTTGAGCAAACACATGGCTCTGGCTTTTCTGCCTTGCTTGCACTTGCAAAAGTTAACTCCATTTTCCGCATGTCCTAAGGAAAAGTGTCCATCCTCTGCTTCATGGGAGGATTCTTGTGGTGGGGGAGCCCCGAATGCCTCAATGAATCTAGGGGTGAAGCTTCATTTGGTTGCAATTAGGGGACTTTGAGCTTCATTGCCTTCATCTGGAAATTGGATGGGTTGGACTGGACGGAGCCCACAATGAGGTCTTTGGTCCTATGGACCATCTAACTGGATCCTTTACTTAAGGTCCACAAACAAGCATGATGGGAGGCTGCCTGTTACTCTGGAGGGTCCTGAAAGTACAGTGATAGGTGCTAAGTTTGAATCCAGGTCAGCTACTCAGTAGCTATATGACCTTGGGCAAGTCCCTTTTTCCATCTGGGACTCAAATTTTTCATCAGTAAAATGAAGAGGCTGGCCCAGATGGTACCCTGGGTTCTCCTCAGAGTGCCTAGGCCCTGAGGGTCACTTTTAGACATCGGGCAGAGCTGCATTTTGCCATCTTGGGGAAGACTTGATGGGGTGCTAAGGCCATCCCTGAGCCCCTGCTTCCTTTCAGGGCCTTTATTTAAAAATGGGAAACAAGCATCTTCTCTAAAAACCCAAGCTCAGAGTTTCCTGCCTGCTCTTTTTATCCCAGCATTCTTTAAGGCCCACTTTAGTTCAAAGGATCAAACCCTGCTCAAAAATGGCTTTCTGTGGCTCAGCTCGATTTTCGCATGGGCAGCCTGTCATTAGGCCTAAACAATGGTCACAGTCAAAGACACCAGCTCAGTTGGGTGACATGAACCAGAGTCTGGTCTTTTCTTCCTCCTCTTTTTTGGGTTTCCCTGAATATTCTTCCTTGACCTTTCCCAGTCCAACTTGTCTGGCTGTATTTGAGATGTGCACGTCTCTAATCCCTTCACCCCCCCCCCCTTTAGAAAGCTTTGGGAGGAGACGAGAAAGCCCAGCTTGAAAGTAACAGGGAAAGGGGGAGGGCTTCGGTGTGGGGAGCAGGCTAAGTGGACAATGGAGGCATGTTTTCCTTAGATTAGAAATATTATTTCTCACAACTGAAGGTTCAAATGATGCTGGGCAATAATGTGCTTTTCCAGCCTTGGCACCAGCAGGAATTTGCATATCTAAATTGGATCAGCCTCAGTGGGTTACCCTGCTGCTTCATTTGGGGAACAGGCAACATCCGCTGGAGGAAGCCGTAGGTGGATCCAAAAGGAGACTTTTCAAGCCCTTTTCCCAGGGCCTCTGGAGGAAATTATCCTTTTCTCTTCCATACTGATTCCTTGATGGGGTCGGGGTGTCTGCACTTCCTTCCAGGAGACCAGGAGATCCGCTCACAGGATAATCCTGGCCTGCTCTTTCTTCCTCTTTGGGGAGAGAAATTTCTCCTCAGAAAGCACTGGGGGAGGAAGATTTCCCTTTTTCTCACAGGTTCCAAGTTTGGGCAGAATTGCAAAAAGTGCCTTGTAGAGTGAAATGACTTTTTGAACTTGTAAGGTTTCTCCCCCAAAGAAATGATGGCTTTCCTTTTCCTGCTCTCAGTTTAAGTGTTTTCTGGGAATGGAGAAGATTGTATGTGGCTTCCCTTCACCACACACACACACACACACACACACACACACAGAGGAATACATGCCAACAACAACAAAAAATCTTTGTTAGAATCATTGATTTCATGCCCCTGGGGCCCTTTGGGACCACATGTGGGCTTCAGCTTCAGCCCCTTCATCTGGAAAATGCAGAAGCTGGCATTCCAAGAGGGAAATGTCTGTCTGCCCCCAGGCAGGAATGGTGAGAGCCCAACGCCAACATCAGGCCTTTCCCACTGCTCTCAGTTTCCTTTATTTGACAAACACATCTGTATTCCTAAGTCAGAGATTGGCTACCTGAGCCTTCTTGGAGATCAACAAAGCAGGAAATCAGAACTTCACAGCCTTCCGGAGCCAGAGATTGATTTCCTTTCTGGAAGCAAGTAATAATATTTGGTTTGTCAAGAGCTTTCAGGTTTTACATTCAGGGAGATGATGACTGATCACTTTCTAGATAAGGAAATGGAAATGCTGGAGGTTGCAGCAGAGTCCCAGGCTCCTGAGTGTGAGGGTGTGAACAAGGATTAGTCAGAATCAGAGCAGTGGGGAGATGCAGAGAAGGCTGGGCTGTGGCAGGAATCCATGAGGACTCTGGAAAGACCTGGCTTCAAATTCTGTCTCTTGTAGTGCGACCATGGGCCAGTTTGTTCGTATCTCTCTCTCTCTCCCTCTCTGTCTCTCTGTCTCTCTGTCTCTCTGTCTCTCTGTCTCTCTCTGTCTGTCTCTGTCTCTGTCTCTGTCTCTCAGGCTGCAAACCTTAACACTATGTAGAGACATTAGCTATCTCCCTGTAAAGCGAAGGAGGTGGCCATGGCCTTTCTGTTTCTGAATGGATGAGCTTCGGATGATTTGGCCAAAACACACACACACACACACACACACACACACACACACACACACACACACACACACACGGTCATTATGAAGGTAATAGGATTTAGAGCTAGAAAGGAGGTTGGAGAGCACCCCTCCCCTATCCCCCCAATTGGATGAAACCCAAGGAGAAACGGCTTACCTCAGGCCACATAGCCAGTAGGGCAGATTCAAATGCAGATCCCAAATTTATTCTCCATTGCTTTGGGTGTGAGCAAAACCCTAAGAGTGTTAATGTTCTGCCATGTTCTGCCCCAACCCCACCCCCCATGGCCATGCATCACCTCCCCAGACAAATAGTGGGCACCCATTTAACTAGAATAAGAACTCCAGATCTTGGGGGAACTGAGTCCCTCAGAGCCAACACTAGAAGACTTTACCTCCATGTTTCAGAATATTGACCAAAAATAAGTCAGGGCAATGGAATCATTCCTTTAAGGCTCCACTGAGATAGGAAAGCAAAGGATGTGGGAAAGGTACCTTCTAAAGGGGACTGATGACCCGACTATGTCCCAGGCAAGAGCAGAGGGAAGTTTTTAGCCAGGCTTAGGAGGAGCCTGAGCTCATTGTCCCAGGCATCTATGTGGCACTTCTATGCCTCAGCTTCAAGGACTGTAAGCTGGGGTCAGGGGACTGCATCACTTGCTAGGGACACTGTGGGGGGCTCTCCCTAACTAGAGCCTCTAAGGAGGCTAGAAATTCTAAGTATGTGGCAGAGACCAGGAGCCCTGTGCACGGGTCACTACTACCACACAGGGCAATAAAAGGCTCTTGGATCACCAGGGCACAGGTGTGCTCATGTCTCAAATGTTCTCTCATTTTCATACTTAGAATTCTTAAATGCTTAAAGTATCCATCATTCACCCTCACACTCTTTCTCCCAGCTGTCTCCCAATATCCCTCAGGACTGACTCTACAGAATACCAAGCAGCTCATTCTGTACACTCACTCACTCACAAATACACTATTATGATTAAAATTCTCTAGAGACTATATATTAATTTATAATTATTTATTAGGAAAAGTTGGAGTTAGAAAGGGAGACAGAGAAAGATAGAGAGGAGAGAGAGACAGACTGAGATAGAGAGACAGAGAGAAAAGAGACAGACAGACAGAGAAAGATAGACAGAGATAGAGAGCCACATAATCACCTGGCTGCCCTTAGCTAATATGATTTTCCTGTGCTTGTCTCCTTTTGCTAGCCAGAAGCCACCACACCAGGAAAGGTCTCCAGACTAAGAGCCAGTCAAGAGCTGAGAAGCCAAAAAGCTCTTCTTGCGCCCCTAGTTCCCTCTCTTATAAAAGCTATTGACATCACTCTGTTTGGGTATCTCCAGTTGGACAGACTTGATCTCAGTCTGGGTCAGAGGTCAGTCTTCTGGATACCAGGCATCACAGGGACAAGAGATGAGCCTCTTCTGAGGTACCAGGGAGCCACGAGGCATCTGGTGTCCTTCCATGGTACACATGCATGCCAAATCAAAGGGCAGAGCAGATAGTCACCAAAATGGGTTTTCAAAAGTAAAAAGGGGTACAGTTTATATTAAATTCTCTCTCTCTCTCTCTCTCTCTCTCTCTCTCTCTCTCTCTCTCTCTCACTCTCTCTCACACACACACACACACACACACACACACACACACACACACACACGGAAACTCACACACTAATGGATAGCAACAGCCTTTATAGGAAATAAAAACAGAAACAAAAAAGGAGTCCCAAGAAAGAATGTTGACCTAGAGTATGTCAGTGGGTCAGGATACTCAATCTAGAATGGGGGTTCATTTGGGTTACATAGACCAGTGGCATGATTGATCCCCTCCTCAGTTCCCCCAATACCCAGGATTTATATGGAACTTTACCTACAATCTTCCTTGATCCTCACATATCCTTCTGACATATCTCTTTCATTTTACAGATGCGGAACTGAGACAGAGGCTAACTTACTTTGCCTACAGTCACACAATTGGTAAGTATCTGAGGCTAGATTTGAACTTAAGTCTTCCAAACTCCAAGTCTATGCTCACCAAAAAGAGAAAATAGAGATAAAGTCAGCAGCTAGTCTTCTGTTTGGGTAGGAATGGGCCCAGAGCAGAGCCAGAGAAATTGGGTTGAAAGAACAATTTCTTCTCTTACTTAGCATGAAGGGAAGAAGGATTCCCTTCGGAGGCTCCTCGTCACCTCATGGGGCTAAATAAAGACTTGAGCTCTCTGAACTGGTTCCTTTTTTCCTAGATGGCACACTTCCAGTTTGTGCGTGGTGGTGTCTTTGCTTAAAGACGATAGTTTAGGGGATTCCACTTCCGTGTTTCTGGTCAAATCAGTAAGATACTTTGCTATCTCACTGTAACCAGTTATCCATTGTTTATAGAACCCAATGGTTTCAGAAATAGCTCTGAGCTGCTTTTTAGTTTTTGGAGCAGTCAATTTTCAGATATCAGCTATTCTTTTCTGAGTGATACTCCTTAAACCCTCTGATAACACAAAACCTAGATATTGCATTCTAGGAAAAACCCACTCTAATTTTGCCTTGGAGATCTTATGCCTACACTGATATAATTCCAACAAAAGAACTCTGCTATCTCTAAGATATACTTTTGCATTTGGGGACACAAGGAGAATATTGTCCACAAAATGCACCAATTTGCTCTCCTTGAATGTTATACTTTTAAGGTCTCTTTAAAATTTGTGAGAACATCTAGTTAAAGAGGTGTAGTGTATTAAATCCTGCTACATTTCTTCCTGATCTTCCAAAGAATGGTGAACCATTACATGAGTGTGTGGAAGTGGTTGATTTGGTGGACATGCCATTTCAACCCTAAACCATCTGTCTTCTCTAGTTTTTAGATTAGGTGTAGGCCTTTTTGGATCTAGGATCTTTCCCTGGGCCCTGCCAAACTTGCTACAGACCTTTATCTCTAATACTAACTAAGTGGGGTTGAGTGCAGGTTAGAAAGAACAGGGACTGGGATTTTTTAGGGGAGAGGGGAGAGGGAATTGAGTAGTCCAACAAATTCTCTGAAGATTCTCTGTGAGGAACATTTAGATCCTGGGGACTTTAGGTACTGGAAATTAGCATCATGGTTATCCTATTTCCCTTTTAACTGTTCCTTATTAAGTTAATCTACTTTCCTAGTTACTAAGTGGTTTGTGTGTTGATCTCAGACCAGACTCTGGCCTGATCAGAGTTAACTGTTGGCCTTCAACTCATTCATTATGTCTAAATTCCCTTATACTTGGCATGCAGAGATGACCCAACATTCAGAAAATTCTCAATAGAATTATCTTAAAATGAAAAAAAATACAAAACTACAATATTTTCTCCATAGATGCAGGAAACCCCTTTTATATACTAGAAGACTTTTTCCCCCTAAAGTGCTACAAAGTCTAGGCCAAAGGTGACTTTTGAAAATCTTATGGAGGAACACTTATGAGTAACTTAAATATTACTAGGTTTTCAGAAAGGGGAGAAGGAGGACTGAAAGGACAGGGCAACAGACTGGGAATAGCAAACTGGTAAACCACAAACCCCTCCAAAGAACAAGGAATGGGAGATTATGGATTGGCAGTTGATACCAGCTGCCACCACAGGTCCACCTAGCCAGGCAGTCTATGAAACTAACAAATAACTGAGTAATACTGGGACAAAAGGATTTATAAACACAGGTTTAATTGAATAAATTATATTGAAGAAAGGGAAGGGGTTTCTATTCTTAAAACCTATTGGCAAGTCTCTGAGTCAGGGTAGGAACTTATCTACACTAAACTTTAGGCTATATCAAGACATAGCTGGACTATCAGGGATGGAAGTGGGATCCTCACTGCTGAGTCCTGTCCAATTCCAGTGATGATACAACTCTCCTGGGACCTCAGCTAGTAATCCTTGAGATGGGTAAGGTTAGGGAGTTAAACCAGCCTGAGATGACCAGCAGCCTAGGTCAAGTTTGATAGACTCAACCTAAATTTCCCACAGACAGCTGATTTTCTTCCTTCAGGTTACCAGGATACAAAGTCCACTTTCTCTGAGGTCTCCCACTGAGTCAGTTGGTCAACAACCACTCTCACTCAACCAACATGGAGTCCATCTCAGAAGAGAGAGCCACTTCCTGCTTCCCCATTCTGTTTAGAATTCCCCAGCCTTGCTTCATCAGCCTCCTAATAATACCTAATCTTAAGCATCTTATTAATTTATCTACAACAAAAATTATAAAAAATAACCATCAAAATTCAAAGCATATATCATATTCAATGGGGATAACCTAGAAGCTTTCTCACTAAATGAAGGAGAAAAACAAGGGTGGCCAGTCTCCACACTATAGTTATATGCACAGAACCATGTAGTATAACAGAAATTAGGCCTATACTAACATCTTATGTCATACATCTTTACTAATTCCAAATGGACACATGGTCTTCACTATGTAGTTATGTGCATATAACTATATAAAGTTTCTACAGTATATATTACTCTATTTTACATACTTATGGAAATCCTAGTGATAATAATAATACAAGAGAACAAAATTAAAGATATAAAATAGGCAAAAAGGAGATGAAAGCATTTTATTTGCTAATGACATGATGGCTTACTTAGAAAATCCTAGGAAATAAGCAAAGAAACAGAGACAATTGCCTCACTAAAGCTTCATACTACAAAATAAACTCACACAATTAACAGCAATACTGTAATCATCATCATTATGGTCATCACGGAATCTAAGAGGGAATCATATCAAAAAATCCTATTCTAAATAACTAAGCATGCATAAAATATTTTCTTTTTTACAAAATACTTTATTTTTTTAGAAAATTTTTCCATGGTTACATGATTCTTGTTTTTACTTTCCCCTTCACCCTCTTTGCCCCCCTCTATATCCAATGTGCATTTCCACTGGTTTTAACATGTATGATCAATCAAGACTTATTCACATATTATTCATAGTTGCATTGGTATGGTCATTTAGTGTTTATATCCCCAACCATGCCTGCATCAACCCATGTGTTCAAGCAGTTGTTTTTCTTCTGTGTTTTCACTCCTGCAGTTCTTCCTCTGAATGTGGGTAGCATTCTTTTCCATAAATCCCTCAGAATTGTCCTGGATCATTGCATTGCTATCAGTACAGAAGTCCATTGCATTCAATTTTACCACAGTGTATCAGTCCCTGTGTACAATGTTCTTCTGGCTCTGCTCCTTTCACTCTGCATCAATTCCTGGAGGTCTTTCCAGTTCACATGGAATCCCTCCAGTTTATTATTCCTTTGAGCACAATAGTATTCCATTACCAGCATATACCACAATTTGTTCAGCCATTCCCTAACTGAAGGGCATACCCTCATTTTCCAGGTTTTTGCCACCACAAAAAGCACAGCTATAAATATTTTCATACAATCTGTTTATCTATGATGTCTTTGGGGTACAAACCCAACAATGGTATGGCTGAATCAAAGGGCAGGCAGTCTTTTATAGTCCTTTGAGCATAGTTCCAAATTGCCATCCAGAATTGTTGGATCAGCTCACAGCTCCACCAGCAATGCATTAATGTCCCAGTTTTGCCACATCCCCTCTAGCATTCATTACTCTCCCCTTCTTTCATTTTAGCCAATCTGCTAGGTGTGAGGTGATACCTCAGAGTTGTTTTGATTTGCATTTCTCTAATTATTAGAGATTTAGAACACTTTCTCATGTGCTTATTGATACTTTTGATTTCTTTATCTTAAAATTGCCTATTCATGTCTCTTGCCCATTTATCAATTGGGGAATGGCTTGAATTTTTATACAATTGGTTTAACTCCTTGTATATTTGAGTAATTAGACCCCTGTCAGAGTTTTTTGTTATAAAGATTTTTTTCCCAATTTGTTGTTTCCCTTCTGATTTTGACTACATTGTTTTTGTTTGTTCAAAAGCTTTTTAGTTTGATATAATCAAAATAATTTATTTTACATTTTGTAATTTTCTCTAACTCTTGCTTGGTTTTAAAATCTTTCCTTTCCCAAAGATCTGACAAGTAAACTATTCTATGTTCACTTAACTTATTTATAGTTTCCCTCTTTATATTCAAGTCATTCACCCATTCTGAATTTATCTTGGTGTAGGGTGTGAGATGTTGATCTAAACATATTCTCTCCCATATTGTTTTCCATATTTCCCATCAGTTTTTGTCAAATAGTGGATTCATGTCCCAAACGTTGGGCTCTTTGGGTTTATCATACACTGTCTTGCTGATGTCATTAACCCCAAGTCTATTCCATTGATCCTCCCTTCTGTCTCTTAGCCAGTACCATATTGGTTTTTTTCTTAAACCCTTGTACTTCGGTGTATTGTCTCATAGGTGGAAGATTGGTAAGGGTGGGCAATGGGGGTCAAGTGACTTGCCCAGGGTCACACAGCTGGGAAGTGGCTGAGGCCGGGTTTGAACCTAGGACCTCCTGTCTCTAGGCCTGACTCTCATTCCACTGAGCTACCCAGCTGCCCCCAGTACCATATTGTTTTGATGACTGCTGCTTTATAGTACAGTTTAATATCTGGTACTGCTAGGCCCCCTTCCTTCACTGTTTTTTCATTATTTCCTTTGATATTCTTGATCTTTTGTTATTCCAGATGAACTTTGTTATAGTTTTTTCTAATTCAGTAAAAAAAGTTTTTTGGTAGTTTGATAGGTATGGTGCTAAATAGGTAAATTAATTTGGGTAGAATGGTCATTTTTATTATGTTAGCTCATCCTACCCATGAGCAATCAATATTTTTCCAATTGTTTAGATCTAGTTTTAATTGTTTGGAAAGTGTTTTGTAGTTGTGTTTGTATAATTCTTGTGTTTGTTTTGGTAGATAGATTCCTAAGTATTTTATCATAAAATATTTTCTTCCCAAGATTGTATATAACTTTTTTTTAGAGATTCAGTTGCAAAGGGATTCTTAAAAATAATTTAAGTAGCTGGAGAAATATCTAGTGCTTACTACTATGATATACCAATATAATAAAAATGGTAATTCTACAAAAGTTAATTTATGAATATGATGACATCAACTGATTATCAAAGAAATATTTTGTAATACTTAGTAAGATAAAGATAATTTGGAAAAACCAAAGATGTTGACTTCAAGGGAAGTAATGAAAACTATAGGAATGAAGGAGAATAGCACTGGAACTAAAGTGATATTATAAAGCAGTATAAAAACAAGTAACTCAATGGCATAGACTAGACATTGGAGAATAAAACACTATGTAGCTAAAAAACCCAGGTTTCAATAAGCCTGAAAACTTAAATTATTTATGAAAGAACTCACTGTTTGATTTGAAACCAAAACAACAACCTCCTAGAAAAACTGGAGAACTGTCTGTTCCACATACCATGATTAATTAAAAATAGACATGAGTTCTTATTATTAAAGATGAAACCATAAAATGAAATTAGAATAGCAGCATACACCTATGGAAAAGATGAGTAATATAACCAAATATATATTAAGGCAGAAATTATAATATATGAATGTCATGGAATATTTTGAATCCAGAGAAGCATGGGTAGGACCTTACATGATCAGATATAGACTGAAATAGAGATAAGAAAATACAATATTCTTTTGAATATCAAGCCCTTTTAGAGAATGATATATTATTTTTCCTACCTTAGACCACTTTCCTTCTTATTCTAGATGTATTGTGTTTCTGCAGGAGTTTTTCAGTTTCATGTGTTCAAAATTATCATTTTTCATTGGAAAATGAGGGGATGCCCTTCAATTGGGGAATGGTTGAACAAATTGTCGTATCTGTTGGTGATGGAATACTATTGTGCTCAAAGGAATGATGAACTGGAGGAATTCCATGTGAACTGGAATGACCTCCAGGAATTGAGGCAACATGAAAGGAGGAGAACCAGGAGAATATTATACACAGAGACTGATACACTGTGGTACAATCCATGTAATGGACTTCTGTACTAGCAGCAATGCAGTGACCCAGGACAATTCTGAGGGACCTATGAGAAAGAAACGCTACCCACATTCAGAGGAAGAACTCTGGGAGTAAAAACACAGAAGAAAAGCAACTGCTTGATTAGATGAGTTGATAGGGATATGATTGGGGATATTGACTCTAAATAATGACCTCAGTGCAAATATCAATAATATGGAAAAAGGTCTTGATCAATGGCACATGTAAAACCAGTGGAATTGCGTGTCAGCTACAGGAGGTTGGGGGGGGGGAAGAGGAGGGAAAGGACATAAATCTGGTAACCATGGAAAAATATTCTAAATTAGTTAAATAAATTTTTTCAAAATTATCTTTTTTATCTTGACTAATTGCCTCAATTTTATATCTTCTTTTTTGCTTATAATTTTGTGAGATTTGTCTAAAACTGAGAGAGGCGTTAACATCCCTTACTCTTATTGTATTATTGCCTATGTCTTCTATTTCAGGTAATTGTTCCTTTATGAATTTAGATATTAAGGCATTTGGAGAGTTTAAGTTAAATACTGATATTGTTTGTTGTCTATGGTTCTTTGAGCATAATATAATTTTCTTGTTTATATTTATCTTGTGACATTAAAATTTTTCTGTTAACATAATTACAACTATTTTTTAATATACCTGATAAATAGTAAATTTTACTCTAGCCAATTGTTTTTATTCTATGAATATCTTTTCTCTTTAGGTGTATTTATTTCTCTTTAATATATATTAATTCATCATTTATTTTAAAAATGCTTTTATTTGTAAATGTTGAGTTCCAAATTCTCTCCCTCCCATTTACCTTCCTATATTCACTGAGAAGGCAAGACTATATGCCAGTGCCAGCAAAGGGTTCCCTGATGTCTCTTTATGACCTTTCATCTGACCCCTCTGAGCTGAGAACTTCTGAAGCTGCTGCTTCAGCAGCCACTGTTGCTGCCATCACATTTGTGGGCTCTAGACAGGCCTTCCACCTAGTGCCCCAGACTTCTGCCAACCTCCTAAGTTTCCTTCAACCAGAAAAATTTCTCAGTCCAACTTTTTGTTGGTTCTGCCACTCTAAAATCTAATTTGAGGCATTATTTAAAGGTCTTCAGAGGGGAATATTGAAAGAGTTCAGCTAGGTGACTATTCCTAATCTACTCTATAGGTGCATTTCTTGTAAGCCACTGATTGTGGGATTTTTATTTCTTATCCAATTAGTAACTAGTTTTCCTTTTAATGGACTGCTTAATCTGTTCACATTTAAGCTTAAAAGTCAGGTTTTTAGTTTCCTTAATTCCTCTTTATTTTCTCTTGAATTTGGATTTTTTCTTCTTGTTTATAGAGTACTTTATTTTTTCACTTACTTTTCCTTCACCTACTTTAATTCAACCCTACTTCCATAGCTTCTCTTTTTTTATTAGACACTTGTTAATATTCGTTTTTAATCTGTTTACATACTTTATGCCCCTACTTTCCCCTTCACCCCCCACCCTGCTCTTCCCCTACCCATGGCCAACGCACATTTCCACTGGTTGTAACAAGTGTCCTTGTTCAGGGTCTATTTCCCATTCATGTCCGCCTCAGTCCATGCATTCTAGCAATTGTTTATTTTATATGTTTCCTCTCCTGCAGTCCTTCCTCTGAATGTGGGTAGCATCTTTACCATAAATCCCTCAGAGCTGTCTTGTGTCATTGCATTGCTGCTGGTACAGGAGCCCATTACATTTGATTTTACCATAGTATATCAGTCTCTGTGTACAATGTTCTTCTGGCTCTGCTCCTTTCGCTCTGCATCACTTCCTAGAGATCTCTCCAGTTCACCTGGAATTCCTCAAGTTTATTATTCCTTTTAGCACAATAGTATTCCATCACCCGCATATACCACAATTTGTTCAGCCATTCCCCAATTGAAGGGCATCCCCTCCTTTTCCAGTTTTTTGCCACCACAAAAAGCGCAGCTATAAATATTTTCGTACAAGTCTGTTTATCTATGATCTCTTTGGGGTACAAACCCAACAATGGTATGGCTGGATCAAAGGGCAGGCATTCTTTTATAGCCCTTTGAGCATGATTCCAAATTGCCAGCCAGAATGGCTGGATCAGTTCACAACTCCACCAGCAATGCATCAATGTCCCAATTTTGCCACATCCCCTCCAGCATTCATTACTCTCCCCTTCTTTCATTTTAGCCAATCTGCTAGGTGTGAGGTGATACCTCAGAGTTGTTTTGATTTGCATTTCTCT
>NC_058134.1:4697237-4712764 GCF_016433145.1 Gracilinanus agilis | reverse complement strand
TCTCTCTCTCTCTCTCTCTCTCTCTCTCTCTCTCTCTCTCTCTCTCTCTCTCTCTCTCTCTCCCCGATCCCAATGGAAGGACTTCTTCACTTTGTTTTGTCTAGTATGTATTATCTTAATACTCCTTTGATTTCCATTTTTCTATCACATTGGATAAATGGGTTTCTTTGGTACTTGCTATATCTGTTCATTGTAGAATTTACATTTGGTGAGAAGGAAGTTGAGCCTTGAATATAGAGATTGGAGTCCTCCTTTCCCCATGAATAAATAATGATCAGAAGCTTAGCATGAACCTGAAAATTATATTTCTTGGACTAACAAAATTTTGGGAGTAGGTAGATACAATTCTAGCTGAGTACCCCTTCTCTCTGAGAAGAGCTGAGTGGTCAACCTCTTTCCTTAACCTCCTGCTTCTCCTCCTAGAAACAATTTAAGTCTCCCTTGGAGAAAAGTTGAAGGAAAAGAGGCAAGGGATGTCTTGGGGAAAATAATAGCAACTACCTCCCAGAATTGTGAGGTTCAACTGAGATAATGTTTGTAAAGTGCTTAACACAGGGACTGGTACATAGTCGGTGCTATAGGAATGGTAGCTATTATTTATCATGTTATATATGGGAAACACTTAGCATTTTTATAGAGTTTTAAGGTTTATGAGGTACTTTAAAATATTATTTCATTTTATCCTCATAACAACCATGAGAGTTTGATATTATTATTTCTTCCATTTTACCTTTGAAGAAACTGAGGTGGAAAGAAGTTAACAGACTTGCCTAGAGTCACACAGCTAATAAATGAGGCTAGAATGAATTCAGAGACTCCTGCCTCCACTACACCACCTGGAAGACAAGTTGGAAAGAGACAGAATTTGAAGGGAAGTAATGAGAAATGAGACTGAAGAGTGGGCTGAAGCCAGATGATGGTCGTGCTTTAAGTTCCAGGCTAAGGAGTGTTTTGGGTTGAAGACATTTGAGTGGGGGCCTGACAGATCAGAACTGGGGTTCAGTAATATCAGTCTGACGGCTGTGTGGAGGGCGGATTGCAGCAGAAAGGACCAGAATTGCTGAGATCAAATAAGATGTGGCTGCTAGAGATCTGCTGAGAGGTGATGAGGGCTTGAACTATGGGAGGTGCTTTGTGAATGGAGAGAAAGGGATGGCTGTGAGATATGCTGGAAGTGACATCTGGTATACATGGGGAAGAAGAAGAGAAAAGCCTTGTGGGTGACTGAGCTTTTGAACTACAGGGGACTAGAAGGACAGGGGTGCCCTTTACAGAAATGGAGGAGTTTTTAAAATTTTTTTTTACTAATTACATGCAATAACAAATTTTGCTAAAAATTTTCAAACTTATATGATCCAAATTATCTCCCTCCCTCCTTTCCCTCCCCACTCCCAGAGCTGGCAAGCAATTTGATATGTATTTCCATTGAAATATATTTCCATATTATTCCTTCTTATAAGAGAATTATCAAATACAACCATAACCCCAAATAAACAAATGAAAATTTATCTGCTTGAATCTGCCTCTGACACCAACGTTCTCCCTCTGGAGGTGGACAACACTCTTCATCCTACATCCCTCAGAATTTTCCTGGATCATTCTATTGCTGAGAGAAGCCAAGACTGTCACAGTTGATCATTCCACAATATTGCTATCATTGTGTCCAATATTCTCCCAGTTCTGCTCATATCACTGTATCAAGAACTGGAGGAGTTTAGGGGCAAAGTAGGTTTAGAGGAGGAATAAACCACATGCTTCTGGGACTTTGAGATGGAAAGGCCATTAAGGATCATTGAGTCTAAATCCCTTCTTTTACAGAAGAAAAAGCTGAGCTTTCCATTAGGAGCTCACCATACTTTTGGGATGTGTGTTGGGTCAGAATGGTAGTGGCATTGGTGTGGCTGGACAGAGCAATACACCAACAATTCCCACTCCTGGGGTAAAGATGAGCACTTGGCTTTCTCTGAAACCTCTTCTGAACTGTCTAAAGATGAGAGCTGGGTTAGGGCAGCTTTGAAAGAGCCATCAAAGAATAATTAAAGGGAGAAATCAGAGGCTTCTTGGTAGGAGCCCAAACCCTCTGGCTTTTTGCTTTATCTGCCCAGTCCTCGCTCACCCCCAATCACCTCAGGAAATAGCTTATGTTAACTTTAATCAGTAAATAGAGATAGTGGGATTAATAAAAGCCAGAATTTGTCACAAATTCAGAAACCCTCACTCTTTGATTGCATAACTAGTTTCTGAATGAAGCATCTTGTCACAAAATGGCTCTCCTGTTGGAGGATTTGGGCCATATTGCCTGAATGTACATTCCATCTTTATTGCTGAGCTTCCAATCTCTTCCTCTTTCTAGCCTTCCCTTGCTACCTACATTGGATGAGTAAATTAGGGCTGGGGAGGGGTAAGGAAGCCTGCTGTCCCCATAGGGCAGGGGAGTCCAATGGAGGGAGCCAAGTTAATGACATCTATTTCATCCCTTATGTCATATCAACAGCAGAAGTTGATGTTCAGTGTTTAAATTGCAGGTTTGGGAGAAACATAGGCTTTTCCAGGTTTCTCATTCAGAGGATGTAAGGAGGAGATGGGGAGAAAGAAGGCTGATAGACCAGGAATGCCCACCATAAAGATAGCCCTTTGGTCACATAGGGATTATAGGATGTACCGAGCATCCAGTGTCCTCTTTCCCCAGTGGCTGAATTCCAACAAGAGACCACCAACCACAGATGAGAAAAGGAAAAGTTGAATGCGAATCGTGAAAGGAAGAAGACTAAGGAGAGGAAAGACATATCTGTGGGTGAGAGTTTTCACTACTTTTTAAAATGATTTCATCCTATTTTTTCTTTAGAATCAAGCTTCTCAATATGACTTGATGAGACAAAGCAAAGTGGGCTTTGAAGCAGGACACCTAGGACTCTCACATCTGGTCTTAAATAGCTGCTTCAAAAGGCATCACAGTTCAGTGAAAAGGGCTAGAGTTGGAGTCTGAGGAGCTGTGTTCAAATCTTCACTGAACCTTAACTCTTGAGCAATTTGGGCAAACCAGCTAAATTCTCTTTACCTCAGTTTCCTCAATTATAAAAATAGGAGTTTAGGTTGTATCCTGTCTAAGGTCCATCCCAGCTTGGAATCTGTGATCCCACAAGGTCACTTCACTTCTCAGCCTTGGTTTTCTCATCTAGGAGGAGAGACAAATATTCCTTTTCCAAAGCTACCTTGAGGCTGAGACAGAGCAGTGGAAATAAAATGCTTTGTCCAGACTGGGGTCTTGCTTGTCATTAACTGTTCACTTGGTGATGAAGGTGGTGGTTGAAGCACTTTTCCTCATCACAATGGTAGTTGAGTGTATTTACAGTAGAGTTACAGTGCTTCAGACTTCTAGCATTTGCGTAGAGTTGTGATCTCAGCTCCATAATTGTTCAAAGAGTGAGCCCTTTAAAGCACCATTGATTTATAGCTGGCAGAGACCTTTGTGTGCATCCAGTCTGGATTTCTTTTCTTACACAAGGAGTAAATGAGAACCAGGCAGGGTAAAGTCACTACCCAGGGCCCCTCTGCCCTAATCCCAGGCATGAATATAAATGGAGGACAATGCCCAGTGGAAAACCATGGAGGATCTCTAGCTCCATCACTGGGCTCTACCATGAACCCTCCATTCAGTTTCCTTCTGAAGGCATCTTGGAATCTCTGTTACATAAACACTCACGGGGCCGCAATGGGACAAAGAAGGAGGGATTTGAGGAGGCAGAGAGGAAACCTGACAGAGTCTTTTCTTTCTTTCTTTCTTTCTTTTTTTTTTTAGTAAAGCATAGAGAGTCTTCATTTTGGGGTGGAGTTGGAGGGGATGGTATAAAAGACTGGAAGACAGGGAAGATGCCCCTAAGCAGAATGACAGAAGAATGAAGCTCTGGGCATGAGTGGAGTCCCAATGGAGGGGATTTGGTAACATACCTGTGTAATAGGGCCTTCTTTCAGAGCCACACAGAAACTTTTAATGAGCAGGGAGTGGGTAAGACAGTAAACCTTAATATAGAATAATGGCGAACTAGGTTCACATCCCATTTTAGACACTAACTCTGTGACGCTGGCCAAAATATTTCTCTGAACTTCACTCAGTCTTCTCCTCTATATATGGAAAGAATGATGGCACTTACCTTGTCACAGTTGCAGAGGATTTCTCAGTAGTGTAGTAAAATCATCATAATAATGATAATAATAACAGCTAACATTTATAGTGTCCTTAAGAGTTTGCAAATTACTTTTCAAATATTATTCCAGTTGTTTCTCACAATGATTCCATCAGTAGGTAGGTGCTATTATTGTTCCCATTTTATTGTTGAGGAAAATGAGGTTGACTTGGCCAGGGTCATACAACTAGCAATGTCTGAAGTGGGATTTGAACTCAAGTCTTCCTAACTCCAAGTCCAACCCCCTATTCAGTAGGGCCTCTTAGTGAATGGCAACAAGGGCTAAGGAATAGAGAGCTGACCGTGGAGTCAGGAAGATCTAGCTCTTAGGCCAACTTCTGATGTGCTGATTGAGCGATCCTGGGCTATGTGTCCCTCTGTGCTCTCTCAATGCAGAATGGCCAAGGATTCACACTCTAAAGAGAGCTTCCAGATCTGGGCTCCCCTCTACCTATTAAATCACACCACATTCAGACCAAAATATATGCCTAGGTTAGTAGTCTTGCTCCTCAGTGAGGAGAAAAGCTGACCCTCACACCCTGGCCATCCCAAGAATTCCCATGAGTCCCACATCCAACTTCTGATTGAAACCTGAACAGTGACAGAGCAGAAAAGCCTGGGGGGGCCCCTCCTTCCTCTGGAGCCCCTGGCTCCGTCTCATTACCACAGTCAGAGGACAGAAGCCTGGACCCGAAGGGCCCTCACCCCCAATTTGATGATTCCAATCTTTTCAACATCCTTTTCAGTTCCTTTGGCCCAGTCTCTGGGGATGACACTGTCTCTTCCTCACTTTGTCCAAACCTTCTACTTGTGCACTCAATCTCATTCTCTCTTACCTATTTCGAGAGCCTGCCCCTTGCTTCGTTTCCTCTTTCCCTCTAATTGTCTCTATCTCCTTATCAGCTGGAGCCTTTCTACTGCCTACAGACATGCCCCATTCTGCCCTTTCTATGGTTTAAAAAACCTACCTTCCCTTGCATCTGGCATCCCTGCCAGCTCTCCTCCGATGGCTTCCAGCCAGACATTTTCTCACCTCCCACTCACTTCTTAGTCCCTCGCTCTCTGCCTTCCCTCCCTATTTCTTGACTAAATTGCTTTCTCCAGACTCATCTCTTGATTACTAAATTAATAGCCGTTTCTCAGGCTGCTCTGATACTTTGCTGCTTCTTGACCTTTTTGCAGTACTTGATAGTACTTTTATATGCTCTCTCCTTCCTTCCTCCCTCCCTTCCTTCCTTCCTTCCTTCCTTCCTTCCTTCCTTCCTTCCTTCCTTCCTTCCTTCCTTCCTTCCTTCCTTCTTTTCTCTCTTTCATCAAGCTATATTAGGTGAAAGAAAAGGAGAATCAAAGAGGGGATGAGATTTCTGATTAAGGTGGATGGATCAATGATACCTGAAAACAGAGAGAAGACTGGACTTCTCAGCTCTGCCTTTTTCAGCCTGTTTTCCTCCCTAAGAAGGATGTTCTGGACATTGGAAATGTCAGGAGAAAATGACTAGCTAATAGGGAATTGTCAGCGATGTTATCACCAAATGCTAAGAAGATGAAAATGAGAAAAACCCAATGTACACAAGGCCAGATCATTCCTTCCTAAGCCAGAAAACGCTCTGGCCATTAGAAACATCCAAAGATGGGAAAATGTCATATGATCAAATTTTAAAAAGAGAAGTGAAGACTTCAAAGAAGTCTTGTGGAAAGTAAAGGCAAATGTTTGTGTCAATCATCCCTTATGTTTGAGAACAAACTCATAATTTGTTCAAACAATTGCTCGGCACGTCCATCTGTGATGTTTTTTAACTGTTCTCAATTCTGTACTCTACCGCCTCAATGAACATTATTAAGCAAAAAGAAAGAAATATCCAAAGAGATTTCTGTCTTTGCTAAGTTGGCTGCTGCTGCTGGTTCCTGGTACTTCCCCTCAGCTCCGGTTCAAATTGATTTCTAACACGTAGGATTGCATTTGCAAGTGATGTATGGTGGCCCCGGCCCTTTCGTCGACTCCATCTCCTTCTCTGCTCCTCACTTCTTCTTATTTGCTATTTCTTCTGATATTTTAGTCAGCTGAACCCCTAGCCTGAGTGCTCATGATTAGAGGTATTATTAATGTCATATTTCTTGCCGCGTGTTTTCAGGGTCCTCATTTCGGCAGCTCCTGTTTCTTGCTGGTTCTTCTCACCCGGGTCCCCATTTTCCTGCCAGATTTAACTTTGTTTCAGGGAAAACTTTAACCATTTTAGGGAGTTTTTTTGCTTCTTAACGTTTATTTTTAAATCCCCCAGAAATGTGCAATTCTAATATTAGCTTCTTCTTGCCTCCGTTCTTCGGATGGCACTTGTTCTCTGCCACTGGGCTCCTCTGGGTCGGGCTTCAGTGAAATGTGCCTTCAGCTGCCCAGGCAGGAGTTTTCTAGAGCACCTGGCAGGGAATCTCCTCATCTCTATGCATTACAGCAGCTTCTCAGGCAGGGAGGCAGCATGGGGCAAGGGATCTTGGGGATTTGTTTTGCCTGATTTTACTTTTATGTTATATCAGTTTCCTTTTTCAGTGGTGGGAAGGATAGAAAAACTAATGCTTGATAACTGAAAAAAAAAACAATTGAATTAATCAAAAGAAATGGGGAAAAAGGGGGTCAGAGAACCCAAGCTGGAATTCTCTTCTGTGACACACCTGTTGGGTGAACCAAATCTAGGGTGGTCAAAGCCCAGGAAATTAGGTGAATTAAAAGAAATGAGGGCGCTTAACCTGAGAGATGGGTGATGCAGGGGCAAAGGAGGGAGAGGAGATGGCAGCATAATTGGCTTCAAGTCTAAGAATTTGAATTTATATCACGAATGAGGAATTAGCTGGGTCCAGTCTAGTCCCAGCAGAGGGCAGTGGGTGTGAGGAAGAACAGAAAAGCCCAGCTGCTCCTCCCCCCTCTGGAGGGCTTCCTGGAGAGGGAGATGAAGCCTCGACGGGGCTGGGGAAAAGGGGAGTCTTGTTCAGGCCTGATGGCGGCTGGCTGGCAGCCGAGACCCCTGCCAGCTCTGAGCCGCTGGGCCTGTGGCGTCCCCAAGCTTCCTTCCCACTTGGAATCTTTGGTCCATGTGCCCGAGGCCTGAGGCCTGGCATTTGGATCATGGCCTTGGTGGGCGCTCATGGCCCCATCTTGCTTTCTGGCCTCGCGTCTGAGGGAGAATCTATGTTTATGAAATAGTAACGACAACAGCAACGCAGCGCTTTCAGGTTTACCCTCACTGTGTACTTCTGCACTAGGTTTATTCCCATTTCAGAGATGAGGACACAAAGGATCAGAGAAGTTCGGGGTTTCTTCGTTCCTAGTGTAGACGCCCATCTGGAGGATGGGGAGGCCCGAAGGTGCTGCGACCCTCCTTCCCCAGCTGGCCAGGCGAACGCCAGTTAGCTGCAGGGTAAAACTGGGGCTCCACAGTGCGTCCTGCTGCCCGGGCTGCGTTTCATGAGGCATGAGAGGACGTTGGCCCCTGCAGGGGTGCGCCAGAGCAGCCGGCCCTCATTGACTTGGGGGGCCCTGCTTGGGGGCTCGGTGGGCCTCCGAGCTTTCTCCCTGCACACTCAGGCGGGCTGTGCCTACAGAAAGCTGGCCAAGGAGAGCTCAGCCCACTCCTGGCCCTCCTTCCCTCTCTGCAGGGTCCAGGCTTTCCTGGATTTTTCCTTTCTATCCCTCGGTACAGGCCTGGGACAGGACTGGACTTGACAAACACTTGCCTGGGAATGGCCGATGGCGGATGATCCGTCCATTCTGATTCTTCGCTCAGGCCTCAGAAACTGCCATCACCAGGCAAAGGCACCAGAAGCCTCGGATTTGGGGGATTCTGGAGGCTTCGAGCCTCTGCGTGTGGGAGGCCCCACAGAGGTGCCTGCCTGCCGCCTGCCCAGGAAGCCATCCTGTGGCCGCGAGGTCTTTGGGCGCGAAGCCCTCGGTCCGGCCTGCCCTCATTCCATCAGGAGCGTCTTCTACGTCCAGGCGCCGTGGGAGCCGCTGAGGAGGTGGAGACAAGACAGAAATCGGGTCCTGGGCTCGGGCCGCTTGTGTTCTTGGAGAAAATGGCACAGAGTCGTGCGCCTGGCGTGGCACCGGGCACAGTAAAGAGCTTTAATAAATACTGACTGACTTTGGGTGAAAGCAGGACCAGGCCTGGGTCTGGGGAACGTCTGCAGGAGGATGGGTTGGGGAGGGGAGAGCCTCGAGACTGCCGGGAAAGCCATGGCAATAGTGGAGGCGAGCGGCAAGGCGGGTCCAAACTGGCGCAGCCAGGAGGGGGATGAGAAGAGAAAAAACAAAGCGCCAGCTTTGGCGTGGTTGTTGTCTCACTGACTGGCTCAGCCTTGTAAGTGGGTCATTAAATTTACCAAGACATGCAGTAGGTGCCCACGACGGGCAAGTTCTCTCAGCACCAGCGGCGCAGAGATGACAAAAGCCAGTCACTCCCCCTAAGGAGCGCCCAGGGTCAGGATCATCGCCACATCCTCCATCCTAGCTAGCCCTTACATAGCGCTGGCAAAACTCTTTACCTAGCTTCTATCATTTGATCCTTCCAAAAACCATGTGAGAGGGCTGCTATTATCCCCATTTCACAGATGAGCAAACTGAGGCAGAGCCGAAATAACTTGTCAAGCCTCACACAGCTAGAAAGTGCCTGAGACAGGATTTGAACTCAGATCACCCTGAGTCCAAATCCAACACTACCCATCACATCACCAAACTGTCTAAGGTCCAATGTGGATCAGAATAGGAAAAGTACAAAGGACACCTCTGACCCAAAGGAAGACATCTGGGCAAAAGAGATGGATTGTTTTCCTTTAAAAATTAAATTGAAAATTTTTTGGATATCTCTAATTTTTTGTCACTTAAATCTTTCCCTATATTCTTCCTTCCCCCAACCAGAGATCTAATTCTTAGGATATATATATATATATATATATTCATTCATCCATTTATTCGTTTGTTTATTTATTTAAAATCTTAGGACACACACACATATATTTAAAATAAGTAAAATAATAGATGCGCCAAAAAGATCTGCCCACCTCCACCTCATTCTGCAAAAGATGAGGGGGAGGGAATGGAGGTATTTTCTCACATCACTTCTTTTTGACCAAGCTTGTTCATGGTAATTTTGCAACATTGATTTTTGTTTTGTGTCACACCATTTAAATTGTTGCGCTCATTGTGTACCTCATTTTCTTGGCTCTGCATAGATGAGTTTGCATCAGTTCACACAAGTCTTTATAAGTTTCCCTCCATTTAACGCCATTGCCATTTCTTATAGCTCGCCAATATTCTGTTACTTCCATATACTGCAATTTGTCTAGCTGCTTTGTTTCTAATTCTTTGCTACCATCAAAAGGTGCTTCTATCAGTATGCTGGTGTTTATGGAGATTTTCTTCTCAATGACTTCCCTGTCCAGTAGTGTAAGCTCTGGTTCCAATCATATGGGCATTTGAACTCATTTGTTTGCTTAATTCCACACTTTAGAATGGTTGTACTAATTCACAGCTCCACCGACAGTGTATTAGTGTGTCTGTCTCTTTAAAGTAGGAGCACAGATTATTTTAAATGAGTGAGGCACAGACCAGTCAGGGCAGGTTCCATGAAGTAGGTTGCTTTTAAATAATGATGAAAAATGGAGATGTGGACAGATTGCTGGACAGTTAGTCAGCCAGAATGAGGCTAGGAAATCAATCGATAGATATTTATTAAGTGCCCACTATGTGCCAAACATTGTGCTGAGGACTGGGAAAGACAAGATAAGGCAGAGACTAACCAGTCTGATTTGGTGGACCTTCCCACATTTGAATACACATATCTTTAAAGCATAAAAGAATCAATTGGGCGTATTGTTGGTTGATTAATTTTTTAAAACCACCTAATTCAATAAAGCAATAGTTTGTCTTCCATGCTCTTCTCCAACATGGTGAGATTGAAGTTATGCAGGATTGCTTGAGAAGTAGGAAGGGAGAAATAATGTGTCATCTTTAGGGATTTTACCACTGCCCTGGGGGACCTGCAGCACAAAGCTCTAATTCCTGGGGATGCAAAGGTTTCTTCTAGGTGCTTCTGTTTATGGAAGACACTGCTCTGATCATATCAGTACCTGGAACCATACAGTGTATCCCTGCATGAGATCTAGCACCCTTTCAAAGACTGTGGGGTTCCTGTTCATGCTGTGTGGCTCCATCTCTTCTGTGCAGCTGAGGGATGTGAGGCTCCATGAGGGCAGGCAACTGAGCCATGGGCAGCCCCATGCTTTCTTTCCTCCACATCTGGGGCTCTTTCCATTGGACCACATTACTTCTTGGTCATTCTTGGACAAATGCTGTCTGCTACAAGAAAGCTTTTTGAATCCACTCAAGCCAGGAGCAACCTTTATATCCTCTGAGCTCATTGTGCTTCGTGAGTTTCTTCTGCAGTTATGTGCTCATTTGAATTTCATTTATTTGGTACCAGTCAAGGAAATCTCTGTATCGAGGTTTGGGAGGAGCGTGTCCAAAGCAGGATTGAGAGGTCCACCAAGGTCCCAGGAGAAAGGACCGCATTTCCCAAATAGGGGTTTCACTTTTGATTCTAGAGGCAATAAGGAACCATTAGGGTTTATTGAGTGTTAGAGGTGGAACAGTCAGATCTCTGCTGTGCTCCAGGATGGAGGATTGACTGGAGTGGGGCTACTTAAGGCAGAGAGCTAATCAGCAAGGAATTGCCATATTCCAGATGTGAAGAGATGAGAGTCTATGCCTAGGCTTGGTAGCCACGTGAATGGCAAGAAGGCAACGCTTTCGGATGATGCTGTGAAAGTAAAGATGACAAGACTGGACAATCTCTCAGATATGTGAGGTGAGTGAGAGCACGGTTTGAGGGTGACACTGAGGGTGGGAGCCTGGGGCACTGGGAGAATGATGGTGCCCTGGACAGGACTTGGGAATTTGGGAAAAGGGGATGCAAGATGGCACCATGCAGCCGTTTCTGACCTTTGAAAACTATCTGAGGCCCCGAGGAGCTGGGGTTCAGGCCTGAGGTCTAGACTCCAAGGGCCACCTTTCTAATACAGCATGCAGAGCTTTGCTCATAAAAACACTTAGTAAATGTTTGCTGCATGAACATTGAAGTGACTGGAACAGCATTAGGGTTAGGGTTCTCCTTTGCCTTCTAAGCAAAGTCTTCCAGCATAAGCTACACACACTCCACTTTTCAGGTGGACTAAAGAGCTGGGAGGGAATTTACAACATAACGGATTAGAGCCTTAGCACCAAGGGCCACCACAAGCTTTCAGCTGTATCACTGGAGAAAAGAAGCTGTATGTAAGTAGAGCACAAGACAGGAGACAGAGCAGTCTGCCCTTCTGGTTTTCTATCAAAAAGAAGTTATCTGGGGAAAAAGAAAACATGGGGGAATCCACGAATAAAGACAGAAGTCTTAGTCCTGGGAAAATCGAGGGAGAAAAGGCATTAAAAATTCAGGCTGGCATAAATATTGGTCAAGTCTGACACCTAGAGGCCACACAGCCCGAGCTCCTTGAGGTGCCTTCTGTCATGAGTTCACAAGAGGTATTTATTCAGTGTAAATGAAACGAAGGCTTAGCAGCCAGTGTGTGCTGCAGAAATGAAATTCTCTGCTCCTGTCCTCACCGGAGCGTTTCCTTTAGGAACACCATCACCCAGCCGCCCTCTCTCCATTTTTCTATTTGATTATTTTCGTGTAAACATCGATGCTATCAGAAGCTCTTCCCTCTTCTGCCAAGAAATTGAATTGGGGATCGTTTGTTTTTCCAGACTAGTGTTCCACATGAACAGCTTGTCTGCCTGAGGCTTGGGGGAGAGATTGGTGGAGGTTTGGAAACACGTTGTTCTCTCTTTCACCCCTCTCAAGGCTTCTGCTGCCAAGCAATGGCAGCCACACTCTCTGAAGTATCCCTACTCCTCCCTGGCCCTTTGTTGTTGGTCTGTTTACATGTCCTCCTGGAGGGGAAAAGAAGAATCAAACACACCGGGAAAAGTCAACATCTACTTTCACTAGGAAAGTGACCCAGCCACTCCTGCCTGGCTGGAGAGCTGGCCGTGGTGCTACATAGGTGATAGTAACTGTGACTTCCATCCAGGGCTTCAGAGTTGGCCCAGATCTTCGCCTAAGTTACTGCACTGGATCCTTTGAAAAGCCCTATGATAGAGGCAGCCTGCAGATGAACAGCCCCCTTTTACCAGTGAGGAGGCCAGAGAGCTTAACATTCATACAAGTAAGCAGACATTAGAGGTCATTCAAGTCTCTCCATTACCCTGGCCTCCCCACCTGCCTTTTCTCATTAATAATAGCTCGCATTTATAGAGCTTTAAGGCTGGCAAGGCTTTCTACATACAGCCTTATGAGGAAGGCAAAACACATGTTAGAATTCTAATGAATAAAAATAAGAACAAACATTTATATAATGCTTCATGGCTTACTGAGTTCCCACACATCTAGCTCTGCCTATCTGTCTGTCTGTCATCTCTCTCTAGCACTGATCCATCCAATAACTCTGAGGTAGGCACTACAAAAGAGAAAACCGAGGCTCAGAGATGTGAAGTCACTGGCTCATGGCCACACAGTGAAGTGTCAGAGGTGGGGTTGGAGCCCAGGTCTCTCAAGACTGCGTAACTCGGCCTCTCTTGCCAGTGAGTAAGCTTCTCCTTGTACACATGCCCCTCGCTGTGTCACACTAAGAGCTCTAGCCTTTGGGAGCTGGTAAGGGGCTACCAGATCAGTGTCTGTACCAGCCAGCTTTCCAATTATGAAGAAACATGCTCAGCATTTTTGGTGTGTCATGAATCTCAAACAGCTTGATTGCCCAGCCTCATTAATACTTGAAGAGTTCTCCGGGAGAATGACAAAGGCACAGCCTCATAGCAAGATGTACAGATGGTCAGTTCCATTGGCTTCCTGGAGATTTCACAGGGCTAAATTTTGCTCTGATGCCATAAGACATTTGTATATGGTTTAGGCTCCTCTCGAGAAAACAAAAGACGAGGCTTCCTCCAAGACAACTGATTCGCTTAAAGCACTGAGCTCGTCCAATGGCTGGGCCCACTTTCACAAAAGGACCCAAATCGGATGGATGGCCGTCCCTTCCCTCCGAGGCTCCTCCACTGAGCTAGGTGTCTCTGCCAGAGTTTCTATAAACTTGTCCAGAGGTGTCTGCCTTCCCCAGCACACTGGTTTGGGACTGCCTCCCCTTTCTGCCACTAGAATGATCCAGCAATGGTTTCATCCCCTTAAAGATGCACTTACACCATGGGTGACTGAGCCTTGGCTTGGACTCCGAAGCCCTCGACCGTGGGGTGGCATGTTAGAAACGACAGCCCTGCAGTTGAAGGCTACCGGCCAGTGGCACCATGGGATGATTCTGGAGACATGTGAAGAGTCAGATTCTCACTGTTCTTCTGAGTAACGGAAGAGCCAGAGAGCTTCTCCATGTAGCCGGGGGGCTGGATAGCTTCCCTGCCCTCGGAAGTGGCCTTCTCAGCCCCCACCCTTCAGGGCCCCATAATGCTTTGTTCACTTCTCCCTCCCAGCCCAGAGCCGTTGTCTACCTCCCTACCTCCAGTTGAGTGATGGACTGCTTGAGCTAGGAAGGTGCTAACAGATCACTTTCACGTCCAAATTCCCTGGTGAAGCTACCCAACCCAGAGCTGTTGTGTGTGGCTCAAGTGAAGCCTTAGATCGGGCCCACCAGTTGGGTGAATGAAGCCCAAGGAAGCAAAGAGGCCGCTGGTTGGTAGCCAGGGGAGAGCATGTCTTTCTCTGGGTCATCCCCACCAGGAAAGCCACAGGGAAGTCTTGTCATTCTGACCTGACCCTAAGGAAGGGCCCTGGGGATGGGGGAGGGGGGCACCAGCCTTCGCTAAGGGAAGGGGCTTCCTGGGTATCCCCTATCTGTCTCTCATCTGGGGCTCATTGCCTGTTTTTCCCCCTTGCCTAGGAAGCAGTAATCCCCCTTGCTTATCCCTGTTAATCACAGCCTCGCGGAGCTGGCCTCTCTGAGCCTTTAATTCTCTCTTACAGGCCTAACGGAGTAGAAAGTAAACAAAGACCAAATTCGCAGCCTCCCCACATTGCTAATTTCCTCTGATGTCAGAATAGTTAAATAGGCAGGACCTGGGAATTATTGGCTCAAGGCTGCTTCTAATCTGATGCCAGCAAAGAGTCTGAGCTCGGAGCCCTGTACAATGACGGGCCTCCCCAGGGACGCTCCCTCCCTCCCTCCCTCCCGAGGTTTTCAACCTCCCTTGAAAAAAAATCGGGGCCCAAAAGCTTTAAACTCCAAAGTTGGGGCGGCTGGGGCCGGGGCTGCCGCTGCCCCTTGAGGAAGCCCCCAGCCCCGCCCCGCCTCCTCCAGGGCCGCCCTGTTTCTCGCTTTTTTTTTTTCTTTTAAATTCGGCTGACATACAGGGCTCTTCGGAGAACGGCTTTCTGGGCTTTTCTGTTTGCAGATTAAAAAGAAAAAGAAAAGAGGCCAATTCTGTGATGCTATTTTAGTTCCGCCAGAGGATGAATGAATAATTAATACAAGGTTATGGGGGGCGGGGGGGCAGGGAACTCTCCCCATCGCCCCATGCCTTCAGCACGGCTCCCCTATAGTTATGGGGCTGGGGGCCAGGGCCACGCAGAGGGAGGGATGAGCAAAGCCTGAGGTCAGAGACTCAGAGACTCAGAGACTGAGTGCTCAAGAGGGCCAGTCTGGGTGCGAGAGGAGCAAGTGGAGGGAGACCTGGCAATTGTCGGAGCCAAAATGCCAAGAACCAGTGACGATCGCCGGGCTCTTGTACCCTCTGCCCCAGGCCTGCCTCCCTTCTCTCTGTGGCTCTCCAGGCTCTGGAGAGTTTCGCACCTTTTCTAGAGCAGGCAATGGAGCGCTTGTTTCCTTCTGGCTCCCCTGGAGCTCTGGGGCCCAGAATAAGCAGCTGAGGACGGCTCTGCCAGTCCTATTCCGGGCCGGCCCTGAATGCCACACTTTGCATGGAGTCCGGAACCGCCCGCCTAGTTCATTCGCGAGAAGCAGAAAGGTCCCAGGCGGACAGCGGAAACATACGGCTTTCCTGGCGCACTGAATCTGGAAGGGGGGCCCCATTGGATTTGGGACCTGCCTGGGTCTTTCTTTGAGATTCAAGCTCTCCCACCGCCGCGGCCCACCAAGCTGCTCAGGCAGCCCCTGGATGGCCGGATCTCCCCTTGGAGTAACTCAAAAGTTTCCAATTGAAAGAATGAATTGTAAAATGGCCCTGCCCCAGGCTAAGCCCCCAGCCACAGGCCAGTGCCCCGTGGGAGACTTCCAGTGCCCAACAAGGGGCGGGGG
>NC_058134.1:4594447-4696907 GCF_016433145.1 Gracilinanus agilis | reverse complement strand
TCTGGTTACATGTCTGCCTCCCCCCCCCCTTCCCTTTTTGTTCTTGTCCTCCCTCCCTCCCTTCCCTCCCTCCCTCCCTCCCTTCCTCTACTCCTCTCTGCCCCTCCTCCCTCCTCCCTCCTCCCTCCTCCCTGTCTCTCCAGCTGGTGTGCCTGACTGCTGCGTCCTCCTCCCATCCATCGCAGCCCCAGATAACCTGCTCAGTCAGCTGGAGCCCCCTGCGGACAGCTGGCTCACTCCTGCTCGGGCTCTGCTCTCAGCTGAGTGGAGGCTGCTGCCGGGGAGTGCTGGCTGGAAGCGGGGGCGCAGCGGCAGAGGGAAGGACCTAGGAGGTGGCAGTGGCGTCGGCAGTGGCGGCGGCAGCGGCCAGAAGCGCACAGAGAACAGCAGCCTGGGCGTCTGCCCCGGCCCCAGCCTGCTGCCCAAGGAGGACTCTATTGTTTGGGCTCCTTGCTCACTGGCTCGGCGCCCTTTCTCCTCTCTCCTTCGGAAGGGAACAATAGCGGAGCCGAGAAGAGCCGGGCGCCTGGGCTCTGCGCACTCCCTCGGGCTGGGCACTTGGGACCCCTTCCTTCCCTCCGTTCCTCCTTTGGCGGCTGCCACCCTCCAAGGCCTCAGACCCTGACCCCAGGTCAGAGGCGCGGGAGCCATGGGGCATCCCGGAGGGAGGGTGACCCCCTGCCTCTGCAGGCGAGGAGGCTCCAGGCTTCTGGTGTTCGCTCTCCTCCTTCTCCTCCTCCTCTTCCTCCTTGGAGCCAGGGAAGCTGAGGCGCACGGCGGACCGCAGACTTCGTTCCTCTATTTGTGGAAGACCGGTAAGTCCATTGGGGCGACTTTCAGGGAGGCA
The DNA here is from genome assembly GCF_016433145.1 of Gracilinanus agilis. Lineage (NCBI taxonomy): Eukaryota > Metazoa > Chordata > Mammalia > Didelphimorphia > Didelphidae > Gracilinanus > Gracilinanus agilis. The sequence goes on along the minus strand of NC_058134.1, from coordinate 4,696,060 downwards.
GCGGCCGGGGAACAGACTGTGCCGACTGTGTGTGTCCTCTGCCTGGCTCCATAGTACCTGGAGGGGGGGCTTTGGATAGAGCTAGAAGCTGAGTACATCCTACCTAGGCAAAGGGAGATGTCCCGGGGCGGGGAGAGCTGCTCTCCAGCTCTGCCTCTACTTCCTCCTGGCAGCCCAGTCCCACTCAGATAATGAAGCTCAACATCTTCCCTCTGGGGCTGCCTCGAGCCAGAGAGGAGGCTGGCTGGTGCCTGCCTTGGCCCTTCAGGTGGGGGTCTCCTCGGTACGTACCTAACCTGTGAATCTGTCCTGTGAGCGTCTGGGGTGGGGGTTGCTCAGTAGGGATTTCTTTGAAGCAGCCTGGCACATAGGAGCCAGTGATGAATGTGATCCAATCCAAGGGACAGTGGCTGGTGGCTGGGAAGGTCTAGTGCTCTGCCCCCCCCCCCCACTGGTCATCATGCCACAAAACTCAGGCTCACCTCCAGGACCAACACTTCTAGGTCAGCGAACAACTCCCCTCCCCCTCCCCCCCCCACCTTGGGGCATTGTTCAGGCTGTTTCTCATCGGGAGCAATCCTGCCCTCTCAAACCCAAAGCTGGCCCTCCCAGATGGGGGCTAGTGGCTGTGTGGACAGGGATGAGCTTCGTGCAAAGAAATAGCAATAATGAGGTTCCCCCAAATGAAGGTCCTTGGGCTCTTAGCCCGGAGCTGGTTTGTTTTGTTGTTCCAAAAGATGAGAATCTTGCCAAGGCAAAACTTTGGATGCATTCTAGGATTCGAATGTGCAGGAAATGGTTTCTGTTCGGGGTCTAGAGACAGAAACAACCCCCTCCCCAACGTCAGGTGTGGAAGGACTCCTCTTCATTAATGGGGGGGGGGGGCTCCAGGAAGGAGGGAAGAGAGTACATCAACCTCCGATGGGAAAGCGAATTGAGGGGGGGGGTCCTTCTCCTGGCTTCAGATGCCCTGGCACCCTGCCACTGAGACAGATCAATTCACAATTACATGGAAATCCTGAATATTTAAAGAAGCTCCAGTATGCCAACAATGGTGTGGGGGTGAGCGGAGATGAAAAAGAAATGTATTTAAAACTCCCCAAGTCCAGCTGCCTCAGGGCGCTCCCACCTCCCAGGAAGCTTGACTGGCAAAAACAAGATCTGCCTCTTACCACCTTCTTCCAGGAAGCCACCAAAGCTTTGCTGATGGCCTCAAAGCAGGTCCTTTTCTTCGTTAGCTTAATGGACGTGGGGTGGGCCCAAATGGTCACACTTTAATTGAGCATCAAATTGGGGAGCTTCTCTCCTATTCAGACACAGCCAGAGGCTGTCTTTAGAAAAGTTGATGGATGCTCCAAATAGGCAGCCGCACGGCATTCTCATCGACTCACCATTATGAAATGCCCTTGAGCATGTGCTCAGCTGGGTGGGCAGGTAGAACGTCAGCTTAAAGACATGTGGCCCCTGTGCTCTTGGTGTCCCATTCTAATGCGGCCAGGGGCCGGCAGAGAGAAGTCACCAACTCTTCAGCAACGTCTGGGTCACGACACACACCCAGGCCAATGGTCGTCCAATGGAGGTGACTTCCTAGGAAATTAGAGGCATTTTAGTTGTAGTTTTAGCAATAAAGCTGGGGTGGGGGGGAGCTGTTTATGGGGTGGGGGTTCATTTCCTCTTCCAAGGGAAGAGGACAGAAGGGGGAGCTGGAACCAGAGGATATCTGAAGTACAGGGAAAAGGAAATAAATGTACCTGTCCCAGAGTGACAACAATGGTGGAGTCGGGAGGGCTTCTCCACACCCAGACAGGCTATAATGAAAGGAATGGGGCATTCATTCATGGGACACCTTGTAGGCCAGAGAGTGGAGGTGAATCTGAGCTTGGTAAACTTCATCCTAGAGCAGCCATCAGGTTTGAGGAAGCTGAGGGAGGAAGTTTAGTTGATGTTGCAGTTAGGAGACTTGGGTTCCTCCCTCAGTATGGAGATGAGCTCCGGAGGGGACAGGAAGCATCCCGTACCTTCAAGGAGTTTGTAGCCTCGTTGGGGAGATGAGACGTATGCCTCATAGCTTAAAGTTCAAAATAAAGACATTGTGTAAGAGAACAAAGATCATTCCAAGGCAGGAGAAAACATTTCTAAGTCAGAGAATCAAACAAGGCTTTGTGAAGGAGGCTGGCTTTGACTTGGATCTTGTTGATCTAAGATCTAAGTGGTCAGAATAGCTGATGTATAGCCAAGGGTTAGGAGGAGGCAGCTGGGTGACCCAGTGGGCCTCGTGTCACAAAGACAAATTCAAAGCCAGCCTCAGTCACTAGCTGTGTTACTCTGAGCAAGTCACTTAACTGCTGTTTGACTTAATCCACTGGAGAAGGAAATGGCAAACCCCTCCAGTATCTTTGCAGAAAATCTCCAATAAGGATCACACTAAGAGATGCATGACTGAGACAACTGAACAAGAACAAGAAATTAGGGCTTTGAGGTTCATTAGGATTTCTAGATATGTGGCCAGGGAAGGGAGTACACATTTTAGAAGCAGCCAAAGGCACCCCAGAGGCCTCATCATAGGCCTTAAATGCCAGACAAAGGGTTTGTGCTTTATTCCAGCTTCCACATGGTCAAGTCTCCTTCCACCCAGTATTAGGATGTTGGCAAACAAATTTTGTTCTGTTTCAAGAAAAAGATTGGACTAGAGCATGTGAGGGGAGAGGTGAGGCTAGCTAGGGAGATATGAGGCATCTCAGGGAAAGACTTTAGGACTGGTTAACTGACTGGCTTTGGAGGGGTGGTGCAAGAAGGCAGAAAGAAGGTGAATCCACTGTGACCAAAATGAGACAAAGGGTATTTGGGAGGAGGTGGAGGAACTAAGTGGAGTAGCAGGTTGGAAGGAAAAGATGATGGTTTGTGACATGTTCGATGGAACATCTAGGTCTAAAGCCTCTCCTAGCCTCAGTTTCTTCCTCTGTAAAATGGGAAGGAGCATCTAGACCAGATGATCTTTAAGATTCCAACTCTAAAATTGTGACTCTAAGGTTGCCAAAGGAGAGAGCACATAATATGGCAAGAGTCTATTCTTTGCTCTCCTTCATTCTCTCCCTTCTTCAATTTCTGTGTTCCACACAGATGACAAAGTGATCCTCCAAAAGCTCAAGAAACTTCAGTAGATCCCTATTGCCTCTAGGATAAGATACAAATTTCGCTGGCAGTTAAAGCCCCGGTCCATTGGACTCCAGCCTGTTGATTTAATGTTATTCTCTCTCATGCATCCTCCATTTCAGCCAAAACAGCTTCCTTGCTCTTTCTCCTATGTGACATTCTTTCTCATGGCTGTCCCCCATGCCTGACTAGCAGGGATCAAGCACCAGAAGCTAGGGTAGCAAAAAAGCTTTCTCTAGTCGCCCCCCCCCCCCCAACCTGGGCCTTGACAGAAAATAACATTTTTTAGAAATGGTGTTGAGAAAGGAGACACTTTCAGGTCAAGGAAACAAAGGCCCAGAGGCAAGAAGTAGAATTGTCCAGTTTGTGAGGTACATCTCCAACACTTGTACATTCAGCAGAATTAGGACCCAAGTGCTTATCTGACTCCCTAACTTATTGCTTACAAATAATTTCCAGTTATGTGATGTCCCCAACTAAATCGTAATCTTTCATAGAAAGGAGCAATGTTTTATCGCCCCATTCCTACACACACACAACACACACACACACACACACACACACACACACACACACACACACACACACACACACACGTTGTACCTTCAGTGTGGCTTGGATCAGGGAAAGTAACATGATAGAAAAGCTGAAGCTAAGCCCTTGGATATTCCCTGACAAGCCATGAGATGAGTCTTATTCATTGCCAAGGTGGGGACAAATTGGCATGGAAATGGGCACCTTCTTGGCCCCATCATCAAGCTTGCTAAGAATGTTGTTTAGGGATTGTAGTCACCTATTAGTTCACTCACCTCAAGTGAGTGCAGAGAGAATAGATGCCTGACCCGGCTCTTCAGTGTGTAGTTAAAAAAAAACAAACTAAGGCATGTGATGGGAGGGTGCTTCTGAGAGCCCCTCAAAGACCAAAGTCAAATGCCCTTCGATCATATTAATTTTGGGGACTCCTAGTAATGTCATCTGTCTTATACCAGGGTAGTGTCACTGGGCTGATGATTATGCCGGCATGGGGCCAATGCTGAGATGTTTTCTAGTCTAGTAATACCTGTGAGATGGAGGCCACTATCCTGTTATGGACCAGAGCATGGGATAGTCATAGACTCTTCAGAGCAACCAGGAAAGGGTGTGTGTGTGTGTGTGTGTGTGTGTGTGTGTGTGTGTGTGTGTGTGTGTGTTTATATTCCTAAAGGGGGATGGGGGTCGCACTTTCTAGTGCTCTAGCCAGAGTGCTGAAGCAGGTAAATGAGAAAGTTGAGTCCTATGATTCCGAAGGCCTATGTCCATGGCATATTCCACAGACAGCAGGCTCCTCGTACTTAATAAGTGCCTGATGCCTGGTAATTATGAATAAGTAGGCAGTGCACCCTCTGCATCTTCAGTCTTTCGCAAACAGCTTTTTTTTTCCCCTGGAAGCTTACTGCAGACACTATCTGACTGCGTAAGAAGCAATCTTGAAATTGTTAGGGGATGGGCAATGGGGTGTTTAAAAAACGGAGCGTTTTCCCCCAAATCTAGTGACTGGTTTGGATCGATGAGTTGCCCTACACGAGCAGCTCATCTTTCTGGGCAGAGGCCCACACTGCCTTCAGTGGTTCAGTTGACATTTGGAGGTTTTCTCATGTCTAATCCACTTCCTATTGCTGGCCCAGAAGAATCCCAGCAATGCTCTCTAAACTTGAGGGCCTGCTCAGAGTTTGCTCAGTGAGGAGCAATTCCCTTCTGTCTAATGCTGTCCCCCTCCCAGTGCTATCCCCATAACTCAGAGCTGAAGTACTTTGCACAAGAAAGCATCTGCCTGTGGCCTCCCAAGCTCAGACAATATTGATTGCAAACCCACATGCTATGGGACAGAGGAGTATGGCTTGATCGATAGCACAAGGGAGTGGATTCTTGATCAATTGCGCGATGGTCCCCAAAGAGTATTGACTCATGAAGCGATGCCCTCTTAGACAGAGGTCTTTAGTCCTGGGTTCCAGAGCTTTACCCTGAGTTGGCACAGGAAGGTCGTTTGTCAGGTGTGCTGATGAAATGGAGCTAGAAGGAAGAGTTAATTCATTGGATAACCAATAGATCTGAAAACAATTTTTAAGGATATGATGATGGGCATGATTTAACGGGCACCAACGTCATCTACTCAGGTTTAAACATTCAACTATACAACTATAGGACAGTAATAATTCAATTCTATTCAAATAGGTGGGGATGAAGGAAATGTGGCTCAATAGTCATTTACAAGAAAAGTCATAGAAGTCTTAAATGGCTGCAGAGTCCTGAGTGATCAGGGTGATGTGACTATCAAAGAAATGCTAAAGTGACCATGCCTGACTAAAGAAAATCTTCCAAAAAAAAATCCACTGTGTGCTGCATAGAGCAGACCAATTCGGTATTGTGTCCACTTTGGACAGTGCATTTTAAAAGGTACACAAAAAGATATGGATTCAAGTCTCACCTCATGCAAATCACATAAGGCAGCTCTCAGTGTTCCAGGGTCCTGAGTGGTAGAAAAGATGCTGGCCTTCCTTGATGAGTTTCCATATTTGGGATTTCCTGATACCAATGAAATCAGACCTTCTGGCCCTATAGCCACACTAGGATATTCCAGGAAATGGGAAGGCAATATGATGAAGGGAGCAAAAATCATCCCATGGAGAACAGTGGAAGGTGCTGGGGATGGTGTACCACCGAGAAAAGAGCTAAGGAAGATGCTCATTGTCACCCAATCTCTGAAGGATTCTCCCTTGGAAAAAAGAAATCGACATATTGTGTAGTTCAGCAAAGGGCAGAACTAGGGAGGACTCATAGCTAGAAGTTCCTAAGAAGTGGATTTGAGCCTCCACATAAAGGAGGCCATCCTAGCAGACTGCTGTCCCAAAGTGGGGTGGTGAGAATCATGTACTGGAGAGGATCATCTTGAAGCTGAGTGACTCCCTCAAAGGAGGGATTTTAAAGAGGTATTGGGTTGGATTGGGGTTTCCTCTAGATGGCTTCTGCACTTCCTTCCATTGCAAAGATTTTATGATTTCAAATAGGATATGTGTGGGGGGAATCCACATCCTGCAGGAGATGGTGATAACTGACATTTGTATAAGGCTCTAGGGTATGGAAAATGCTTTGCATACATTATCTCATTTAGTAAAAAGTGAATTGAAATGTGTATTCTTTTGGGAGGACTCAGGAATCCTTTCTGATTAGCATCCTTCATCCTCTGATCACCCCTCAACAACAATCCTCAAGCAATTCTGCTCCAGAGAACACTAACGTTAGCTCTGGTTGTGTTCTATATTATCAGCATAATTTCATCACTTAATACCTCTCTGTGGCCCAGAAGTCTCTCAAAGGCTTCTCCGGGGGTATACAAACTTAGGAAAATTGTTCTACTGTGGAAGGAGTCCAAAAAGCAGCCCAGCCATGGATTAAGTATCTCTTGGCCAAGGATTCGACTGGCTGAGTGTGGGGGCACCTATCCCTGGAGCATGGCCCACCACTAGGGTGATGCTTCAGCCACAGATGCCCACATTGGCAAGGGCTATGTCTCATGCCTGGAACGCTCTCCCTCCTGACTTCCACTTTTAGAACTCCTAGTTCCTTTCAAAGGTCACTTTCATTGCCATCCCCTACAAGACTTCATTTTCTTGATCCCCTCAATTTCTCCTGCCCCTGCCCCATTTGCCCTGTAATTTCTATAAGCATATATATGCTTATACACACACACACACACACACACACACACACACACACACACACACACACACACACATATATACACACATACACATTCCAGTCCTTGATAGACTGACTCTAGGCTTCTTGAGTGCAGGGATCTTGTAGATATTCTCTTTGCATCCCCAGCACCTAGCACAGAGCCTTTCATTAGGTGGATTCTTGGTGGATTGAAGCAGAAAGAAGTTGTAGGTCACATCACTGGCCAAAGGACCCCCCAGCATCCATGAAGTATTGAAGGGAGCTCTCCCTTCCAGGTATTATGAATCCAGTTCTCTCTTGAGTTTATTTGATTAGATAATAAATGAATAGACCTTTTTAGACTGGTGATCACCCCCAGTGTGTGCCACCCAATTTTAGAAAATGTTCCCTCAGTATAAACGAAGGAAGCTGTTTCATAGAAAACCTTCTTCTTATCAGAGAGCGACTGCACACACGTGGCCACCAAAGACACCACATTTAAGTGAAAAACAAAACAACAGTCTGCACAGGTCCTTCATTCAGAGAGAAGGGGACTTGCCAAAGCTCGCAAAGCTAGTAAAGAGGCAGATTTGGAATTTGAATTCAGGTTCTTTGCTTCCCACTTCAGGGATATAACCACTGCACTGCATGTTACTTATTAAGAAGACTTTTTCTCTTTTATCTCATACTTTTTCCGTGACCCCAAAGATCCTCTAGGATGAGGTGAGAGGCCTGGCTTACCAGGGAGCTGCCAAAGAGCAGGAAAGTCATGGGGACTCCAACCTGGTCTAAAATAACGTATGACCAAGTCTGGCCAGCATTGTCCATCCCTAGTGGGATACACCCAAATGGATGGGGATAAGTCATAGGGGAAGCATTCAGGGCTCCTCAGATCTGTTTCCCTTTCTGTTCCTTAAACTCCTCTGTCTCCTGTCCAGTGGGGTCTTAGGGAAAGATGGCCTATAGTTTCTGATCCCTTGGCTGACCTGATGAAAGTGGTTGATGTTGACTAGAGAGTTAATGTGAGAAAACAAGTAAGGACAATCTTTGAACCCTGGCTAAGCAAGCAATAGAGGTGGAAAGAATGAGAGATCAAGGAAGCACTATGTGGTAGCGCAGGGCTTTGGATATACGAGTTCAAATCTTCCCTTTAATGCTGACTAGCTCAAGGGTAAAAAACAAATCCTTCCACTTCGCTGAACTCAGTTTTCTCATTCGTAAAATGGGATGGTAGGACCAAGAAGGAACCTCAGAAGTCATTTAAGTCAAGCTTTCCTTTTACAATAAAGAAATTTTAGAGCTTCATGGAGCAGCCCACCAACTACATAAGAATTGTACAAACCAGATTAAAATATATTTGGGAACTGTTTTACAAAATAAATTAAAACATTTTATTTTATTGTTGTTCAGTCATTTTCAGTCATATCTGGCTCCTCATGACCCTATTTGGAATTTTCTTGGCAAAGATGCTGAAATGGTTTGCCATTTCCTTCTTCAGCTTATTTTTAGATGAGGAAATAGAGGCAAATGGGGTTAAGTGACTTGCCCAGGGTCCCATAGCTAGGAAATGTCTGAGGTCAGATTTGAACTTAGTTCCCAAGTTCAGGTCTGATGCCAGTTAGCTGCCCCTAATAATGATGATGAAGCACGTGCGCCTTTATTTCTATTGCTTTGAGTTTGACCCCACTGGACAAGAGACAGAGGAGTTTAAGTGCCTTGTCCAAGGTCCCACAGCCAGAAGGAGCAGTGGTTTAACCACAGTCACAAGGGAGTCAGTGTTAAAGGGTTTATAGGACTCTGATTCTCTGACTCCAGAGCCTGGGATCTCGCCACTGCACTATTTTCCTCAGAGCATTCTTGGGAGAGTTGGAGAAAGGAGATGCTTTAAAAAGAGATCACATGACAGGGAAGCGTGAGTTGAAGCTTCTCTTTCCAATGCCACTTTCTAGCTCAAGGGTAAAGAACAAATCCTTCCACTTCTCTGAACTCAGTTTTCTTCATTCATTTCTTTCCCCTTTAGAGCTGCCCTCAGTGGGACTTTCCTCCAGAATATTAAAGGCCTGGGCTACTGGGTTTCTGGTGGCGTCCAAGGGAGGGAGGGTCATTCCTATTTGATAGCTCAGCTAAATCTTTAGTGTCTTGTCCACAAAAATTACTGCAGGGCCACTTCTAGATGCTATCAACAAAGGAGAAAATATCTGGAAATGGGAAACAACCATAGTTCAATGGAAAATAATTCAACAGGGAAGTGGGAACATACACATTGGCCTAACCCTATAGGAAAATGTAGTGGCTTAGTGGACGGAGTACCTGGCTAGAGTCAGGAAGTTTCATCTTCTTGAGTTTAAATGGCAACTCAGACACTAGCCGTGTGATCCTGGGCAAGTCACTTCATCCTGTTTGCCTCAGTTTCCACATCTTTGAAATGAGTTGGAGAAGGAAATGGCAAACCAATTGAGCATCTTTGCCAAGAAAATTCCACATGGGGTCGCAAAGAATCAGATGGGACTGAAACAACAGAAGAATAGTAACAAAGTAGGAAAATGTGGATCTTGTGGGGAGGATGTATCAGGACAGTTAGGGACAGTCATGCCAACGCTGGAAAATGAAGCACTCTGGGAGTTGCTGCCTAGGTTTGGCAGATGGAAAAGAGAGCTCTTAGCTTCATCTCATTGTCTAATGCATTTGTGAGAGCTTCCTGGAATAGGGAGGGTTTCCAGAACTCTTTGAGGGATGAGGGTGGGGGTGGGCAGGCTTTCCTGGTGCCTCTGAGATGATGCTTAGAACTGGGCCCTGCACAGGAGGAATCTTCTGAGTCCTGCAAAGAACTGAGTAGCAGGAATCATGGTCTTCTTTTGAGTAGGCACTCCAGGCCTCTCCACACCACTTTAGTTTTGACTGGCTGCCTTCTTGCCTTTGATCTCATTGGCAAACCAATGAGGTGCTTAGGATAGGCCATGATCATCCCATTTTACAGATGTACAAACTGAGATTCAGAAGGGATAAATGATTCACATTTGAAAGTTGAGTAAACTGAGTCACAGAAAATTTTGTTCAAAATCACAGTTAATAACCAAGCCTGGTTATTATATTTTATTTTATTATATCTATTATTTTATTATATCTATTAACTAGATCCCATGTCCCCCAACTCCACTCAGATTAGCTCCTAAATGCACAGACACACTTAGCTAGAAGGACCCTAATAATATGCTCCATGCCCTAGCACACTATAGCACATGATTGGGTGATATAGTGCTGTGGGTGGACTTCACTGGGTCCTTTCCAAAATGTCCAGTCAGTGATCTCTTCCAGAAGTGACCCTGTCTTGGCAGTGATGATACTGACCATGGCAAAGGCAGGTAGAGCTGTCAGATGCTTCCCAGAAGGATCCAGGCTGAAAGCCTGCCAGGCAGGGATGTCTTATTTATCCTTAGGCAGTTTGTGATGGGCCGTGTCTTGGGGCATGTGGGCCTGGCACTGGGCAGGTGGTAGAGCCAATGGGTACCTGTTTATTCTGAAATTCTTCACAAACATTGCAGGAAGTAGAACCTGGAAGCTTCGTCCTTAGGTCTTGAAACAAGGAATCATCATTAGATATAACATTGCAGGCAAAGGGTGAGAGTGCCCTATAAACAGGGATGGCATTGGGACAAATGCCTGTCATAGGGGCTGCCTATTTTTTAAAAGTCTGAAGCATGCCAAGCCATGCCTTCTGGCACAATCCCTAAGGCTCTCCCTTTGTGCATGAAGTGGCTCAGAGCCTTAGAGCTGGAAGGGACCCCAGAAACCATTGAGTCCAAGCAGTGAGGGCATGAGTGCCTTCTCTATCCTCACGAGCAGGTACTCATCTTGCATCCACTCAAAATCTCAAATGAGAGGGAAGCCATCCCCACGTGAGGCAGCCCATCTCAATTTGGGGCAGAGTTCAAGAGATTTTCCTTGGATCAAACCTTAAGTTGCCTTTTTGCAGCTTCTCCCCATTGCTCATAGATCTGCTCCTGGAACCTGAACAAGCCTCGGTCCTTTTCCGCAGGCCAGCCCTTCAGATACTTGGAAAGAGCTTTCACATTTCCCTCAGAATCATCTGTTCTGCAGGTGAAATAGGCTCCGGTCCTTCATTCATTCCCCACAGTCTCAAGGTCCTTCATTGAAGAGACTGCTTCTTTGGGGATCACTGACTACTGAAATTATTAAATGTGGCACTAGAACAGTATCTAATGTTCCTGATGCCATTTAACGTTATACTCTTCAATAGCTCCCCATTACTTCCAGGATCCAATACAAAGTCTTCCCTTCCATGGCATTCTCCCCTTCCTATTTCTCTTGTCTTCATACATTGATTCTCCTGCCCACATTCCAAGGACTTCCTTGCTTCTCTTCCTCTCACAACTCTGCCCATGCCTTGTCACTACACCTGGGATGCTCTCCCTCCTTTCCTCCACCTTGACTTCCCTGGCCTCCTTCAGGACTCAGCTCAAGCCCCACCTCCTGAGGAGACTTTTCCCAGGCTTCTTACTGGGAGAAACTGGGAGCTCTTTGAGGGCAAGACTTGTTTTTTCTTTATTGGTTTTCCCCTTTCTTTCTATCCAGTGCTTAGCATTTCAGTTGGCACATAGCAAGACTGATTTAGTAAGGCAGAGCACACAGGGACCAGCACTTTCCAGCCCTGGGCACTCTGACTTCTGCCTGCCACGTGGTCTAAGGTTGAATTGGCCGCTTTGGCAGCCACTGGAGGCTGCTGACTCATATTGAATCCCATAGATGAGATCATCCCCTGATGCTGTTTTCAGAGACTACCGTCTATCAGTGCTTACCCCACCCATCATGAACTTGTGAAACTATTTTTGAACTCAAACCTAAGATTTTACCTTAATCTCCTGAGACCCAGTATTCCAGTTCATCAAGACCTTTTCAAGCCTGCCTCCAGGAGTATTTCCTACCTATACTCCATCTACAAACTAAAGAAGCCTGCCATTCATGCCTTCTACATTGACAAAAACGGTAAATAGCTCAGGGCCATGCCAAGCTCCCCAAGGTGCTCCCTTGAAGGCCTCTTACCTTGGTGACACCAAGTCATTATGCTGGGAGAGTTAATACACTCTCTAAATATCTAAATGCCAGGTAGTAATTGCACTCCAGGGAATATCTGGAAGGTTCTCCCCATTTGTAAGGCCTTTTTATAAATCATGTATATAGCAAATGTTTAGATTTCAAGTGATTACTATGTGTTATATTATAGAAGCATGATTATACTTCCAAAAATCCTTAATTTTGTCAGTATAGTTATTTTAAAAAACTGGAATGAGCTTCCAAGAATTCGAGTGAGTTTCCCACTCACTGGCAGTCTTAAAACAGAGTCTGGTTGCCCTTTTGTTGGTCTTGGTATAGAAAGACTCTCTGTGGAGAGAGGGGATGAATTAGATGCCCTTAGAAATGCCTTCCATTCCCAAGGGCTTGGGATTTGTGACTCAGCTCCCCTTGGCAGATTGTCCCCTATCTACATCTTCTAATTCTGTAGGATGACTGTCTGTTTCATGGGTAGGCTCTGCCTTGATGGACAGCAGCAGGGAGTGGGTCTGGTCACTTCTGTAGTAGAATGGAAGAGCAGGGTCTGGGTGCTTATTTGGAGTTGTATCTCTAGGATTTAGCACTGTTCCTGACACACCAGAAAAGCTTAGTCACCTTTTATTTTTCATCTCTTCATTTAGAGTCAAGAAGACTTGGGTTCAGACCTTGCCCTAGATTCTTCCTAGCTATGTGACTCTAGGCAATCACTGAACCTCTGTGATGCTCAGTTGTTTTGTTATTGTTGTCTATTAAATACAGCTATCTGATAACACCCATGTGAGAAATAGCAGGTAAATATCAGAGAGTTGAAAGATAATTATGGAAACTTCCATTATATTTGTGGCATTCAGCATAATCTTGCTACAAGCTGCCTCCCATATTGAATATGATATTATACGTACTTGAAAATTGTAAGCCATAGAGCCCGATCAAATGACTTGACCTCCAATCCCATAGGCACCCCCATAACAAAATCAATCTGCTGCTTCCCCACCTGAGTTATGGGATTTCTTTTGAGCAGGCATGCTGCCTTTTTATTAATAATCTCTGACAAAGCTTGGCACAAATTTTCATCTTTAGCTCAGCTGGAGCCAACATTTCTCTCGATTATTAGTCAAAATGAATGAGTTTTGATCAGCACCACGGACAGTGAAGAGATGGCAGAACCCTCCATGTTAGCATGTAGAAAGCTCTTGGCTTTTTTTGGTAACAAGGACACACGGCACCTTGCTAGGACCAATGTTTATCACTTTAGAGTGATCTAAACTTAAGTTAAAATCTCCTCATTTCAATCTTAAGGTGTGTGTGTGTGTGTGTGTGTGTGTGTGTGTGTGTGTGTGTGTGTAGGGCCCTGTTTTTCCCCTCCAAAGCTGAGCTGGGCTGGCTGGGGCATCGAGGAGTCTCCAAGGGCTTTCTACTTTCTCTGGCTGCTAGGGTTAGGGGAGTGGAGCATGGAGGGGTACAGTAGCTGGCTGGAGCTGTGGCGTGTTGGGGGTTAGGTTAAGGATAGTACCACAGCATAGCCAAAAGCCAGGCTTGGTTCTCAGAGCTGCTTCAGGCTGGCAGAGGTCTAAGGACTGGGGGCTGGAGGAGGTCACCAGCACTGGGACATATTTTGGTTGCGGCCTTACCTCTTAGCAGTTTGACCTAAATCACTGGATCCTTCCCGGAATGAAGACAGTTCTTTACTTTGGCAAAACTTGAATGCAGATTTGGCATTTTGTCATGGTGATAAAATATTCTGTGATTTAAAAGCTAGACTTCTGCTCCTACCTGTCAAGCTGCTCTTAAATGATTTCTTGGATCCGTGGTTATTTACAACTTTGCGAATGAAAGCCTTGGACTAGGCCCTGCCTGTTGTAAATCTAACAGAGGAATAGCACAGAGGCTAGGTGGGCTTGTTCTCATCAACTGTCCCGACCCTCCCTGAGCATGAGGATTGGGGTCAGAAACAGCCAAGCCAGGACACTTCAGTGAGGTCAGATGAGACCAGATCATGGCGCTCCCCATTGCTCACTGGCCTGGGTTGGGCAGCGGGTAGAACAACAGCCTGGATACAAGAACAGCCAGCCCCTGTGAACACTACCAAGTATCTCAGGGAGGTCCCATAAGAACAATGGATCATGGCTCCTATCTAGCCTTGACTTCTGTCTCTGCTCAGTAATAGCCCCCCATATCTATTGCCTCTCACACAAACATTCTCTCCCACCCAGCTGAATAGAAGAAGCATGGTGGCCCTTTCTCATGAGTTAACTCCACTGAGTCTTTTGGAAGAGCACCACTGGCTCAGACCACCTACCCTTTGCTTTGCTTCAGCTGTTTCTGATGACCCTGGCCTCATGGGAAGCATCTCCAGAGTCAACCTCTGAATGGCCAAACTCTTCTCCAAGCACTTCCTTCCTCCTTTTGCCTTTCTGAGGATGCCTCATCTGCAAGCCACCCATTCAGGCTTTTGGCTGAGCCCTATTAAAGGACAGTTTATCTTAGCACATCTTGTCTCCACAAAATAGGTATGGAGGTTACCTTGCTGAGATTGAGGAGTGTGGATCAAAGCCTTTCAGAATAAGAGAAAGGAAAAGCAAACAGAAACAGCTATAAAAAGGGCTCATTTTGGGCTCTGAAGATATTCAGTTAGCTGCCCTGCATGTAGTGGGACTCAGATGCTGAGTGGGTGTGGATGGGTTTGTCTTACAGGCAGATGGACCAGAGCCAAGGGCAATGGCTCAAAGGAACAGTCAGGAAGTCTGGGTAGACATTGCTAAGATGAAGTAGACAACCTAGAATTTGGAATCCAGAATGAAACAGGAAATAGGAAGGTGCTGGTGATTAGATTGAAGACTGCAGCGATCTCAGGATCAAAGGTCCCAGGCTGAAAAGATGAACCCAAAGGAAAAGAATGCCTCAGCTGGTAGAGGCCTGTCATGCTCCTGTGTGCCCAAACTCCTCATCCAGCTGGGGTCCTGGAATTTCTCCATGGGTCCAATATATCCCTGCAATGTATATACCCTCTGTGGGTGCAGATTGGCTTTCTTGCATACATTCTCCTCCTGGGGCGTTCATGCTCATGCCCTTCCATTAAGCTTCTGCAGGGAATCTACTCATTGGGCTGGAGGCCTCCTCAGGGGCACCAGGGAAGTATCTAGTCTCTCCTTGTTTTAGCTCTCATCCTCACTTACCTCATATCCTGCTCAGACAGGTCATGAACAACCCTTTTAGGTCCCTTTTGGCCCAGTGGCTTTCTTGGCATTGTCATAGCCTGTTTGTGCCCAGTTGGAATCTTTTCCATTGCCTTTAGGATCCTTTTAGTTCTGATTCTTTAAAGATCGTGGTGGGCTGAGATCCATTGTCATCAAATATTGACCCATTAACTCTCCTTTTCCTCATATAGTTTAGCACTTCCTTCAGTGTACAGTAGTGTCCCATTCTGAGAGGGCTGTCATTTGGCAAGCAGTCTGAAATTGTTCTCTTTGCCTTCTTCAAAGGAGCAACTGAGCTGACAGGCTTCTTGGCTAACTCGGTATCAAACAACTTTGCTGGACATCACCTTGGCACCTCAGGGTTTTTTACTCTCAAGTGTGGGCACTGTCTTCTTATTTCCCCCCCCCTCCTTTCAGATTCAGCTAAAGTTTTTCTATATTCTGACAAACACCAACAATGTGAATAACCAGAATTATAGACAATCACCACGAGGAAGCTAGCATCAGCAAAAGGCCCTCCTTGCACAATAAAGCTCCCAATCTGTAGTTTGTCCATGCATGGCTGGTAAAAATGACAATCACTACCACTTGGGACTGAGATTGAAGCATCGTATTGATAAGATCTGAGCTGTTTTGATTATATCTGATCTTATTACATTTGACTCTGTCCATATTGACTTGGGAGCAGAGGTGATAAAGGTAGCAGATGCACAGAGCTGTTTGTAAAGTATCTGAAGGATCATCATATGGGATATGGCTAGTTTTGTTTGGTCCCATAGGATAAAACCAGGAGCAGTGGCTAGAAGTCCTCAGGAGGCAAATCTAGGCCTGATTTCAAGAAACAAAAAATCTCCTTAAAAAGAGAGGAACTGGACATGACTAGGTTCCTCCCCATGTGACTTCAGGTCAAGGCCAGATGGCCATTCACTGGGGATGTTGGAGATAGCATTCTGGCTCTGAGGTGGGTTGGACAGGATAACTTGAGACCTGCTGGAGGATTGAGATTCTGGGATCCTTTGAAGCTGGAATATTTGTTCCCTCTTCCTGAGGCTCTGTGGAGTTATTCCAAACTGAAATTGTAGGCATTTTAGTGGTGAGTGCCTGAAACATGGGATTGTGGTTGACAGCACATTCCATTTTAACTAAAACACTTTGGTAAGTGGTCCAGGGCTCCTCATCCCAGTACTATTTTGGAAAGAAATAGGCACTCAAAGAGAGGATGGAGTTTAAATGGAAAAATTGTAGGTTTTGAATTGTTTTGAAAATAAATGTTTTAATTGCATGAGATTGGATCTACAGTTCCTCCATGGATTTAACTGGCTGGTGTTCATTCACATTCTAGAGGAGAAAAGTATGAATTAGTCAGCTGATCATGTGACATTGCACAGATCTCTTCACATTTACAAAAATTAAATGTGCTTTATGTATCATAGTGACAGCCCCAAATGATAAATGTTACAGGAGCAGAAAGCAATTTTTCAGTTTTAAATGAAGACTAGATTAATATTGAATGCATGATTGAGGATTTTTTCAATAGAATTGCACAAAGGTCTGAATATGTCCTTATTGGAAGAAAGGAATTTGGGTCAAGGCCCTCCCCATTATTCCTTCCATAGAGTATTTTTATTTATATCTCAGGTCAAGGGATAGATGGTATTCAGATGCCATGGAGCCATGAAGAGGAAGCTCATTGATGGAGAAAAGAGCAAGGCTACAAAAAGACATTTGGGGCATTACCGTTGACTAAGTGTTAAGATTTCATAGAGACAATTTAATAGAGACAAAAACAAAGAGCTAATCTTGGGTTCAAAAATAATCCAGTCACACTTGAATAGTATGAGAGAGACATGACCAAGGTACTTAAGAAATATATTTAGTAATGGCAGTAGATAGCAAAACACATATAAATGAGCAGTGTGGCATCATGGGGGAACTCTCCCTCTCCTCCATCAAAATCCAATAAAGCTTTAGAGGCCATTGATAGAAGCATAATATCCAGAACAAGGAAGGCAATAGTCCTCTCATTATTCTCCCTTGGTTAGACCATATAAAAGTATCATGTTCAATTTCTGGCAACATATTGTAGGAAGGACATTGGAAAAATGGACAGTGTCTCGAGAAGTCTGATCAGGACACCTTGAACAGTCCCTTAATGAAACTGAGAATACTTAGCCTGAAGAAGGGAAGACTTGAGTGGTTAGGTGACTGGGGGCATATTCTGAAGCTTTAAAAGAGCTGCCATGTCTAGAGATATTATACTTGTTTAACATGGAACTAGAAGGCAGGACTGGGAATCAGAGGTAAAAGGATTGGATTGACTTTGGGGAATCACAACTTTACTTTAACGGCCCCTCTCTGGAACAAAGGACTCATCTGTTCAATATAAATCTTCTTCTTCCAGTGATGTTGCATGACCAAGAAGCACAGAATATCAGTCCCCCCAGAATGCAAGGATTCTCAAGGGCAATGAAGCCGTGTGTGGGTGCATAGGCAAACTCCAGCATGTCACAGTCAAGGAACTCTGCAGGAGAAGCATTAAGAAGCAATGTCAAAGCAATGTATTGATCAATACATTGATAGACTGTAGATTGTATTCATGATGAAAGTGCAGGGCAGTAGATGGATGGCCCACGTGCTCCTGGAATCAGTTTGATGGCAGGAGAATTCTAGAAAGGCTTCCGGCACACTGGATAAAGGCCACGTGGCAAATCTTTGGATGGTCATGAAAAAGTCAAGTAAGATGATGACCTAAGAATTGGATGCGATTCCCATCATTGGAAGGCATAGCCACATGGATGAAATCCCAGATCCACTGGAGTGTTAGGGGAGGAGGGTAAAGGAAAGCTTCTTATCAATTAGACCTATCCCTAAAGAGAGTTTGTGAGGTAATGCCCTGGTCACTGCAGGTTTCCATCTAGATGCTGGAAAACTAGTTAAAGGAGATTTGGATTCAAATTCAGTTTGAACAAGATTTTCATTCTGAAAGTCTACAATTCTCTTTCCTTCAAGAAATTACACAAGAGTTTCTGGTCACAGCCACCTCATGTGCCCATTAACTATTTTTATAGTGATAAATAAAAGGTGGTGAGCTCAGTCATGAGAACAGAATATTTCAGAAAAAATAATGGCAGAGTTTTTTTTAATTTCCAAGTTGTCGCTAATTATAGATGATTCTGAATGTAAGGCACAACAGAAAGCTTCGACAATTGTTGGTTTCTTTACTAGGTAATGAGTTGTCTGTTAGTTTAAAGGAATGATTTTCCAAGATTTGCTCCGTGTGTAAGGATGCTGTAAGGGAGTTCCTGATCTCTAATGTTTCTCATGAAGTCCTTTTAGTATCACAGGGCCATGATTTTAGAATGGGGCTTATGTTTTCTTTGACTAAAGATCTTGAGTTATCCAGATGAAAAAGGTTCTCCTGAGGAAAATCCAAGATAGCAATTACTTGTCAAGCACCTACTATGTGCTAGGCATGAGTGAGAGAAAGATATGGATATTATAATTGAAGGGATAATGTAGAAGAACAATAACATAGGGATTATTTCATTCCTTGTCCTTGCAGCCTTAGCATCTAATGCCTTCAAAATGGGTAAGAAGAAGAATTTAATAAATGTTTGTTAATACACACACGTATACACATGTACACGTTCTACTTAGTTCTAGATCACCAAAACCAGACCAATGGGTAGAAGTTGCAAAGAGGTGATGTAGGCTGCCTGTCTGGAAAAGCTTCCTAATAATGAGAACTGGCCAAAGAGTCCCAAAGGACTCTTCCTTGGGAATCAGGTTCCTGTGGAGATCCTTGTTGGAGGTCTTCAAGGAAAGACTGGAGGCAGAGTTCTTCTTGGATATTTTGCAGTAGGCCTGGAGGGGTCACTATGAGTTGTCCTAAATAGCTCCTAAATTTCCAACTTTGAAGTTCTGTGATATGGGGAACTTGTGTGATTTAAACCAGGTGACTCCCTCTTAGTGGTGGGTTGTCTAACCATTTACATTTTCAAAGAATGTAAAGAAAAGATGCATGTTCCAAGCATAGTGGGCCTCATTACCCTCATTGACACTGATTCTGCGGATCAAAGGCTGCCACTCTTAATGACTCTGCTCTGGGCCACTTGTGGGAAGCATTGAAGGTTACCACCATCTGGGTTTTTCAGCTGTGGGTAATCTATTTTCAATGAATCCATATCAATAATTATGCCCCACCCCAAGTGGTAGTTGGCCACACTCCAACACTGTTTCTTACAGTGTCATATTCAAATTATTCTTGGACTTTGCTTCAGAAACTTCAATTCAGCTTCCTTTACTATCTACTCCTGTGAATAGAGGTGGCCTCCTAAAGCTGGTTGGCCATGACCCTGGTAAACTCTTGCCCCAGCCAAGGAGAGTAAAAGTGGGAGACTTGGGAAAGAGGAAGGAAGGATGGGCTGGGTTTGAGGTGGATTCCTTTCTTAACAGTTGAAATCTGTAGAGAAGGAAATCCTGGTGTCCCTTATGGATCTTAAGATCTCATTATTCTCCTCTTTTTGAGGAGTCAAGCAGAAAGGTCCTGAGACAATTCTTTTTCCCTATAGGATTCTTCCGTGTTCAGTATTCAATAGACTCACACAGGTTGATAGAGTAACTTCCTTTTGTAGTTGAATAATAGTATCAGGAGGTAGCTGCATCCTCTCTCTCTAGGCTGACTGAAAGCATCTTCTGCAGCCCTCCAGTAGCCAGCAGGACAACAGGAATGAAATTTGCCCCAGTCTGTTCCCACTTTGCTTTGACCTCTTCGTTCAGGGCTCTACTTTGAAAGCTTTTTGTTCCATGTAGCTTGAAGATGAGTCTCGGGGAGGGAGACGTTTATTTCAAAAGTTTTCTTTGTTATGAATCAATTTTGTATTTAAGTGGATCATGAATAGGAGTTTGACCTGTGATGATGGTCTGTTTTCAGGTCAGTTTATTGGCAGCATTTTCTAGGATCTTTCTAGCATGGAGATTTATCCTCAGTTGGCTCATGAAGGATAGCCAGCTTCACGTACGTCATTCTAGATGCTGGGTCATGTCTTCCTGGTGCAGTGGTGGGGCTGAATATAAACAGGCTGCCATCATGGGTTCTATAGCCTGCTTTGTTTCCTCACCTAAGATGTAGAGCTTTCTAAACATGGGCTCCTTTTCTAATTTCTACTAGCGATGACTAGCTTCTAAATATCCATAATAAACTTGGATTTTTTGTGCTTTTTAATAATAACAATAACAATGACAGGAATAGTTCAATTTTTATGACTTGTTAGTTTTTCAACACACTTTATGTGCGTGACCTCACTTGATCATCATACGAACCCTATGAGAGAGAAGCTATAATGATTCCCATTATAAAGTTAGAAAAACTGGGGCTCAGGGTGGGTGTGTTTTAACTCAAGTTACACAGATAGTAAATGTGTGAGGCAGTGTTTAAACTCCCCAGTTTAGACCTGGAAGTGATCTAAAGGTCTATCCTGTCCAACCCCTCATTGTACAGTGGGGAAATCAAAGTCAGCTACGTTATTGATCATGGGGGTACAAATTAGAAGCTGGTAGGGAACTCGGAGGTGATATAGTCAAAACCCTTCATTTTGCAGAGAAGGAAACTGAGGCACAGAAAAGTCCATATCCTCCCCCCAAGGACACACAGTACTAAGTAGTAGAAGGTGGACTGAGACCCAGGAACTCTAACTCCAAAGCCAGGGTTCTTTCCGTTTGCTAGCAGAGCAGCCTGATGAAGGAGGACTGTGTTTATAGGCCATGGGCCTATGTACTCATTAAACAGGATTGATGAGGTCTAAGAGTCCCCAAAGAAACGTCTTCATTTTCTCACAAAATACATTATCTGTTCCCATGCAAAATGCAATCGCTTTATTAGCCGAGCATTAATATCATTCTACAGGCTGATGGAGTGGTTTTATTTTGCATATGATCGAGTAAAAAGCCACTGCAAGTAAACAGGATAAATCATGCCAATGTAATCTACATAAAAAGGAAGCAGGGCCTGAAACGCTCACCCCCAAAAGCAAAAGGGCCTTCTTATGTCAATCCACACAGTGCAGAGGATTCCCAGGATTATATCTAATCGACCTCCCCTTGAATCCTCAGATGCTTTCAAAACTCACTTCAAGCTCCGTGATCTGTAGGAGAGGCCCTTCCTACCACCCTCCCTTCCCCAACAATAAATCACCCGAATTTATTTTCTATATGTTTAAGTAGGAAATACGGGATGATCGTGTATTCCTTCATAGGTTGATTGACAAGGGCTTGCAGGAGACGATGATAGAGATGTATGGAATCTCCCCCTGTCCTTCTCCAAGAGATAGTGTCATACCTGCCTTCAGAGGAGCAGGGCAGGGCCACTGTGTTCTCCTCTCAGAGAGGGGTCCCAGACTGGAAGAACATCCCTCGGTTCTCCAAGCAGTATTGCTGGTGTAGGGCCATGTAGGCTTAGAACAAGCTGATTTCCTGATTGCTCTCCCTTAAGAAGGGGACGGTGGCCCCAACCTCATAGCCTTCTTGCTGAATGCTAGTTAACCCCAAAGCCTGTCACAAAGAACAAATAGTAGGGAAATCCTCTTATCCAAGCAGAATGATAGGCAGCAACTGAAGAAGTTCCAACAGTTAGTATATAGCAGAAAATACTCAAGAGTGAAGATATTCTTTAGATGGGGGAGAGACGAGATCTCAGCTCAACCAGGAGAGAAGCTGTGATCCCCCAAAGGACCTTCCCCAATATCTAGAGAGGCAAGTGGAAAGCGAAGGGGCAGCAGCTTCCAGGTCCCCAAGAGAGCCTGCCGTCCTATGTGTTCTCTCTCAGAGGAGAGTGTCTCTCCTCCCCCAAACTCTCCCACCCAATGTGCCAATGTGCCCCGTATGTGCCACAGCACACTTATCTTTCCACCATGCAATCATGCGTACTCTGTGGGCCAAAGTGGGCTCAGCTTCACCCTCCCATGTAGAGGAACGTGTTATCTCCTTCAGCTAATGGAAGCTCCTTGAGGCTAGAATGGTTTCATTTTGCCCTTGAATCTCCAGTGCAGGGCAATGGCTGGCCATCACCAGAACTTCATAAATCCATCTTGGCCGACAGCCTCATTTTTCAGAGAAGGAACCTAACCCCAAAGAAGGGAGTAAATTGCTCCTCAGTTAGGACCTGGAGCTGGGGTTGTAAATGCCTGCCTCCACGTACAGTGGTCTTTGTCCCACCACACACCGATCGCCTTATTCAGAGAACTCAAAAGTGCATGGCATTCCCTCCTTGTAATAGGATTGCAACGTTTCCTAGCTGAGCCTCGAGGAGAGACACAGACTTGTCAGCTGAGAGGCAGTTGGGACAAATGGAAGAATGTTCTATCAAGGTTTAGCAAATGGTCTTTCGTTTCCACTTCAAACCAGAACTATTTTCCCCAAAGAAAATGAACAGGAACAAAAGCTTGAGGACAAGGAGGTGTTTGGTTGGGTTGTTTTTTGAGCCTTTTTTCAGCTTAAAGAAAAGGGGAAAAAGAATTGAAACAAGGCTAGCATGATGTCAGTGCCAGACGGGAACTTCACAAATCCAAGCAGCTTCTTTCAGCTTGGAAATACTCTCTTCAGTGTGTCTGCCCCACCATCCCGGTTTATCCAGCCAGCCAGGGCGCAGCTGGCTCCAGACTGGGAGTCACCAGAGGTGGGACTCTGAGAAGGAGGAGAGAACAAATCTCAGAGCAAGGACCCAGAGCACTTGGCACATTTATCTTGGACACAGAGCATGGCCCCAGGAGGGGGTTTTCCCCATTGGACAAGATGCCCCTAGAACTGGAAGCTGCTGTACTCTGTGGTGACATTTAAATTTTGGTTGAGTTTTCCTTCTATTTTAAAGAAATAAACCATTGCCCATAGAGGCAATAATGTTTACAAGGTGCTTTGCATACACATCTCAAAAATACACTCCTTCATCTTGGACCACAGAGTTGGGACAGACAAGACGTGGGTGATCACATAGACCATTTCCCTCATTTATACATGAGGAGACCAAGCCGCTGAGGCTAGGTGAATGCCCACAGCATCTCCCCGGATGTCCTAGAGGCTGTTTGCCCTCTGACCTGTTAGACTCCCACTTCCTGCAGGAGGCCTTCCCTATGTCTCTCAGCAGCCAGTGCCTTCTCCTTTTAGATGACCTTCCTCTACTCCATATATGGTTGGCCCAGACCTAGATACTTCCACGCCATCTCCTTAATTAGAATGAAGATTCCTGGAGGCCAAGGACATTCTGATTTTTTGCTTTCTTTGTACCCCAGGGCTTAGCACAGTGCCTGACCCTGGGGAAGCACTTCATAAATGGCACAAAGGCTTGTAGTCAGACTGATTAGAGTGGAAGCTTCTTGCTGGCAAAGGCCATTTTTCTTTGTTCTCCCATCAAAGCACTGCACAGCACCCCTGACCCTTATTAATGCTTGTGGATTGGTCACTTACTCTTCTTCAGGAGAAGCCCAGGATGTTACTGAGTCAAAGACGAGAAAGATCGGTTTTCGGGGAATCAATGCTTCCTCGTGTCTTCTGATGCTTAGGAATCACAGTCAACATACATTTGGCTTCAGTGGCAAAGAAGCAGGGATACCCCTTGGGAGAGGATTCAAGAAACTGGGGTTCTCCTTCTCCCTCTTCCCCAGCTCAACTTTGTACAAATCACTCACATCTCAGCTCCTCTTTTTCCATTCCAAGCAATGAGGAGATCAGACAAGCCCATCCCAACGGTCCATTCTAAACCAGGAGGGGGCTTTAAAAATGTCTTAGACTTTCATAGTTTGGGACTTTTAAAATGGTCCAGGGGCTCACTGTCTCTTGGAGGGATCAAACTCCGTTCTTAAACTTCCTCAATCATCACGTCCCTCCAAATGCTCTTCAAAGCCTCCTCAATCATCATATCATCTCCAAATTCATCACAATTAACTCACTGGAAGGCTAAGAGTTTCTTTTGGTTGTGGAAATCAGGGTCTGAACTCTTCCCTAACCTATGGGAAGTGTTGTCAGTCTGTAAAAATATATGCACGAACATTAAAAAAAAACCACAATTTCTTGATACTTTTATCTACAGAACAGAATTTTTTTCTATATGCCCTGTATCAGAGCCCATAATTTAATTTTTTTCTCATAAGAAAGAAAAGAGTGAACTAGAAACAGCCAGTACAATGGACAGTCCCACCTGGCAACATGTGACATCTGGCTTCTGTGTTACTTGTCCCTCCTTTCCTCCCCTCCCCATTTTGATTAGAATAAAAAGGTATGTTCCGTTGTCTAATCTCAGGGATCCAGTTCAGTTATTCTGTTTCATTCTAGGAGTTTTTGTTTGTTTACTTGTTATAGTCATTTTGTCAGAGGTACGAGCATGTCTCTGCAAAGCCTAGATGGTCAGGAAGTCCTGAATGTAAGTCCTGCCTGTCACACACTAATTCCATGGCTTTGGTTAGGCTGTTCGCCTCTAAGAGTATAAATTGCTGCATTGTTGATCTGAATCCGTGCAATGACCTGCCACATTAGGAATTCCCCTTAGAGATTTTTTTAAGCATTCTGGATAGTGATTATTTTTTTTTTCTGTTTCTGCTAACTTCTCCTCGCATCAGTTCACTCAAGTCTTCGAATGGATCTATGAATTTTGAGCTTGTGTTCTTTACAAAACAAAGCAGAAAATTCTCAACCTTTCAGAGGAAATGCATCGGGGCCCTGGCTTAGCACAGTGCCTAGCACATAGTAGGTGTTAATTGACTGGTATGTTTAAAATGGTCTTCACTGAAGATAAGTCATCATTATCCTTATTTGGGCTGCCCCACAGGGAGGATATAATTATTCCATTGTTTGGTGAACTTAAGATTTGTTCTATTTCGGTCTGCTATGTCTAAATATAAGTCAGTGCAGGCGGGAACATTCCTATCACTAACTCTTTGACCTCAAGGCTTTTTTCCTTTGCTTACCTTGTGTTTGTGTCCCTGAGTGAATATGGACAGGGATGGCAATGGGGAGGAGGGATGGAAGGGCTTGAAATGTGTCTCACTGACAAGCTGCCTGCCTCTTTGCCTTGGTTTATTGAAATTAGCACCTTGCCATTGATTCTTGGGTTTTAGACACTGATACAGAAACATACTAAAAAATTAAATCCGATTAAACGTAGGTCCAGACTCTTTAGCAATGGTGCCTTGAGCTCATACCATGGATTAGTAGGGGATTGACCTGATTTAAATCTTTGTGTCTCATGCCCTGCTGTCAAAGAAGGAGGCAGAGGAGGAAGGCAGATTGCTTAACCCTGAATCTGATTTCAGGAGACTCTTCCGTGAGCATTAATTTTCTGTCAATATGTCCTTCCAGGTCTGGAAGTGGCTTTCCAATTTTAGTAAGAGATCCAGAATTAACTGCTAGATGGGAAATATTAACCTTTTGGATTGCCTTGTGTACTCTGATGAGCGCTTCTGGATAAAATCATAAAATCATGCTGACTCCACCCGAAACAATCTCAATCTTCTTAGTTATTCCACTAACCGTGGAAGCTCTGCCAAACTTTTTCTTCTTTCTTCACTCCTCCAATGGCAGCCCCTTCCCTCCCCCTCTCGGCTGGGAACCTTGCCTCATATTTCACTGCCAAAAGTGCCACCATTCACTGAGAGCTCCCTTTTCTCTCCTCCTCATCTCACATCACTCAGATGTCTCACAGCACTATCTCATTCCACTTATTTCTGACATGAAGAGGCGACCCTTTTCCTTCCTAAGGCAAACACTCTTACCTGCATTCTTCATTCCAATCCATCCTGGCTTTTCCAGTAAGTTGGTCCCTCTATTATTCTCTGCCTCTCATTTATCTTCATCTGGCTTTCCTCCTACTGACGACTTCCTTTATGCCTGCAAGATGCCCACATCTCTACCTCCCTTAAAAGTCCTCCCTTCATTCAGCCATCCCCAGTAGCTATAACTCTCCTTTCTTTCAAAACAAAACCCCTTGAGAAAGCGATCTCCATGCAGTGCCTTCCTTCCAGTTTTTCCCCTCACTTTTTTCTTACCTCTCTATAATCTGCCTTCCTAAGTATTTATTCAGCTGAAGCAAAATCACCAGCGATTTCTTAACTGACAGATCAAATGACCACTTCTCAGCCCTCACTTTTCTTAATCTCGCTGCCACCGGGAACACCGTCAATTGCCCTCCCTCCTCCTGGATGCTATTTCTTCCTTGTTTTTTTGGCACCCCTCTTGCCTGGCTTTCTTGTCCCATGTGACTCTTCTTAGCTAATTTGTCCTCCAGACCACGACTCCTAACCAACTATGCTTACAAGGCTCCATCTAAGCCTCCTCTTCCTCTGCACTATCTCGCTTGGTCATCTCACCAATTTCCATGAGTTCCATCATTTCTTTTCTACAAATGATTCCCAAATCTCTATATGGCCTTAATCTCTCTCTTGAGCTATAGTCATGAATCCCTGACTGCCTTTTGGACATCTGGATCTGGACATCCCATAGGCTTTTCCATTTCAACATTTTTTAATATAGAACTCATAATCTTTCTTCCCAAAACCTTCTTCCTCCTAACTCTCCTCTTACTCTAGAGGTTACCTATCCACTTAGGCTGACACCTTCAGGGTTCTCTTTGTCTCCTCATTTGTACTCAACTGCAGTTATCCAACCTGTTGTTAAATGTTGGCATTTCCTGTTCACAGCCTTTCTTCTGTGTGCCTCCTTCTCTCACCTGAAAAGCCGCCACCAAAATGCGAGTCCTAATCACCCCTTGCCAGGACTATTGCAGTAGCCTGCTGCTTGGACTCCCTGACTCAAGCCTCCTTGTGTTTGACTACTTTTCCACTCAGTTGTCAAAGTGATTTTCCTAACATGAAGGCACCTCCCCCAACTCCACTTTTGCCTCTTAGATCAAGTCTGAAGTCCTCTGGTTGGCATTTAAAGGTCTTCACAACCTTCTTCCTTTCTAGTCTCTTAAACTTCCTTCCCTTCCAGGCTTACTACAGTCCCTCTACAATGGATCACTTGCTTGCCTTTGAACAAACCACTCTGCCTTCTGGTTCCTTTTCTTCTTCCTTGTCAGGAATATTCTTCTTCCCTGGCTTTCCTTTAAGACTCAACTCAAATCTCATCTTTTCCAGAAGACCTTTCCCAGTCTCCCTCTTCCTCTTTCTTTTTTAAACCCTTACCTTCCATCTTAGAATCAATACCAAGTATTGGTTCCAAGGCAGAAGAGTGACAAAGGCTAGGCAAGTGGAGTTAAATGACTTGACCAGGGTCATACAGGTAGGAAATATCTAAGGTCAGATTTAAATCCAGGACCTCCCATCTATATATAGGTCTGGCTCTCTATCTACTAAGCCACCTAGCTGCCCCTTGCTCCTCTCTTTATGCTGGTAGAGTCTTGCTTTGAGGCTTACCTTCCATCTCTTCAATCTTTAACTTGAATTTATCTAGTTATTTATATGTAGACTGGCTCATTTGAATGTGAGCTTTTTGAGGGAAGAGAGTTTCTTTTCTTTCCTTGCATCGTTAGTGCTTAATGCAGCAACTGCCCCAGTAAGAACTTCCAAAATGCAGGATGACTGAGTGACTGAAGATGGTGCTGATCGAAAGTCCTTCACTTAGAATATCTCTCGGAGAACTCTTAAGAGGGGGTCGAGAAATCTTTCCTACCAATGTGAGCTCTCAAAAAGGCAATGGAGTGCCCTGAGAGCTGGTGAGCTCATTCTCTCTGGCTCCCTTGAACAAAGGGGGGAGGCACCCTTTTGGGGTTTTGCAAAGGGGATGCTCAGCTCGTTGGATTCAATGGCCTCTCGGCTGACTCCTCAAAGTCTGTGATTCTGTATCTCATGATTGCGTCTCAATGAGTGAATTCTCTTACAAAGGGGAAAGGCCATCCATTACTATCTAATGTTTTATCTGGCCATCAGAGACATGCACCAGAAGCAGCTGATCTGATTCGAGGTTCAACTCTTGCTCCAAAGTCACTTTTCTGTCGAAATCAAATAGATGAGGTAACTCAGCAGCATAAGCTAGTAAAGGGGGAGCTTGAGGGCAGCAGAGCAGTCAAATCTGGGGGTCCCAAGTGGTTGAGGTGACTTGCACAAGGGAACACAGCTAGGAAGCAAAGAAAAAATGCCTTCTGAATCCCCAACCCAGCCCTCTTCCTTCTCGTCTGTCCAATTTAGCCAACATTTATTAAGATGCAAGGAACTGGGGATGATACGAAGGCACAAAGGAAATAGTCCCTGCCTTCAAGTGCGTTGCATTCTATGTTCCTCTGTGTTTTTTTTTTCTTTAAAGAATTTATACAGTTAGCTACTCATTTAAGTAGAAAGCTTCAAATTACATGTATTTCTGGGTCATGTTGATATTTTTGTGTTGTGGTCACTAGGTGTCTGATAGTGCATTGAGAAGAAAGACCTCTGGACTTCCGGCTAGAAGACCTGGGTTTGAATCCTAACCTTACCTTTTACTAGTTGTGTGACTCTAGGCAAGTCAGTTTGCTTCAATGAGCCTCAGTTTCCCCTTTTGTAAATGGAGCACAACACTTTCACTGCTCCCTCACAAAGTTGTCATGGAACCAGGACTTTGCAAGCTGCTCTGTCCCTTCTAAAGACAGATTCATCAGTTCCATGACTTTCTTCTAACAAATCAAGGCACAATCAAAGGCCAAAGCTGTCATTAGCAGAAAATGTCGTTTTTTAAAAATTTTGACAACAAATGATCCTTCCAAAGGCATCTGACTCTTTGAATCAATACCCCTGCCTAATGACTTCCTGAGTAAATGTGAAAGGCTCTTTCTACACCCCAAACACTGGGGATGGGATGTGGCTGTCCTTTCTAGTTTCTCTTTTGAAGGCATTAAGGAAGGTTCCAAGTGTCAGTTTTGTCCCTGCTGTCAGAAGAATTGTCTCCAGGGCTTCTGTGGCTCAGGACATGTAGAAATAATTGAATCACTTGAGCATCTTTGTCATTGTGCAGGACTGTCTGTCTATGTCAGCCGGCTCCTGAATCTGGGGTGTCCTCTAAGGTAAAGGACCAACCAAGGGAAGCCCAATCTAGGCTAAATACATTGGCATTTCTTCTCTTGACATTCGGAGGTGATCTTCTCATGGGCTCATCTATCAGTCCCAAGGCTGCCTGGCTCAAGCCCCCCATTCCAAAGATGAGGGAAGTGAAGCCCAGAGTTGTCAGCTGCCTTGGCCCATAGCAAGGAGGCAATCAGCAGCAGAGGCAGGATCTGAAGCCAAGACCTCGGTGCTCATATGGCTGATAATGTGAGGCGCCTGCCTCGTGAGCTTCTTGAGACTGAAACGAGAATGTGTCTGGGAAGGGCTTTAAAATCTTCACATTTCAGCAACAATTCAGAGACATGAAGGTAAAGAATAATTGGCAAATCAATAAAAGGTCAGCTATGAACTACTCTCCATAAAGCTGGGTAGGCAGAGCCCTTGCTGGACGGGGAGTCAGAGGTCCTAGATTCAGGGCCACCTCTGCCCCTTACTCTCTATGCGGCTGACCCTGGACAAGCCACTTCATGTTTCTGGACCTCAGTTTCCCTACCTGAAAAAGGACAACCACTCTTAGCTCTAACCCTTCTAGATCCAAGTTTCTAATCAAGGGACTTGTCCACCGTTACACAGTCCACAGTCCACAGTTACACAGAGAAGAAATGGGAATCCTATCCTCCCCATCACATGGTCCCTCGAATATGAGTTATTATTAAAGGGTTACCCAACTATTGGGGATGTGATGGAAGCCAGCGCAGTTAAGTGGCAGCTCTGGAATCAGGAAGACCTAGACTGAAATCTCACCTCTGACACCAAGTAGCTTTGTGATGGTGAGCAAGTCACCTAACCTGTCTGAGGCTGGCTTATTTGTGAAGTTCACAAGAGTGACCAGGCCAGTTCTCGCACCGAGGAGATCACAGATCTTTGACATGTTGAGCTACTCTCTTCCAAAGGTCACTGGGATCTCCCCTTAGAAAATGGTATCGATGGTGTTCCTTGGAGCTCCCAGCACTTCGGAGTCGTGATACGTGCCATCCTCTTTCAGGGTGAACTCACTGGTCGCACCATTTTTATCCTCCTGAGACACACAGAGCCGGGTCCCCAATAATATTTGGCAAGGCGGGTTTTCAAACCACTGAGACACTATTAGCTTCTTCTCCCATTCCCAGGGCTTTTAGAAACTGGGATAACTGCAGTGCTCTGGTCTATCGTTGGCTTAGCACCTGAGATGAAGCCAATGTTCTCTAATCTGGACTCTGTGTAGGGACACTTCAGAAAATGGAGATGGATTGTTCCAATGCATGAAGGAATGCAGACATCTATTCATCTGTGCCAGGAAGCCAGCCAGATGTTGAACAGAGTAAGCTGCCTGGCCTCAAGGAGCTTACAATCTAATAAGGGAAACGGAAGTATGTTTTAGGCATTTCCCATGTGCACTAGGGAGCTGGGACTTCTGAGGAGAGTTCAGTTATCTATTTTATCTAAGACTCATGCCCTGCTGACTTCCCAAAACAATTTGCAATGACACACAGGAAGGAATTATTTTTTAAGGACAACTTTAAATAAAAGCAAATGAAAATCTATTTGAAATGAGAAGAGAAATAACTATAACTGGGGTGACTCAGTTAAGGCAGTTGAACTCTGGCAGCAGGTCAGAGATTCCCAGAAACTCTAGCAGACAGGATCTGGCCACCATCTCATCTCCTTTCTGTTCCCTGTCTGGGGAGAAGGAGCAGCTGAGGCCATGGGGAGACACAAAGTTTTTCCTGGCACAGAGTCTGAGGTTAAATTGATTATATGGCTCCTCCAGCAGGTATAACATAATGGATTACAGTAAGTACTGTAATGTTGCCCCTGTGACTTTGAAAGAGAAACAAGCACTTTCTTTTTTTATTTTCTAAAATTATTTTCTAAAATCCCCTACCTTTTGGCTTAGTGTGGCAAGGACTATGCAGTTGAGATTAAGTGACTTGCTCAGGGTCACATAGCTAGGAAGTGTATAAGGCCAAATTTGAACCCAGGTCCTCCTGACTTCAAACCTGACATCTTATCAACTATGCTACCTAGTTGTCCTTAGCTTCTCCCAGTCGACACTGCTCCTATGAGCTTTCCTCTATAAAACCAGCCAGGAGGATTGAAACTTGAACCATCTGGGATTCTTTGCTAGGATTCTTCTCTCTCTAATGATTTCCAAGATGGTAGAGGAAGACTCTTGATTTATCTTCCAGTCCAGAGATTTATTTTTCATTTCTTATTCAGAACTTTTTGAATGAGACATTTACTAAAATAAAATAGAATTGAGGTTGAAATGATGATACCCAGAAGTGGACTGCCTAGCCATCAATTCTGAAAGTCTGTCTAGAAACAATATAACATATTCATTTCTATTTTGCTTTAAGTTTTACATAGCCTTGTAGATAATCTGGAGCCTCACACACCCTTGTGAAGTAGGTGCCATGTTATATTAAGGTGAGGAAACTGAGGCTCTCATCAAACCATTTGGTTATGGCCACATAATAAGTGTCAGAGGTGGGATTTGAACTCCAGAGTTCCTGAGTCTAAGTCCTTTACACTATGACTGCTGTTCATCTGGGTTTAGCTTCTTTGTATTTTCCCAATCCACAGACCAGATAGAGAAACCCCTTTAGCTCCAAGAAGGGAGTTGCACTATGGGCCGGTGACCTCCCTTGCCTGGCAAATGGCCCCATATCGTTTCACTCGCTAATATTCTGCACAGTGCGGAGGCAGCAGCGGGAGCCAAGGCCCTCCACTAATTTGATTTTCATTACCAAATCGTTCAATATGTTTTCCCTTCATTACAACCCAGTCAGCATTTTCATTTCCAATAATGTATGCCTTTATTTGAAGGCCTGAATTAGAGGTTAAAAAGGTTTCATTTGAAATGGTTGGATCCCTGAAATGAATGGTTTTACACCAATCACCCTAGAAATACTGCACTTAAAAGGCAGGATCCTCTCCCACAACCACCTGAAATGCCATTTCAATTGGATAAGGAAGGAATAATGGGGAGCCTTCCCAGCTGCTTCTCATAATGTTCCGGTTTTGAGGCTATTCCACTGAAGTTCCAAGTTGTTTCCTTCCATGTAGTTCCTCATTAAATGATTACTTCTATTGTTCTGTAAATAGAATCTGACTATATCTGGGCTCCCTCCTTAAACATAAAACGCCTTAAAAAGTTTTCAGAATAGAGGCTTTATTGGTATCTTTTGTTTTTGTGTTGTTTACTTTCCCCCCAAATCCCTCCCATTGGCCCTCTCAGAAGGCAATGGCAATGACACAATATGGTGGTCCCTTTTTAAGTTTTACTTTCAGGCTGATCTTAAGGTTCTGGTTTTGAAATGGAGGAGGAAGTAAGCGACATTTCTGACTGAAAGCTTCAAAGATTCCAATCCAAACGAAGTGGACAGCCTTCCTTTCTGGTTCTGAACTGTTCTTTTCCTTCTTTTTTTGTTTTTCTGGCTAGAGACCATCAAAGGGTTACTGTGAATTTCATTGGTTTCATAAATAACATTCCAAGAAAAGAACAAGAAAGAGGGAGACAGATTGTCCTACAGGGAAATGGGCACAATGGACAGCATTCCTAGGAGTTACAATGGCCAATTGTCTCAGATCTGTGGGGAAGTTGTCCCAGTGGACAGCATTCTTTCTTGAAAGTTTGAGCCCAGCAATGCCACGGGTCTGCCAAAATCTGCCCAGACTGCCCACATTTGTTGTGGTACCAACAATGGCACATTATATGGAAGAGTGACCCAGTGGTCTGGATGAGGAGAGGGTCACATACGGTTCCCATTCTTATTGACAAACATTTCTCCTCTAGGCTCATGAACCCTAGCCTCAAGTTAGCTTTAGTGACTGTCACATCTCAGATTTGAAAATGTCAGCCCAAGCCTGAATAGAAAACTCTCAACACAATGCTCAGCTAATTCTTAGCATCTCTCATGCTTTGAAAGTGACCCCTTGGTTTCCTCAGATGCGAGGGAGCTAATCTACATAAAGAGAGAGGGATTTCTCCTCTGAGAGTCCCCTATACCAATGACATCACCGTTCCTGTCCCTCTACCTAAGCTATTCTCTGATTTCCTAAATGAAAAGCCAGCCTATCGCTCTAACCCCAGTCCCTTCATCATCAGCCCCCTCCATAATTTTCTTTTTCTAAATAGTTTCCTCTTTCCCCAATTACATGTAAAAACAATTATGACATTTTTTTATTTAAATATTGAGTCCCAAATTCTTTCTTTCCTTTCCATCCCTCTCCCTCCCTGAAACAATAAGAGCTATGACATAGATTTTGCATGTGAAATTTTGTAGAACATTTTTCCATATTAATCATCTTCTGGAAGAGAAGTCCAACAGCAACAAAAATGAGGAAAGAAAGTAAAATATATAGTATGTTGTGGTCTGCATTCAGAATCCAGTTATTTCTCTGAAGGCTAAGCAGATTTTTCATCAGAATTCTGGGATTGTCTTGGATCACTGTATTCCTGAGATTAGTTAAGCCATACCCAAATGGTCACAAAATATTGCTAATACTGTGAACAATGCTATCCTGGTTCTGCTCCATTCACTCTGCATCAAGTCATGTAAACTTTTCCAGTATTTTCTGAAATTCCTCCTTTTCATCATTCCTTATAGTATAATAGCATAATAGACAATCACTACACCAACTTGGTCAGCCATTCCTCAACTGACAGACATCTCCTCAGTTTCCAATTCTTTGCCTCCACAAAAAGAATTGCTATAAGTATTTTTGTACAAATAGGTCCTTTTACCCTTTTAAAATCTCTTTAGGACTTGGTATTTTTTTAAACCCTCACCTTCTGTCTTGGAGTCAATACTGTATATTGGCTCCAAGGCAGAAGAGTGGTAAGGGTAGGCAATGGGGGTCAAGTGACTTGCCCAGGGTCACACAGCTGGGAGGTGTCTGAGGCCAGATTTGTGGACTTGGTATTGTTAGTGGTATTGCTAGATCAAAGATTACACAAAGTTTTCAAGTCCTTTGGGCATAGTTTCAGAATGATTAGATCAGTTTAAAACTCCACTAATAGTGTGTTTTTGCCCTAATTTTTCACAACCTTTCCAACATTTATCATTTTCCTTTTCTGTCACATTCACCAATCTGATAGGTGTGAAATGGTGCTTCAGAGTTGTTTTAATTTGCATTTCTCTACTCAAGAGTGATTCTCATATTTACTGTGGATAACCTTGATTTCTTTATCTGAAAACTGCCTGTTTATATCCCTTGACCATTTATCAGTTGAAGAATGGTACATGCTTATACATTTGACACAGTTCTCTGCATAACTGAGAATGAGGCCTTTATCAGAGATAATCACTGTAAATTTTCCCCAACTTTCTGCTCTCCTGCTAATCTTGGTTGCATTTGTTTTGTTTACAGGCCCACAATTTTCAAAAAATCAGAAGTGCGGGTGGCTCCAAGGTCAAAAGAGAGGTGTAAGTTTGACAGGTTGATAGGAGGAGTTTGAGCCTATAGTCAGAGATGGCTTGTGCAAAAGAAGTTATAGCAAAGCTGCCAGTAAGGATATGCAAGACTGGGAAATGTGGGAGGTAGGCCAGTCATGCCTGGAGAATGATGGATAACTGACAGTCCGAGGACCAATGCCATTGGGATATTCACCAAAACAAGGGAAGGTCTTGTGTATTGCAAGAGTTCACTGCAAACCATGTGCGAGAATATATAAGAAAGTCTGAAAAAGTTGAAATCTGTACTATTGAGAGATCCACTGTAATGCCATGAATTTTGAACTTTGTCCCTCATTTGCATAGCTCTTAGAAGTCCTGGGCAGTAAGCACTATTTATTCCAGAAGTGTCTAGGGTTCTATTAATTATCAGTTTCATGTATCCCCTTTAGAGATAATAAGATCATAGAATAAATGTTCTTCAGCAATATTTTAGGGGATTCTTACTGTTGAGCTTATCAATTCTGACAACTCATCAGATAATTACCATGATGGCAACTGACCTCTGACTCAGTGTTTAATCTGAGAATTCCAGCTGAAGACTTTGGTTTTTTTTTTCCATTGAACTTTTTCAGGAGAGCTGAATGATGAGAGGATAGATAGGTCCCTTTCTCTTGGTGTCAAAGGCTCAATAATTTTGTTTTTCCCTCTATTCTGATGCTGATATCAAACTGAACCTCATTGTCATGATGTCAGAGAGTGGACAGTTTGCCCAAGATGGAAAATTGTACATTTACTGGGGATGGGACAATTCACAATAGTAAAGGGAGCTTTCTTTTGTCTCTCATAACTTCTGAGCCTTTTCAGGAATATGTATTTCTCTGAGCTATTGGAGTAGAAGCCATTGCTTTGTCCCATTACCGGGAGGCTCTTTGCTAAAAGACAGGCAATGAAAAAGAATTTTGCCTAGACTGAGCTTATGTTTGTTGTTTTTTCCCCCATAAATTAGATAAATGTCACTTTAAAGTTATCTGTAAACCTGAAGAACACACTAAATGCATGTGAATCATGGTTATTAGAATTAGTATTGGTTTCCATGTTTGGACAGAAAAAAGAACCTAGCAGGTCAGGAGCCAGCATTCCACTAAAGTCAACCAAGAACTCTGCAATGTGCATTTAAGGTGTTAAAAGGAATCGGCTAATTATGAAATGCAAATTTGGAAACAGTGTCAGGAGTTCAGGTTGGTCCTGGAAGATCCTTTTCTTCTTACCTCATCTGGCAATTTTCTCACAGATTGACACCAGTAAAGATGGCTGCTGAATCTCTTCTAAGTGAGGAAGGATAGAGTATTATATAGAGTTAGGGAAATAAAGGAGAAGTAGGGAAAAGGTGACTTGGACTAATCTCATTGGTTGTCTCTGGGATAAGTGAACTACTTCATTACATGTCCCTGAGGCGGGGTGGGGAGCCCCAGTCTCTGGGGATGGGGGCTGGTTCTCAGGAATGGTTTTCACTCATGAAAGGCAGGCTGAGGACAAAGTCTTAGTGTTCCACCAGGTGTTGTTGCAGGTATTTGGGGGGGGGTGCTTTATGTTCCCACAGTCTGTCATTCCCATTCTTTTCTCTGTATAAGAAAGAAAAAAGGAGGGGGTGGTATGTGGTGGAGGGGAGTTTGGAAGGGAGGCCAGAAGTTCAAGGGGTAATGGGTGACGTTCTTTGCTCATCAAACGACTTCCTGCTGAAAGGGGATGTCATGGGTATTTGGGTCTTTCATGGTTCCATCTCCATCCCATGGCAGATACCGATATTGTATCTGTAAAATCTTAATACAGATTAGTATAGCTTTCTTGTTACAACATTCTTGTAGATAGATTTCTCTACCCCATGCTTGGTGATACACAAACTTGGGGTGGGGTATAGATACTTCGGTAAGTAGTGAAACATATTTGATTGCTATGCACATTCAAATTTAATAATTGGCTTTTGAAAACTGGCTCAAGATGGCACCAGAACATTCTTCCCCCTTAATAGCAGTGATCAGACTGTGCATTTCAAGTAGTCAGGAGAACTATGGCAGAAGGCATGTGTTTAGTGATATGATTGCAAGTCCAGTTACATACTAAGAGAAACAAATCTGAGAAGAAGAGTGAGATTGAGGATAGATCCAATAACCAATGAGATCTTATCAGGAAGGAATAACAGAGCCTCAGCTAACAAGGGAGTTTGCTGTGGATAAATGTGAACTCCTGAATTGGGGCTCAAAAACATATTTGTGCAAATGTAGGATTAGATAAGATGTAGCTAGAAATTCCTGAAGAGCTAGAAGAGCATCCTGGGTGGGGGGAGGAGTTGGGTAAGCTTGATATGCCCACAGTGGGACTGAGAACTAGGGTTGTCCACAGTGGGCCATATCAACCCCAGATTCTAATAGGAACTTAGATCTTGGTAACAGATTTTTAACTTCCATAGCGAGAAAGGTGATTGTCCCACTGTCCTGTTCCCTGGCCACACCACATTTGCAGTTGTGTAATTAGGTCCGTGTGCCAGATTTTGAGGGGACAATCATGATCCAGAATATGTCTAGAGCAGGCTGATCAGGATTGCTTGTATATTGGTTGAAGTAACTGAGAATAGTTAGCCTGGAGAAGAGAAGACTTGAAGCAGAAGGTGGTGACAGAATAGGTAAAGGGTTGTCCTATGAAAGGGTTCTATTCACCTTCCTTCACTACCAAATTTGGACACCAACAGGAGAATGTTACAGAAAGAATAGTACATGAAATCTGTACTATTGGAAGGTCGGCCCCCATTGATGATGTTAGAGATCCACTGTAATGCCATGAATCTTGAACTTTGTTCCTCATTTGCATAGCTCTTAGAAGTCCTGGGCAGTAAGCACTATTTATTCCAGAAGTGTCTAGGGTTCTATTAATTATCAGTTTCATGTATCCCCTTTAGAGATAATAAGATCATAGAATAAATGTTCTTCAGCAATATTTTAGGGGATTCTTACTGTTGAGTTTATCAATTCTGACAAGTCAACAGATGATTACCGTGATGGCAACTGACCTCTGACTCAGTGTTTAGGTTCAAAAGAAATATTTTTAAAGATTCTTCCCAAGTGTTGTCAACAAATGGAATGGGCTGTTCCAGGAGGTGGTAAGTTTCTAAGTGGTGGAAGCCTTCAGTCTGAGATTGCACACCAAGCTGTTGGAACTATTATGGAGGTATGGCTTAGCCTTAATCACCATGGAAGCTGCTTCAGACAGATTTATGATTCTAGTCTACTGAAAGACCCCTTAAGAACAATGCACAATCTACCTGCTTAGTGTCTTCATGGATTTGTTTTTAATTTAAAAGGTTGTTCTAAAATTTGATCAACTGTATATTTCTCCAAAAAGAGAAGAGGTCAGGCTTAGAGTAAAGAGACCTGAGTTTGAATCCCATATCAGCCGCTAATTGTTTGATGCAAGGGCAAGTTATTTAGACTCCAAACCTCAGTTTCCTCATCTGTAAAAAAAGACTCATAAGACATGAACTGGATGTCTGAATGAGTTGTTTGTTTGCCAAGATTTTAGTAGATTTTAAAGCATTTTAGGTTAGTGAGTTGGTGATGATTATTCTGAGATGCATTTAATATATTGTTTTCAGAATTATAGCCCAGAGATTATTCCCGCTCACTGCATGGTCTTCCTAACAGGGTACAGACTCTGGTAGTATGGTACTGGAATCATTCCTCTAGGAAAAAGGGCCTGAACTCTGAATATAAACAGAGAACGCTCTCCATTTTCTCAATAACCTCTTTCTTTGTATTAAAATTTCTAAAGGAAACATTCTGCTCTCTGTCCTCATTAATCCCCTGTTTCCATTTTGACTAATAGTCCTCGAGCTACATTAGCCCTATAGATCATGGATCTGCTCACCCATTTTTGTCTGTACTTATCAGCAGTAACCAAATACAATTCTGAAAAATGAGATTATGAATATTAATAAAGTTGTGTTATCCTCCCCCCCTCCACTTAGTCACCTGGGATTAATGAATCCACTAGTGAGCAGGAATGAATCACTCACCTTATTCCAAATGCATAATCTTTGAGGCAGCTTGGTGTAGTGGAAATCTCACATGGGTTTGAAGGCAGAGAATATGGGTTCGATTTCACCATTTACTACCTATGTAACCTCAGGCAAATCATTTCTTTTTTGTGGGCCTACTTTCCCATCTAAAATTAAGAAGAACTGATATTTGCGGTCTTTTCTAGCTGTAAATCTAGGGTTCTGTGAGAACTTTTCCCCCACTCTGGGGAAATAAACCATATCTTGTTAAATACTTTAACTATGGATTGAACCATATCTTGTTAAATACTTTAACTATGGATTGAAAAAAAAATCATGAGTATAACCTATTATTGTTTCAACTAGAGGTTGTTTTTTTTAAACATTAAGAGCGGTTACTGTTAGTGGCTTCAGAGGTCTAGACCACAGATGATTGGAATAAAAGGCATAGGTAACTTGTTGTTCCAAATTAAAAGTGAGTCTATGAAGGTTTGTGTTTTCAAAATCTCCTTTAAAGTTGATCTTTTTCCCCCCTCTGCATTTTCACCATCCTCTAGGATAGGTTAAGTAGTGATACTTTAAGGTAGACATTTAAAATCTACTTCAGCTAAATGTGAATGCCCTGTTTCTGGAAACTAATTTATATTCAAATCAAGGATGAATCACAGAAGGAAGGTGTGGGTTCATTAGATTGGTCAACAGTTGATGGACCATTAAAATGGAACTAAGAAATGCTATTGCACTCTAAGAAATGATGAGCAGGATGGTTTCAGAAAATGTGGGGAAGATTTATGTGAACTGATGCAGAGTGAAGTAAGCAGAACCAGGTGAACATTGCACAAAGTAACAGAAATATTGCATAATGGTCAACTATAAAAGATCGAGCTATTCTCAGCAATACAGTGATCTAAAACAATCCCAAAGCATTTATTATGAAAAATGCCATCCACCTCCAGAGAAAGAACTGATGGATTCTGAGAGCAGACCAAAACATACTATATTTCATTTTCTTCTTTTTTTGTTGTTCAAATTGTCTTCTGCAAAATGACTAATATGGAAAAATGTTTTACATGTTTACACATGTAAAAGCCATATCAGATTGCTTACCATCAGGGAGTGGGGAGAGACAGGAGGGAGAAAATTCAGAATTCAAACTACTAAAAATTAATGTTAAAATGTATTTTTACATTAAAATGAGGGAAAATATTTTTAATGGAGCTAGTAGAAGGACCCCAAACTCACTCTATTTTCCTTACCCATGGGGGTTCTACATCTAAAGGCAAGTCATAGTAAATAGTACTTACTTATCATGAATTATCATTTCTACTTACAAAAGCCATGGTGATGGATATTCTAGTTGATATGTGATTTCCTGAGGGTGTACTGTCTGTGTACTTCATCTTCACCTTCTGATTATGCCTTTTAATGAATACTCCCTAAAGTATCTACCTATTGTGCTAGGAACCTTCCTCTAAGGTCCTTCACTATTTTCTGTGTGCCAGGAAACTCTTCTGACTGACCACTCGCTAAGCTATAATCTTACTTATGCTATAAGCATAGCCTGATTCTTCTTCCAATAACTGATGTTCTCACTAACATCTCTGATATAATTTCTTGGACTTAAGTCATCAAGATGAGATGTTGATATTTACCTTGGATATTTTCCATTCCCCTTTGGATCATTCACCATTTCAGTGGAGAATGTGGTGTGACCAAGTATTGATGAAGAAGACTTGCTGGCATTTCTTTTTCTTCTGAGGATTTTAAAAAGGCTTTGAATATTTGTACCATTTGGAGGTAATTTTATTAAACGAGTGGGCCAGACCCAAGTGTTAATTGACTGAACAAACTTTTTAATATGTATATTTAGTCTTGGGATCATAGTGGCTAGATAAGGTTGAGGCAGCTCCTTCTGCCAGTGTATTAGTCTGCTTGGGGCAGAACATGAAGCCTCTGCCTTGAATTACATGTTTGCTCTCTTTCTTTGTTGGCCTAGAAAGGAATATTCTTCCAGTAGAAGAAACAAAAAGAATTATTTCTGTTTGATCTGACTCAAAATGAAAATTTTTTGTGTTGAGCAAACCTTATATACTCTCTGTGTTCCC
Organism: Gracilinanus agilis; assembly: GCF_016433145.1. Taxonomy (NCBI): domain Eukaryota; kingdom Metazoa; phylum Chordata; class Mammalia; order Didelphimorphia; family Didelphidae; genus Gracilinanus; species Gracilinanus agilis. The sequence continues at coordinate 4,655,356 of NC_058134.1, read as the reverse complement.
AAAGAATCTGGATCAATGCACTTGTGCCCTTTAGCAGAGAGTGAGTGAGAATTGCCTTTTACTTCTGCACTGACATTTGACTATAAAGATAGGTCTGAGAGTCTGAGTTGGAGAGAGTTTGGGCATCATCTTTTATTTTTCTTTAAAAAAAATTCTAGGACAGAGTGAGATTGGCTTTGGTTGTTTTAGTACCTGTCATTCTTGCATTTGGCTAGATTCTTTCAATTAAATTAGTAACTCAAAACAATTGCTATGTGATATGATAAAAAAATGCTAGACTTGGAATCAGGAGAGCACAAAGTTCAAATCCTAATTTTGTACTTCCTGTATGTTATATAGCCCAATTCATTTATTCATCTCAAGAAGCTGCAATTACCTCCTCTGTAGAAAGTGGTTTGTTTTGAGGGTCAAATAAGAAAATGGATGTGAAATCTATTGTGTGCACTACCTACATAGCAGCTATTGTTAGTACTTGTTTATTTTTCTTCTTCTAATTCTTGTGTTGGTAGATTTTCTTCCTTTATAATGTAATGATTAAAATGGATATAGATGGATGTAAATAGAAGTATTAATATTTTAATTAAAGCCATGTTGGTAAAATAAAGAAGACCATGCACTTGCTAAGATCTAATTCAAATTGCCCTCCATACCTTCTCCCACCTTGCTTCCTCCTATGAAAGAGAGAACGTCCCAATCAAGTCCTCTCTATTTAAGCTATACTTTACATTGGCTCATGTCACCATGTAAGACAGGAAACAAGTTGAATCATGGGAAATGTAGTTTCAAAGTCCCCTAAACATCCCCAGGAAGTTTATGTCATATATCTAAATATTTAAGGCTCAAATGAACCCCAAATTTCCACTAACACATTCCCCCCTGAGAGCAGAAAGAGACTGGTCTCCTTGAATGCACTTGTAAACATAACTTTTAAATTACAGAAATTTGGGGATAAAAGAAAAGAAGATAAAAACTAGCCACATTGACAAAAAGCCAGTTGGGGCAGTACCCTATTGGCATAAGAGTGTACATTCAAAACAAATGCATTCAACTCCCCATAGTTCAATTAACTTCACCCCAAAGTTCAATTTGAATCTTCATGATCCAGTGAAGGCTCTTCAGGCATCTTCATGGTGCTCTCTCCAAACAGATTCATTGTCTAAATTCTAGGGAGATAGCGAATTTCTTATCCTAAAATTATTCTCAAAGAATTTAAACTTTATATTATAGATTATAAAACATACATTCCCTTGTAAGGAGAATTATACATTCCCCCCCACCGAAATCACTCCTAAAAGAGTTAAAATTTTACATTATAGATTATAATACAGACATTATGACTATAAAACTCACACACACACCCCTGAGGAAAATTCCGAATAACACATTCTCCCCTGAAGAGGGTACCCCAGGTCAGCTAAGGATACATGGCTGAGTCACAGGGTTGTATGACATCAATTGGCAAAAGAAATTAAAAAAAAGTAAAATCCAAATAAAAGAGAAAAATTAACTTGTGAATGAAATGTAAAATGTCAAAATCTGATGTGCAAAAAATGTAAGGAAAAATAAATTTATAACAGGTCCTTGAATAAGGCCAAATTAAAGTGAGTTAAGCAGTTTGAAATTACCCATTCAAGAGCCAGGACTACAGAAAGTTGCCATTCTATATATAAGAGAAATAACAAGACCAAATATGTGTGCAAGGGAAATGTCTTTCCCTGGTTTGATTTTTTTTGCACCTTCTCTGGGAATGAGACATACTGATAGCCAATCTTAAGTGCTTACTAGGAAAAGAAGCCCAGGGGAAGTCTGGCCTCTACCATGTTAGAAAGCTGCAACCCCGAACCTCAAACACTAGTTTCAAGCCCTTCAGTATTGGCATAGAATTTCCTCAATCCATGGTCTGCATGACTTTTTGCTCCTTGGCACTTTGCAGATTCTCAGTTGGTCTCCATGACCTTGTGGCTCTTTTTGCTCCCTCTTTCTGGAATCAGACAGAGAGACATTAATCAGAGTCCCATAATATTTACCAATAATTGGCAGGTTACCACAATCTAAGGCTTTTTGGGTATGCATTAATATTATAATATATATTTATATTAAGCTTATATTACTGTAAAATCAAAAGGATTAACATTGATTATATGTACTTTAAGTACAAAAATGAGAAAAAAGGAAAAAATCAATCGCTCTATTAAAAAAATAAAAGGAAAAGCAATAAGAAAATTCAAAATTCAGGGAAAAATACAATGTTTTCAAGTATAAAAATGAGAAAGAAAAAAACTCAAATACTGTATTGCACAGAGAAGGAAAAATAATAAAAGAATGTTTTAAAAATAAAAAAATATATAGCTTAGAATTAGTGAAAGGTTTTTCACCCAGAAATGAGATCCATTTCCTGTTAAGCTTTTGCATGAACTGTGAGTGTAAATGTTTTTTACAAAATAGCAGATTCATAATGCACATTCAAATAAAGTACCATTATTTCCAATAACACATTTAAAGACAATAGCAAACAAGCCCATTATTATAATCACTTAGATTGTATTTTTATAAAATCCAAGATTAATTTTTTGTTCGAGAAAAATTATCAGGGAAAGAAGCTTGCTGACTCTGGATTGAGAATGAATTGTTTGCAGAAAGATGTCTGAAGAATCTATATTGCATCAAGAGATCCAGAATGAACTTTGGGATACAATTGATTGAACTGCTGGGGTTTGAATAGTTTCTTTGAATGTACATTTTATGCCAATAGGGGACTGCCCCCAATTGGTTTCTTGTCAATGCGCCTAGCAAAACATTGGTTTTGCGTTCTCTCACTTCCATTCCCCTCTTATCTCTAACTATTGTAGTTAGAAGACCTTTGTGGGTACAAGATGATTATGTTAAGTGATCACTTGGGGTGACTAGGCACCTAAGAATCATCAGGGTGGATTGTGTAAATGGAATTAGCTCATTCTCATTCATCATTTAGACTCTAGCCAACAAAAATAATGTCACCCCACCCAACTTAGAATTAAGTGGGGAGGGGAAGGTCTGTTACCCACACATGACAATAAGTAACAAATCAAAAACAAGGGATTTCCCTTTGGGCAGTCCAAAACAGTGTTGAGGCTGCCATTTGTCCACTTAAAATTAGAAGTGGATGCAGGAAGCGATGAAAGATGCTATCTTTTAAATATGATGGTAACTTCCTGTGGAAGTTAGTTGGCACTTTGAACTTGGTGTAGAAGGATCTCTGGTGAGACCTCAGACAGCTTCCCTCTGAATTGTCATGTGGTTAAGTTAGGCTGACTTCCTTTCTCCTCCCTTGGCATTTCTGGAGGCTCTACCCTCAAGGAGGCCTCTCTTGCCTCTATAATTGTAAAAGGCCTTGTGGCTAGAAGCCTTGGTTAATTAACCTCTGTGCTCCTTTGCTGAGCCTCTAAATTCTTACCTGGTCTGGACCTATGGTCCAGGCCAGTTTCTCTTTCTCAATTTCCCTACCTACAACCTTCCTAATTGTAAATAAACTTCCATAAAAGTCATCCTGACTTGGGTCTATTTTAATTTGAAATCAAATTAATCTGATTTCTGGCAACCATACCTAAAATATCTAGTTTCCCCTCTTACAATAAGTCACCAATATGTTTTGGGACACTAACACTCACAAATGGTCTCCCACAGATGTGTCTTGAATTTATCAGGTTAAAGATGAAGTTAGTAGGGATATTTGATGAAAGTGTTTCTCTCAGGGTGAACCTTGTGAGACTTCTAGCCTTGAGAAGATGATGGACACTTGTGAATCTCCACAACACAGAGCTCTGTATAGATCATGGAAATGTCTGAGTGTTCAGTGGCTGTATTGTGACATGGTCCTCTTATCTTAAATAACAGCTCAACTTTCCTCTTTTCATGTAGTGGATACTTTGGGATAGTGAAAGAGGAAAACCAGTTGAGTGTCTAGAATATCTCTAACTAGTCAGTTTTTGTCTGAGATGTACTCTATAATTATATCTCTCTTTCCTATCTCCTCTCTTTCCCCCCAACCCTGAAAGAAATATTCGCATCTCTTAACTAATAACCCCTAATTGTATTTCTTCCTTTTCAAGTGTATTTTCCCTTACAACAACAAAAACAAAAAATTAAGCAAAATCAAAACATGCAACATTCCACACCCATAGTCTTTCACCTCTCCAAAATAATGAGAGAGACTCCAAGCAGGCAGGAAACAAATATTTATTAATCACTATGTGTCAGGTACTGTTATATGCCAGAGAATGAAATAAAACCAAAATAAGGATAATCCCTGCACTCAAGTTGCTTATGTTGAAGATAACAGAGGCAGAGACCTGAAGTAAGATACCACATGGAGCAATGGTCACAAAGTCCAGAGAGTCAGAAGCAGCCCAGCGGGGAGTGGGATGAAGTCTGCCCAGCCTGGGCCCATCCCCCAAAGGGAAGCCATAAAAGGAACTCACTAGTGGAAGAAGGGAGCCATCAAGAAGAGGAAAGCTCCAAGGAGAGTAGCTCCTCGTTCCAGTTCTATTTTCGCTATCTTTCCTCATGCCCATTTTTGTTTTGAAGTCACAGAGAATCAAAATATACACAGATTTATACAATGAAAGGGGCTTTTTCAATTTTGCTTCTCCTCAATACTTCAGATTATTGTAAAGAAAGGCATTCCACAGATGTATGACTTGACTACAGCCATGAAATGTCAAACCTAAGAAATCCTAATGTTTTCCAGTCTACCTAGGGATTCAGTCTATCTATCAGGTGCCATGCTGAGCCCTGGGGAGATAAATACAAGCAAAGATCACTAGTGATGGCACCCAAAGCAGTGATGCCAATAGTAGCCCCTACAAAGCAATGGCAGTTTCAGGATTAAAGGTAATATTGAAAGTAATTCTGATGGCAGCAATTTTAATGCCACTTGTAACCTGCAGGGACTCCAAGTACAGTGGTATACATCATGGGCACAGCTCCAAAAGCGATGGAGTCAGCTGTGGCAAAGGTGACAGTATCAATGCCAACAGTAGTCCCAATAGCAATATTATCATCAGCAACAACAATGTCCCCCAAGTCTATGTTCCCAGTAGTGGTGATAATGGGAAAAATGGCAGTGGTGCCAGCAGCAATGACAATGATTGTAGTGACAACATTGGTGCCAACAGGACCATAAACATAAACAATGGCAATGGTGCCAACAGCAATGGTATCAGCAACAATAGTGTTGGTATCTATGGCAATGCTGAGAGAAGCAAAATTGTCTGAGTTCTCTGATGGTATTGACACCAGCAACAATGACATACCCCATAACCATGGTACCAGTATCATCAAAGGGAGAAACATCATTGCTGATAGCAGCAGGGACTGAGATCATGTTAGCAAAAACAGCATCAGTAGCAAAAGCAATAATGATACCACCAGCAGCCTTAGTGAAAACAGTGACCTGTGAAGAGTGAATTAAACTTTCTTTGTCTATAAATAAGCAACTTTTAAATTAATCAATCAAAAACTTAAGCACCTCTATTTAACACTAAGCAAGAGAATAAATGAGTCACTTACTAGAATAAGCTCACACCTCCAAAGGCTACTGCCACCACCCTTAGTGCTAGGCAAATTGAAAGACTGCAATTGGTTCCCATAAAGTGAGAGAGTGACAGGAAGTGACATGGAAAAAGGACTATAAAACGTCCTGAATTTCCTGTCTAAGGTCTTCTCCTATGGACTTCTTCTTTGGAGGACTTCTCCTTGGGACTTCTTTGGAGTTCATCTTTAGAGAGTCTGGGCCGGTAAGCTAGATTGAAGGAGGAGATTCTTTCCCTGGATCCTGCATTGGCTTGCTGGGTGAGTAGCTGGGCTTCCTTTCCTGGCTTCTGGAGGGATTGGTTCCAGAGAGGCCTTCCTTTTCTGGAGGAGGCTGCATTGGTGGAACCCTTGCTGAATATCTGGTTGAAGATTAACGAGCCCTTCTGGGGCTGAGCCAGACACCAGAGCAACACTTAGGGTGGCAGGCTAGACAATTCTTTACCTTCTTTTTACATTTTTCCACTTTCACTCATTCTACCTCTTTGTAAATAAAGCTACTAAAAGTCATTTTGACTTAAGCTACAATATTTTTAAATTGGCAACCATAATATTACTTTGGAACTTTCATTATTAGCATAAAAACTTAAATTTTAAATTCTTACAGACTCCAACAGAAGTGCTACCAAACATAACCATAAAATGTCACCAATTGAATGTTTTGAACAATAGCACCAGCAGCAATAGCAACACCAATGCCAAAGATGACAGCAAAAGAAATATGTACCATAGCACTAGAAATGATAGACAGAATATTGATGTGTAGGCAGCAATTGAAATAGTAATAATGCCAACAAAATTGCTCTCTACAATAGCAGGGTTGGATTTCAGCCAGAACCCCTCACAAGAACCCCATATTGATATAGTTCTTTAAGGTTTAGAGGCATTTTAGACACATTATATTATTTGATTCTCAAAATAAACCTCTGAGGTCTGTATGTATATTTATGTATTCAGATTGAGAAATGGGCATTCAGACTTGAACATTTTTCCTATGATCCCATAGCTAGTCAGTATCTACAGGATGATTTGAATTCAGATTTTTCTTACTTCCTAGAAAATATTCAATTGCAGTGTTTACTTAATGTGAAGTATGCCTATATCTGGCACTAACTTGTTTTGATAAATTTCTAAGCTACGATGAGAAAGAATTATTAGAATAATAAAAGGGTCTTAAAGAGAGTTATTTTGGTCAGACTGAATTCTTTAATTCTGTTCAAAGATTACCAACCTCCAAGTGCCATGGGCATAGTCTTATTGGATTACAGTAAGACATTTGATAAAGTGCATAGGCATGGATGATTAACTCTGTAGTTGCGGGGTTTGAGGGTTGGGACTATATGACTGAATAACCCCAATGGGTAGATTAATGGATCAATGTCATCCTGAGCAAAAATCTCTAGCAAAGGGACTAAGGTTCTCTCCCTGACCTGTGCTGTATAACACTTTTATCAATGACATGGATTAAAGCAGAGTTGACATACCTATTAAATGTGTAGGTGTCACAAAATGGAAGAAGAAACAAATCCAGTGGGTGGCAGAATTGGGATCCAAAAAGATAGGGGGAAGCTAGATTAGGGGGAATAAAGCAAATTTGATTCCAGCTAGCAAGCATGAACAGGAACATTAAATCTTGAATTTAATTTGAAAAGGAAAGCCAAGTAACATATAGGTGTCTCAGTAGGCAGAGAACTAGTCCAAGAGATGGGAGGTCCTAGGTTCAAATCTGACCTCAGACACTTCCTAGCTGTGTGATCCTGGGCAAGTCATTTAACTCCAGTTGTCTAGCTTTTACTTCTCTTCTGGCTTTGGACTGATACTTAGTATTGACCCTAAGACAGAAAGGAAGGGTTTATAAAAAGAAAAGGAAAAGGAAAACAAGTTACAGAAATGGAGGATGGAGGAGACATTCCTAGAAAGCCATCACTAAGAGACTTTAGTGCTCTCATGAACTGGCAGTGTAAATCAGTGGTGGGAAGGAGCAATCAGGAGAATTCATGGCATGGCTTCTTAGCCATGAACTCTAGTTTTCTAGTTTTACTTCAAGTATATAATCTAGAGACCAGGAATGGACAGTTATTCTTGATACTCCCTAGTCAGATACTGTCTAGAACCATGTTGGCAAACCTATGTATGGCATGAGTGCTGGAGCATTCCAGAGTTGGCTACTCCCTTCCCCCTCTCTATGCATGCCTGAAGACAATTCCCACATCATCCAACCCTCAGCCCAGCAGCCCAAAGAGAGTTCTTCCTACCTCCCATGTCTGGGGTAAGGTGAGGGGCTCACAGGCATGTGATGGATGCAGTTTTGGCACTTAGTCTCCAAAAGGTTCACCATCACTGATTGAGAGTATTGCGTTCAATTCTGGACACCAGTTTGAATGGCTGGGTAATCTTGCAAAGGTTCAGGCTGCTGATCTGTGTAATTTGAGTTGAAGGAAATGATATTGAGTTAAAAAAAAAAACAAGACATGGGGACACGGGGACACATAACTATTTACAGGTATTTGAATGGGGAATCATATGGAATTATAATAGTCAAAATTCACATAGCACTTTCATATGTATTATTCCATTTGATGCTCATAATTCTATGAAGTGGGGAAGCTGACCTTTTGGATTTTCCTCATACAGGACTCTCCATCTTCCACATTTCTTCCTCTACAATTGGCCATCCCGTTTGCATGCCTTGGCATCTCTCCTTCACCTCTGCCTCTTAGAATGCTTTCTTTCTGTCAATATGTTACTCAGATGTCACTTTCTACATGAAACTTTTCTCAATTTTCCCAACTATTGGTTTATTCCCTCCCTGATTACCTTTTAATTCAGCTACTTGGCCTTTATTTTGAATTTATTCTCTGTATATGTATGTATGCCATCTCTGCAAAAGAATGTCAGCTTCTCAGAGGGGGGATCTTTTTCCTGTTTAGCTTTGTATGTCCAGTGCTCAGCAGACAATAGGCAATAAATGTTTTTTTATTGACGAATTAAACAACAAATATTTATTAAGCCTTTACTATGTGCCAAGCACTGGGAATATAAATACGAAGAATGAAGGAATGAAGCAATCCCATTCAAATTGAGCTTGCCTTCTAAAGTGAGAAATAGCAAGTGCTTATCCAAAACTATAAAGCATAAATGTAAAACCAATGAAAACAAATGTATGCAAATTAATTCAATACAAGACTCTTTGGAAGAGTGGGTATTAGCTTGGGGTGGATCAGGTGGATCCTTTACATTGTAAAGAAAGAGAGTACTTTATGAGGCAAAAGTAAGGAAGGAAGACGTTCCAGGCAGGTGGAGTGGTCAGTGCAAAGGTATGGAGATTGGAGTTGTACTAATTGTTGTAAATAAGGATCAGAAAGAACAGTTTGACTGGATTGCAGAGTGAGAAAGTGAGCCATGTCCATTTGATCTTGAAAGATAGGTGAAACTTAACTTTAAAAGCTAAGCAGAGGAGTTTATCATTGATCCTAGGGGCAAGAGGAGGGTCAGTAGGAGTGGGTTGAGTAATATTTTTGTAGTATCTTCTTCAGCTCAAAAGGCAAAGGAAGCTCCAGAGCAGTGTAAATTGGTGTTGGAAGTTGTCAGAGTTGGTCTTGAGGAGCCAGGTGCTCCTTCTTGATTTGATTATTCTTCATGCCTGATGATGACTTTCTAGGCTGTATGCCGTTCTCCTTAGCTGGGTTATTGATGGAACTCCCAGTCAGCCCTGATGACAATTTAATATAGAATGTGGAAGACATAAGTGACCTTTCCTGGGAATCATGCTGACCTTTTTTCCTGTTAAGGGACTGTTTCATTTATCTAACTTATAGGAAATATTGTGATTGCTAAATGAACTGTCCAAGGCAAAGATCTCCCCTGTTCATTTTGAAACAGTTGAGTGGATAGTAGTCATAAGAGGAGGTCAAAGAGCATGGCTTCATAGAAGCCTTTGGAAATTCATGGTCTATGCTCACGCCTATGGAGCCATGGCAACCTTTTGCTGCTTTGTGTTGGCAAAGAACTCTCATTTTCTCTGTAGTCTGTGAATGGCCTCTACAGCAAAATCCATGCATAGCCAAGCATACCATGGAGCTCTTCAGTGACCCGTTGGCTGGGTCTCTGTATAGGAGAGGTCATTTCAGGCCAAGCAGCAAGAATGTCCAGCTCTCTCACCCTTTCTACCCTGCCAAGAAATGGAATCTTATTCCCTGGTTCTATCAATCAGAGATGCATGGATCAAACAAAAGAATAAGGTTTAGATGACTGGCAGTCTGGAGGTAATGGCAACCTCATTCATTGAAGATCTCTTAAATGTATGGAATTGAATTGAGAAATATAATATTTGGCAGTAGAGAATTGCCAGTTCCTCTGTTCTCTGTGCTAGTGAGACTATATATGGCATGCAATCTCTAATTCTGGGCACCATGTTTTAGATAGAACATAGATAAGATCAAGTGTCTAGAGATGGACAAATGGGCCCGTTTGGATCTTCTTAGCATATGAGAGCTCAGTGAAGGAAATGGAGACATTTGGCCAGGCAAATACTCAAGAGAAGCATGAATACTTCCTTTGTCACATGGATAAAGTGTTATATTTGTTGTTCTTAGCCTTATAGGGCATTACTAGGAGCAATGGGGAGGAGAGAAAGTATTAGAGAAGCTGACTTGGGTTTAATGTCAAGAAAAAAAATCTAACAATGTCAGAGAGAAGAAGGTGTCATAGTACATAGAGTATTAGACTTGGAGTTAGGAAAAACTGAGTTCAAATCCTCTCTGAGATAATTAATGGGCATGAGACCCAGATACAGTTACTCAATTTCTCTCTGCCTTAGTTTCCTCACTTAAAAATGAAGATACTGGGGCAGCTGGGTAGCTCAGTGGAGTGAGAGTCAGGCCTAGAGACAGGAGGTCCTGGGTTCAAATCCGGCCTCGGACACTTCCCAGCTGTGTGACCCTGGGCAAGTCACTTGACCCCCATTGCCAACCCTTACCAATCTTCTACCTATGAGACAATACACCGAAGTACAAGGGTTTAAAAAAAAATGAAGATACTAAATAGTATCTACCACCCAGGGGGCTTGTGAGAATCAAATGAGATAATTGTAAAGTACTTTTTAAAATTTAAAGAGCCTTATAAATTATCATCATCATCATCATCATCATCATCAATAACAACCACCATAGCTACAATGGGAGCTATCCCACAGTGTAGAAAGCAGCCTCAAGAGGAGAAATGTTCACCCTTCCTGAGGGTTTTCAGTTAGCAGCTGAATGGCTGTGATAAATGATGTGGAGAAGCCCTAACAAGATGGGACTTAGGGTAATATATGTGAGAAGGGTCCATCTTGACTAAGTCTGAGAAAAACACTTTTCCTTCTTGGGGCCTTATTTTCAGAATTGTCTCCTTTAAGGAGATTCACTAAAAATATGTCTGTAAAATGTAAAATGGAGCCGAAAGGGACTTAGAAGCCATCAAATCTCACTCCCTCATTTTATAAATGAACAAATTATGTCATAAGGAGGTTTGTTGACCTGCCCAAGGCCACAAAGTGGATATCTAAGGAAAGAGATTCAAACTCAGGTCTTCTCTACTCTTAGTCCAAAATTTATCCACTGAGACACCCAGCAGCCTTCTAATTATATGTAGGACATTACAAATTTGATTCAGCCTTCTTTGGCTATTATATTCCTGGGAGTTGTCATTTGGATATTTATTGCTGGAGCTGATTGGTGGATTCCTTCAATTTCCATTTTTCCCTCTTGTTCAAGAATATGAGAGCAGTTTTCTTTGATAATTTGATGTCTAGGAATATAATGTCTAGACTTTTTTTACCATGACATTCCTGAATCTATTTTCTAGTTAAGCTGTTTTTACAATAAGATATTTCACATTTTCTTCTATTCCTTTAATTTTGTTTTATTGTTTCTTGATACTTCATGAAGTCATTAGCTTTTATTTGCCGAACTCTAATTTTTAAAGAATGATTTTCTTCCATGACCTTTTGAACCTCTTTTTACATTTGGTCAGTTATATTTTTTATGAAACTCTTTTCTTCACTGAATTTTTGTACCTCATTTTCCATTTGACCAATTCTGTTTTTAAGCTATTATTTTCTTTTTGCCTTATTTTCATTTCTTTTCCCCATTTTTCTTCTACCTCTCTTATTTGATTTTTGAATTCCTTTTTGACGTCTTCCAGCTCCATTTTTTAATTGATGTATGCTTTGATCTTATTGTCCCCTACAGAGTCTGTGCCTTGCTCTTTTTTGTCTCCATAGAAATTTTCTACAGTTAGTTTTTTGTTTTATTTTTGCAATTAGCTCATTTCCCCAGTCTTTTTTTTACTTTTATTTTTATCTTAAGGGTAGTCTCCATTCTCAGGGTAGAGGGGACATTCACTTAAACTTCAGATTTTCCTTGTTGCTCCCTTCAGGTCTAGGTCTGGTTTTCCGTAAGATTCAATTTTTCCAAGGTGGGATGATGGTCTATGGGCTGAGAGTTCTAGACACTGTTGATTCAAACTCCGCTAGAGATTGCTGATGACTTTCAAGACTCAGAGCACTGAACCTTTGTTTTGGGGCTAGAGGTTTCACCACAGGCTTGAATAAGCCACGTCTCATGGATTTGGAGCCTCACTGCAGGCTTGTGCCAGGACTTGGACTTCAAGGGTAGGTATGGGATGCTCTGCCATTGGCTTAGGCAGGATCCTGGGGTTTTGAATTTAGCTTGTGCTCAGGTTAGGGACCTGGAGCAGTAGGTGGGGAGCAGTTTGCATTCCTCTGTGGATGGTTTTAGTTCTGCTTCCCAATTACCCTGCGAAATAGACTTTGTATACCTATCAAGTTGTTTTCCGTAGGAGAGCTATCCAATTCTGTTTCTTTGTTTGTTCTGGGACTCCAGGATTCATTTTGAAGGCTATTTTTAAGTTGGTTTGAGAGGATTCTCAGAGTGGTTCCAGCTTTGTCTGCTACTAAGCTACTATCTTGGGTTCCCCATGTCCCCAGCCTTCTTTGAAAAGAAAATCAGAAGCCCGAGAACTTCTGACCCTCCTCTGGCCCTTTTGGTTTTTCAGCCATGACAGAAAAGTGATTCACCAGGCATTTTAAAAAGTGCAGAAGGATTTCTAATGTGACAAAGAAGTCACATTCAAGGATTGGTTAATAACAGGCTAAGAAACACCTTTATAATAGAACAGAATTTTTAAAAATCATCACAAAGTGTCCTCCCTGGCTTGTTTGTTTGCTATTATTAAGAATATCCAGTCTAGAGAGAAGCACTTGGACCTTCATCAAAAGCCCCAAATTTAAAACCCACCTCAAATACTGAACTGCTATGTGATTATAGTAATCATTACAGTTTATGTCACCAATTCTTGGTTCTATACCTCATTTTCTTCATCTGGAAAATGGGGGAAATGAAACCTGCCCTATATACATTCCAAGTTTGTCATAAGGAGCACATGAGTACCTGCAAAGTTTTTAGTCATTCTTAAAGTCCAATCTAAATGTCATCTTTAAGTGTTATAACCCTAAATTCACACCTTATGTTGCTATGGGTAAACCTAACAACAGGATAAGAAAGGAATGCATAAATAGGTCCAAGGGCTCATGAATTATGCAGTCCAGATGTTAACACTTTAAATGTTTTCTAATATTAACTCTCCCTAAATAGTATCTTCTGCTGACACTAAATGTGCACTTTGAAAAGTGAGAAACAAGGAGAGAGCATGCACCCCAACCACCCTCCAGACCACCTTTACAGATGAACTCCTGGAATGGGGGATAGCATATGAAGTTTTGGGTCAAGATATGGGTTCAGATCCTTTCTCAGACCCTTGCTAGCTGTATGACCCCAAGAAAGTAACTTAAAATCTCTTTCACTCAATTTCCTTACCTATAAAGTGGGGTTCTTAATAGCTTCATGAAAATACAATGAGATAATGTATGGAAAGTCTTCAGTTACCTTTGAATGTCCCTTAGGTATGTCATTGTGGACTTGGGTACATTCTCACCATAACCTGTATTGGTGCCAATTGTGTTCAAAACAACATGTCTTCATTTGTTAATAGGTGAGAAAATTTAAATTATGGGGTTTTTCTTTCTTGTTGGGTTTACTTGCAGCTCCCAGGTGAATTACTGGGTCTTGTCCACTTCCACCATCCCTGAGACTTCCTTGGATCCACATAAAACCCTGCCTTTCTGTTACTCAGAACTGACCAGGACAAACTCTGATTAATGGCTTTCAGGCTGCATTCTCTTGGTCTGTGCCACCTCAGCAAGTGAAAGACCTCCCCTTGCTGCAGTTGGGGACAGCAGAACTCTCTTTGTTGGACTTAGTGTCACAAAATCAACCTGTCACAGAGTCTGATCTGACAGACTTGCCCTGGATGTTATTAGCCTTAAAAAATAGCAGTGACATAATGTCAGGTAGATTCTAGGATACACAGAGGCCTGTTTCTTTGTGTTTTGGCCCAAAGATTTGCAGTTTTGGATCTTATGAGATAGAAACATTCTCTCTGCCTCTGTCTTCATCTATCTCTATCTCTCTGCCTATTTGTCTGTCTCCCATCCTCCTTCCTCTTTCCCTTCCTTCCTCCTTTCCTCCTTCTCCTTCCCTCTCTCTCTTTCTCTCTCTCTCTCTCTCACTCACTCACTCACACACACACAAACACATATACTCACACCCTTTTCTAGGTTCATCAGCATCATAAAAAACACCATTATATGGCATTCTCACTCACACACAAAAATGTAAAGAGATGTTCTTTTGCCATTGCCCTTGCATTCCAGTCTTAGACTGCTTTTAGGAAATGAAGCTGCACATATTAGCCACAACCCTCAGTCTATCCAGACTAGAGATTGATTCTGATGACCCTCAGCTATTAGGGGTTTGTGAGGTTTTACACAAGGTGGAGTTGGAGTCTTTACAGATAAATCAGTCTACAGTAAGCAGAGCCTAGCCACATTTGAATACCTCAATTTTAAGTAGACCAGAAGTGGAAAAACCCAGGGTCTGGCATATTTCCTTGGGTATCAGGGATTTCATCCATGATGGGCACTCATCATTCTAGATGTTACTGTTCTTGTGCCCATCCTCCTCTGTCAAGAGGAAAGCACTCCATGTATCCAACCTCAATCACTTTGATTATGGACCAAAAATAGACTTCAGTTGTTAGGATTGTGGTTATCACAAAAAGATATAGCATTCAAAGGGAAATTGCTTGGAAATTAGCCAGATAATTCTTGAAATACTCTCATGGCCACTCCTACAAGAAAAATGATTTAGTATAAGGAATCTTTTCTTATCCTCTGGATTTGTGCTCCATAATAATCCTCTGAGGTAAAGCAAAACAAGGCAGAATCCCTGCTTTCAATTTCAGGTAGCTCTTCACATGAATGAATGAATGAATGAATGAATGAATGAATGAATGAATGAATGAGTGGATGGATGAATAAATGGGTGGATGGATGAATAAATGACTACAGCTTTCACTATGCCTTTAGTATGTGTGGAACACTGTGCTCTACATGTAGGGGATATAAATAGAAAAGAAAAATGGTTCCTGTTTTCAAGGAGCTCACATTCTAATGGGGAAACATCATAAATAGGAGATTCCAAGTGCAAGTCAGATGGGAAGACTCCATGATGTGTAGGTTCAATAACAAAGCAAATGACAATTCTTTTTCTATATTTCCCACTCATAAAACCACTTGCATTATTCACATTGAACCATTTGACAGTCAAGGGTTTTGGTGGTGAGGACTTTCTTTCTTTGGTATTCAGGAGCTGTGGCTGCTAAGGAGGTGGGGAGATCTCCCTTGCATCTGAAGAGGAAGATGCCAGATCACATCTCCACACATTTTGTTTCTAAGGCGATTTTGAGAAAAGGATTATAGAAAGGAAAGACACTGCATTACATCCATAGTTATTTGGTGAGGTATGCAGTTGCAGAAATAAATTGGGTCCAAGGTTCTTGGTCAGCACAAGGACCTGGAGGCTCAGGGCTCTTAGACTTTTATATAATTTTTACATAGTACAAGATGGGAACAGGAATGCATCAGAGAATGTGCTAATGTCTTGTGAGTGGGAGGAGGTTACAGAAAACATAAGAAGGACACGAAATTTGAAGATGGCAGTTTTGAGAGGTGAAACACTCAGAAAATAGAAGACTACTCACAAAATTGAGTCACTTTGGCTTAACAAAAATCACCTTAAAATAACTTTTAAAATTACCTCAGTTTTCTTACCTGTAAAATAAGAATAGTAATAGAAATCTAAAAAGAGATAGTGGTTACAAGGGAGAAGGTTTAATCTGAGGACTCTTTGGTTAAAGGTCTTGGGTCGTCTCCACAGGGCGCTTAGGGGAGGTGGTAGTGGTTGTTTAAATTGCCTACTACATGCTGCCTCCCATCTCTCCTTCAGGCTATCTTGCTACTTCAGTTTGAAATCTATAGTCTGACCCTGCTGAGTCATCCACAATCATGCCCATGAGAGCTACCCTCTCCTCCCTCAAGTCTTCTGTTCTCTTTTTTTTATCCCTTTGTTGTTGTTCAGTTATTTCAACCATGAACAACTCATGACCCCTTTGGGGATTTTCTTGGGAAAGATTCTGGAGTAATTTGCCACATCCTTCTCCAGAGGAAACTGAGTCAAACAGGATTAAGTGACTTACCAGGGTCACATAGCAAGTATAGTAGATACAGCTGTTACACACAAAAAAATAGTACTTACCTTCAAGGAGCTTGAATTCTAATGAGGAAAGACAAAACACAAAAGGGTCTTAGAAGTGTTTGGGGTGGGGAGAGCATACTCTTGGGAGAAAGACTTTCTAGTGAAGAGCTGGGAATGTCTAGAAAGTAATACGTAAAATACAGAGTGACAGGAACCTAGCCTCGACATATCAGGAAAGCATAGTCTGAGACAGGGCTTAATAGGAAGTAGAGAGGGCTATAGGAGAAGAGGTGTCCCTGGCGTTAGAAGGTTCCTGGCAAAGAAATGGTGTCCAGAAAGTGAGGAGAAATCATATGCAATCATTAGCAAATTTTTAAAAGGGAGCTGCCAATCCTAGATTTGATGAGTATCTATTTTTTATTTATTCATTGATTCATTCACTTATTCATTATATATAATTTATTATTTAATTTAAGATCTTTATTTTATTAATTAATTTAGAACATTTTTCCATGGTTATAGAATTCATGTTCTATCCCTCCCCTCCTCCCACCTCCTCCCATAGCCGACACACAATTCCAATGGCTTTTATATGTGCCATTGATCAAGACCTATTTCCCTTTATTGATATTTGCACTAGGGTGCTCATTTTGAGTCAATATCCATATTTATATCCCCATCAACCCATGTGTTCAAGCTGTAGTTTTTCTTCTGTGTTTTTACTCCCACAGTTCTTCCTCTGGACATAGATAGCGTTCTTTCTCATAAGTCCTTCAGCATTGTTCTGGATCATTGCATTGTTGCTAGTAGAGAAGTCCATTATATATAATTTTGCCACAGTCTATCCATCTCTGTTTATAATGTTCTCCTGGTTCTGCTTCTTTCCCTCTGAATCACTTCCTGGATGTCGTTCTAATTCACATGGAATTCCTGCAGTTCGTGATTCCTTTCAGCACAATAGTATTCCATCACCAACATATACCACACTTTGTTCAGCCATTCCCCATCTGAAGGGCATACCCTCGTTTTCCAGTTTTTTTTTGCCACCAAAGAGTGAGGCCGTAAATATTTTTGTGCATATTGTAAATATTTTTCCCCTATGATCTCTTTGGGGTATAAACCCAGCAGTGGTATGGATGGATCAAATGGTAGGCAGTCTTTTAGTGCTCTTTGGGCATTGTTCCAAATTGCCAGCCAGAATGGTTGGATCAGTTCACAACTCCACCAGCAATGCATTTATGTCCCAATTTTGCCACATCCCCTCCAGCATTTATTACTTAACTTTGCTGTCACGTTAGCCAATCTACTAGGTGTGAGGTGATACCTCAGAGTTGTTTTGATTTGCATTTCTCTAATTATAAGAGATTTAGAACACTTTTTCATGTGTTGATAGTTTTGATTTCTTTATCTGAAAATTGCCTATTCATGTCCCTTGCCCATTTATCAATTGGGGAATGACTTGACTTTTTGTACAATTGATTTAGCTCCTTGTATATTTGAGCAATTAGACCTTTTTCAGAGTTTTTTGTTATAAAGATTTTTCCCAATTTGTTGCATTCCTTCTAATTTTGATTGCATTGGTTTTGTTTGTACAAAACCTTTTTGATTTAATGTAATCAAAATTATTTATTGTACATTTTGTAATTTTTTCTAACTCTTGCTTGGTCTTAAAATCTTTCCTTTTGCTGAATATCTATTAAGGGGTTACCATATGCATTATGGCAGGAAATAGAAATATAGAAATAAAACAGTCCCTGTCCCCAAGAAGCTCACATTCTAGAGTGGGAAAAACAACTTGAATATATCTAAATATATACAAAACAAGTGCAAATAAGGTAAATTAGGGAGAGGATGGATTGGATATGAGGAGGCAGAACATGGATCAGGATAGGTTTCCTATATCAGGCAATGCTTGAGCTGAGCTTTTAAGGAAATTAGGAATTTAAAAGGTGGGTTGGAAGGGGGAGATCATTCTAGGCAACTGTGAATCAGTGAGGGATCTTCCTCAGTTGCCCTCCTTTTCTAATTTAATGATGATAACCAATCCAAGAGAGTCTTATTACTAGCCACAGTAAGTTTCATGAAATATATCCAAGGCCGAAAGGTTTACTAGATGGAAAGGGATCTATAGGAAAAGCATTTCTCTCTGTTATGATGAATGGTCTGTTTTATCATTTAAGCACAATTCTGGCACTTAATAATAATAACTTTATCTGTCCATCTAAGTGTTGACAAAGTTTAGGAGAAAAAATTAGCCCTCTGTGCCCCAGCTAGATGTCATCAAAATGAGCCCCCAGTGGGATAGCCACAGAAAACGTACAAGTCACCAATGATCTGATCAAACTCTCCTTTCAGAGGAGAGTTAACAACAATTCACATTTTTAGAACGCTTTATGGTCTCCAAGGCCCTTTTTCTTCACCAAAACCCTGTGAGGTAGAAATAGTAAATATTACCATCTGCATTTCATAGAGCACAAAACTGAGGCTGAGAAAGATTAGGTGACAATCCAGGATGAAGCAGGTAGAAGATGTCTGAGAGGGCACTTAAAAACCCAGGTTTCTTACCTTCCAGGTCAGCACTTGATCCACCACCCTGCCACTTCTAGAACTCAGACCATTTGTCTGCTCTCTCATATTGGGGAAACTGGGCTTGAAGAGGTCATCAAGAGCAAAGATGATGGGCACTATCTAAATCCAAATGGATCTCCTGCTCTCAAAGAGGCTTCGAGCACTACAAGCCATTTGAGGTCACGTTTCATCCTCTTGATGAGAGGGATGTAGCCATAATCTCTCAATCAGAGGTGCCTTATGACATCAGGAAAGCCTGGTAGGCAAATGAATGAACTAGGCTGAAGTCTGCTTCCAGTGCTTCCAGAAATTCCCTTTTTAGGTTTCTTGTTCTCCCCAAAGCCTGTTCGAGCAAAGAAAGAAGTGCATCCATCCTTTCCGTTCCCACCCTACCCCCAGGGATTCCACCAAAGTAGCATGGCTCTGCCTGCCACTCTATTGAGTTTGGGGCTTTCTGTCTATGCCTCAGGAGCTTCAAGGACTTTCCATAAAGGAAGATGTGAGTGCATGTAGGGGATTTTCTTCAATGAGCTGCTTTCTATAAGGAAAAAAATAGCTAATTCTGTTAAAGAAAGGACAAGATGGTTACACGACAGCCTGCCTCTGGGGGTGGAGATCAAGTGCACGTTACCTGACAATGTGTTCTTCTGTGTTTGTACCCATTTGGGGATATTGATAAAATGTACTTGATATCTTATCTATCACAATTTTTCTGCCTCACTTCCCAAACTAGGGTGTGAAGTCACACCTTACACCCCCTCTAGTCCTCCTCTCCTTCTCTCTCTCTCTCTCTTTCTTTTTCTCTCTCTCCTCCTCCCTCTTTCTCTGCTTCTCTACCATCCCCTCCCCGATTTTCAAGATTAACAAAACATCACTTTTCTTAGTCTTTTTTTTATCTTTATTTTTTCATTCTCAATTGGCCCAGTTTGAAGTTCCTGAGAATAGGCTACATGATGGCCTATAAATAAGAGAACAGATGTAAGTTTCTTAAATCAGTGGTTTTTGTTCAGAAATTACTTTAAATTAAGAGAAAAAAATTTATCCCAAGTTCAACAGCAGAGAACTGATTGTCCCTCTGCAGGGCAAATGAAAGCTTTTTCGATTATCTATTTTTCTTTCTGTTCCATAAATAGTAAAAGATATTTCAGATCTATACTTCACTAAAGGTCATCTTCAGGAAATTCAGTCTCAATGGTCTTCATTCTCAAAC
Organism: Gracilinanus agilis; assembly: GCF_016433145.1. Taxonomy (NCBI): domain Eukaryota; kingdom Metazoa; phylum Chordata; class Mammalia; order Didelphimorphia; family Didelphidae; genus Gracilinanus; species Gracilinanus agilis. The sequence goes on along the minus strand of NC_058134.1, from coordinate 4,635,352 downwards.
TGACCTTCCTCTTTGTTGGGCCCCATGTATCTTGGCAAAAACAACCAAATGGCTGGCTGCCAGGAAACTCTTATTAACACCCTCTAGTGACTTGCATTCTTATCTCAAAAAAAAAAAAAAAAAAGAAAGAAAGAAATCTCCCATCAACTGCTCCCCCCTCAAGTGCCCCAAATGCTAGAGATTAAATTTCTTGGTCACAGACATTGTAGACAAGAGAAGATAAAGAGTCAACATAATTGTATGGTGTAGAAGTGATGGGGAATATTTTAAAAATGGCTGACTTGGAAAAGTTCAATATTTGAATTTTTGATAGCAATTAAAGCAACGATCTGCCTAAGTTCTTGGTATATTTATATAAATGTGTGTGTGTGTGTGTGTGTATGTGTGTGTCAAGTCAATAAATATGTGGCTATGAAAATTTTTGTAGCTATACACATATAGATTTTTAATATAAAATTTTCTCCATTCAATCTCTCATTACGACACTAAGTTTCTACATCTGATATTGTTAGTATGGTGCAGTGGGCAGTCAATCTTAAACTGGCAAAACTTGAGTTCAGGTTTTACCTGTGATACTTATTATTAGTGTGGCCATGGACCAGTTCCTTGGTCTCAGTGCTCTAGGCAAAGCAAATTGTCCATCTGTATTGGTAGAGGGGGCTTTCACTAATGATCAGATGTCAGGTGTGATGCCCTCTCCCCCCTGGAGCTTTGTGCCATGTCCAGGGGCTGTGTTCCCTTCATTGAACTCTAAGCTGCTGGTGGGCAGGTCCTGGATGGGTCTTGGCTGTTTGTTTCCAGCAAGAGCTGGAGATGGGTCAGTCAGCAGCATCAGCAAAGGACAGGCAGTAGTATCCGTCACTTCTGAGACTCTGATCTTGTCACACACTCTCCATTCTCCAGAACTTACTGGAGAACCCCAAAGGCAGCAAGACAGAAACCTTGGCTTCCTGTGGGGCCATGGCCTCAGCACACGTCTGCTCTACTTCTCAGAGACCCTTCCTGTGGTTCTTCTCTCAGGGCTTGTTGAATCTGGTTCTGTGTTGGATATCTGGTGGTACCTAAGGTAGAAGAGAGAATAGCTTCGTCTGAGGGCCAGAAACTTGAGCACATGGCCAATCTCAATTATAGTCTTTGCTGTTGTACCTTCAATTACTCTACTACCCTTCTTGAGCCCCAGTTTCCTTAACTAGGTGGTGTGGTGGATAGAGCGTGGAGGTAGGAAGACCTGAGTTCAAATCTGACCTTGGATATGTTTTAGCTGTGCGCCTCAGGGCAAGTCACTCAACCCTATTTGCTTCAGTTTCCTGAGCTGGAGAATGACAAACCACCCCAGTATCTCTGTCAAGAAAACCCCGAATGCTATAAATATTTTTAGCTGCGCTCTTTGTGGTGGCAAAAAACTGGAAAGCAAGGGTATGCCCTTCAACTGGGGAATGGCTGAACAAATTGTGGTATATGTTGGTGATGGAATACTATTGTACTCAAAGGAATAACAAACTGGAGGAATTCCACGTGAACTGGAAAGACCTCCAGGAATTGATGCAGAGAGAAAGGAGCAGAACCAGGAGAACATTGTACACAGAGACTGATACACTGTGGTAAAATCGAATGAAATGGACTTCTCTACTGGCAGCAATGCAATGACCCAGGACAATTCTGAAGGATTTATGGAAAAGTATGCTACCCACATTCAGAGGAAGAACTGCAGGAGAGGAAGCACAGAAGAAAAACAACTGCTTGGACACTTGGGTTGAGGCGGACATGATTGGGGATGTATACCTGAAAAGACCACACCCATGCAACTATCAATAATGTGTAAATAAGTCTTGACTGACCACACATAATAAAACCAGTGGAAATGTGAATTAGCTATAGCGGAGGGGGCAGGGGTTGAGGGGGTGAAGGGGAAAGTAAAAACATGAGTTATGTAACCATGGAAAATTTTTCTAAAAATAAAAAATTATTAAAAAAAAAACCCGAATGGAGTCGTGAAGAGTCAGGCACAACTGAAGCAACTGAACAGCAACAGCAAAGGTGGGGATGGCATGGCATCTGCCCAGGCTCTCTCAATAGGCCTTTCTGAGGCTGAGGAGCTGGCATGCAGCCAGGGAGGGGATAGGCTGTAAAGTCCTGCCCAAATGCCAGGGATCGTGAAGAATGAGGATGAGGAAAGGTGTTCCCACTGCCTGAAAGGGTGGCGATGAGCTGGCTGTTGGATACTAAGACTAAAAAAAGAACATCTTAAAAGCAGATAGAAGAATGGGGAAATCTTCACACCCGGGGCCTTTGGGAACAGGAGTCAGCAGTCCGGAGGACCTGCACTGCTTGTCCTGAGGGGGTCCGTGATGTGCTAAAGTTTAGGACATTCGTTGTTGTGTGCCGGATGATGCTGAGCTATCAGGAAGAGGAGGGAGAGCTTTGTGAGATTCTTAAAGAAGCTGGAGGAGTGGGAACTACTGGACACAACACAGAATGGGGACAGACAGGGAGGCTTTGGGTTTGTAAAAGAAGAACGAACCTTCGGTGTCTGCATGGGAGAGAGGAAGACCTGAGCGTCAACTGTCAGATCTGCCGGGTACTTCCTGTGCCTCTGACAAGTCTCTTAACATCTCAGCGCCCCCAGGGAACTCTTCGAGACCCTGAATTGCAGAGAAGTGACAGATCCGCCTTGGCAGGAGGAGCTCTTCATGGAGGGAAGGCGCAGCCGGTTCCCATTTCAGCCCAAGGTTCAGTTCCTGGAACAGCAGCTCACTGACTCCCAAGGGGTTACTCTCATGAGATGAGCCTGTGAATAACTTTCACCTCTTCCTGATGAGGCCAGGATGTGGGAAGACCAAGTAAAGGAAATGACCAAGTGCTGCCTGTCTGATAGAAGAAGCCTTTAGCTTAAGCTGGGACACGAATCGCCTTTCCCCAGTATTTGGCTCAGTGGCTGGAGCCTAGAAGTAGCTCATCTTCTCATCTCTTTCTTCAAATCTCCCCAAACACTTGCCTTCCAGCACAGGTGGAACTAGATGGGGCAGTGGGGCCTCTGTCCCAGGGCAACAACTTTCAAGGTGCAAACTGGCAACACCGTCATCCAGTTAGCCAGAACAATGAGTTAAAATTGAATGGGGCTAGCCAGAGAGATGCTTCTGTCTTCTCCCTTCATCACAGTGCAGAAGCCGGTGTCTCCGCATCTGGGGAGCCCCTCTCGGTGGTAGTCAGTGTTCAAAGGAAGCTGTAATCTGCACTGCTCCCTCCCGGTGGAATTATGACCCTGGCTCTGAGCACAAAAAGGCCACCTTGTGCCTTGGTATTATGGCTTGTCAATGGGGGTGAGTCCATGTTCTCTCGGATGACATATATGGGATGGGCAGAGAGAGCACAATTGTTTCAGCCCACTGAGGTGGTATGTTATGAGTCGCTTCTGGGACCGGCTCTTCTCCCTCCCCTCCTTTAGGAATACAGATCAGAGGACAGGGAAGAGGCTGCCTCTCGGCCCCTGTGGGAGATCCTGCCGCAGGCCACAGGGGCTCTTGTGAAGGCAGAGAGGAACAGGGACCTGCCAGTGGCTGGCAGGAGTAGGAGAAGGAGAAAACCTCAGCCCCACTTCCAGGACAAAAAATGGCCTGCTGTGGTGAAGGCTTTTGTTCTGGGAGGGCCAAAAGTCAATAAGGAAGCTTAGAGAGAAGATAGAACAGCCCACAATGGCGGGATCTCTAGAGAGTAGAGCCTGGCCATCCCCGTGGGGAGCAGCCCCGGACTTCACAGGAGGCTGGCCAGACCTGGGGAAAGGGGTGAGCATTAGGGCACTTCAGAGAAGAAGACTTTGCCAACTGAAAGGGAGGCTGGCAATGCTCAGAACTCGTGTCCAAGCTTAAACCTGCCCATGAGCCCTGATCTTCTGAAAGGCTTTGCTAATTCACACACATACTTGAGAGGTGCCAACCAATGGGCACCGACCAAGGTAGAGTGGATACTGCTGTGGTTCCCCCCAGGCACCTCTTCCTACCTGGAAAGTACCCCTTCCTTATCTCTGCCTTCCCAAATCCCCTATTTTACAGATGAGGGAACTGAGGAAACCAGAAGTTAAGCAACTTGCCCAGAGTCCTAGAGCTACAAAGTGTCTGAGACTGGACCAAAGGCCTCGATCATTTAACTTAAACTGAAATTCTTTTCCAAGAAAGATTTCATGTAGTTCAAGGCTTTGCATATAGTGGATAATTCAGCAAAGTGGGTTGCATTGAATAGCTCTAGCCAGGGGTTCCCAAACTTTTTTGGCCTGCCGCCCCCTTTCCAGAAAAAATATGACTTAGCCCCCTGGAAGTTATTATTTTAAAAATTTTAATAGCAATGAATAGGAAAGATCAATGCCCCTGTGGCCATCACCGCCTCCCTGGATCACTGCAGCACCCACCAGGGGGCAGCGGCGCCCACTTTGGGAATCTGCTCTACACAAAGGCATTTAGTGGGCTTCAGGGCAGAACTGCAAAGGTGGGTTAGTCCAATCCTTTCTTTTTGCAGATAAGGAAAATGAGGCCGGGAGAGCCACACAGGAAGTGACAGGGCCCGAATAGGAACCCGGGGCCTCAGGAGCTCAGGCCAGAGACTTTTGCACCCCATCAAGAAACTGTCGGGTCTCCACTCCCTGCGTCCAGTGTAGGACCATCGGGCTTTGCTTTAATCGTCTGTATTTGCAACTTGACTGTGAAGCGGCTGCAGGAGGGTGCGAGGAGGCAGGAGACCTCTGGGCAAAGGGATGGCGGCCCTACCAGAAGAGCAAAGACAAAGCAAAGCCCAGGCAAAGATGCCCAAGGGAGCAGGGAGCAGAGACGCCCCCGCGCCAGGGCCCTGGGGAGAGGGCGCAGAGGTGCTGCCTCTTCTCTGTCCGTGCTGGCTGCCTCCATTTCCCCCCGCTGTGCATTTCGGAGGGGAAAGACAAGGGAACAGAGCCCTGGTGCAAACACTGGGGCTCGGCTGGGCCAGCGGCTCAATTATTCATAGCTGAGCTGCCTTGTAAAGATCTCATAAATTAATAACACACGGCTAAGTAGCCCATCCATCAGCGCTATAAAAATATTTGTGAGCCTCCATAAGCGTTCCTGGGCGGGGGCAGGTAAACACACGGGCCGGGCCGGCTCCTTCCAGAGCAGGGTTCGCGAGATCTAAAGAGGGGGGGAGGGGGAGGGGGCGGGGCGAGGGCAGCGAGAGGGAAGGCGGACCAGATACAGGCGCCTGATTGCGGAGGTGCTTCGCTAGTCTTAATAGCTGCGCCACTGCGGGCAGGAGTTTGTATTGTGAGCCGGGCGCGGGGCTCCGAATGCCGAACCAGACAGGCATTCATTAAGCATGAATTACTCTTTTTGGGGAGGGGCTGGCCGGGGAAGGAGCGCCGCCACTTCGGGGCGGACGGCAGCGTCCCCCGCCTCCTCCGCGCCCCCTCCCGCTGCCTGGGAAGGTGATAAATCGTTGGCTGCAGAAACAGCGGGGAGGCTTATTAATAGACGCCTTCAGCTCCCCGGCAATCACTCGGAGCGCAAATGACATGACACAAAGGTTTTCCCTTCTCAGCGCCCGAGACGTGCATTTCCGAGGAGCGTTTCTGGGAAATTGATAGGACTTTGTGGCTGCCGCCAGCCGGGGCCGCCTTGCCATTGGGCAGCTTTTATAAATGGGCCGCCACCTGCGCAGTCATTCCGGGGTTCTCCTCCTGATGGGTTTCTAATGTCCTTCTCGGCCTGCGCTCTGGAAACAAAAGGACGGCTGGCCGAGCCGCTGGATTCTCCGCTTACTGGAGGAATCAGCAGGCAGGCGAGGGCGAACAGCCGTTTGTTTGAGGGCTGATTTCAGCGCGGAAAAGCAACCCAACTTCAAACAGGAAGCTCTGGAGCTGCCTCGGCCGCCCTCCCCCACCGCCATCCTCTGGGAGCAGCTCCTTGCTCGCCCCCCCCCCCCCCAGTGCTCCCCTTTAATGCTGATTCAGGTCCCTCCCTGCTTCCCTCCCTTCCCGTGAGTGGCTGCAGCTGCTGCTTACAAATGCGGGCAGCTGAGGAGGAAGGACAGCGCCAAGTCCGGTCCTCAGAGCAGCCAGCCCGGAGCGCTCTTGGTTAGGCGAGCAGCCTTTGGAGTTCGCGGCTGAAATGTAGCTGAGGATTCTGGGGGAAATCCAAAGCCTGCTCAGAGCAGACACTCAGCCGGGCCTGAAGGGCATCTCCCCGCCTCACCGATGGCTGCAGCTTTTTAGGGAAATGCAGAGTATGGACTGGCCCCCGCAGTCTTTCCTAGTGGTGTGGCTTCCCGGGGTCGCCACTTCAGAATCGGAGGCTTCCTGTCATTGTTCTGAGTAGTTGCCCTCTGCGGCCTGTTCCTCAGTTTGCTCATCTGCAAAATGAGGATGCAAAAGGGACAGACTAGAGCAGAGCCTTAGAGATTTGGAGCTCCAAAGAACCTTCGAGGTCACCTGGTTCATCTCACTAGTTTACAGTGAGGTAAATAGAATAGGGAAACAGACTTACCCAGGGTCACTCGACTAGCAAGTGCCAGAGTGAGTACGAGAACAAGGCTCTGCTGATCCCTCTTCTCACTCCTTGTTCCTGTGGATGAAATGAACCCAAGAGCTCTGTTGATATAAAGTCATGGCTCGTCTCTCTCTCTCTCTCTCTCTCTCTCTCTCTCTCTCTCTCTCTCTCTCTCTCCTGCCATCCCTTGAGCCTTGCTGACATCTCAGTTAGTGCAACAAGCTCTTCCCAGATCTTACCAAACAGCCTCTATCCCTTCTTAAGAAGTCTGAGGAGAGACGGCTGATAGATTATCTTTTAATCTGGGCTAATGCTGGAGCTTCCTAATTCCTTTCTCTGCTTCTAGCCTTCTCTCTTCCCAGGCCGTCCACTATCTTCTTATAAATTGGTTGCCCAAAGAGCAGGTCATCCATGTCCCCCCTAGAAAATTCCCCCAATGTCTCCCTTCTGCCTTTACCTTTCAGTCCCGGAATGCTCTTTCTCCTCACCTCCATCCCTGGCTTCCTTGAAAGCTCAGCCTAGGTATCACCTCCACCTGGGGCTGTTGATGAAAATCCAGAAGAAAGTCCATTGTTCCCACACACACACACAATCATAGCATCTCTGCAGTAGAACAGCATCTGCCCTGAACCTGGATGAAGGCCACCCCACTCTGGAATCCCTGGACAGTGGCCTCTGCTTGGATACCTCTATAAAGGGGGATGCCCACCACCTCCTGAGGCAGCCTGCTGCATAGTAGGAGAACTCCAAGGGGGAGGAGCTTTTCTAGGCATCAAGACTTAATCTGGGGGGCAGCTGGGTAGCTCAGTGGATTGAGAGCCATGCCTAGAGATGGGAGGTCCTAGGTTCAAATCTGGCCTCAGACACTTCCCAGCTGTGTGACCCTGGGCAAGTCACTTAACCCCAATTGCCTACCCTTGCCACTCTTCTACCTTGGAGCCAATATACAGTATTGACTCCAAGACAGAAGGTGAGGGTTTAAAAAAAAAGATGTAATCTGTCTCTTTGGATTTAATCTATGCTTGTCTGTATATACCCTCTAGCAGAAGGTGCTCTTTGAGGGCAGGACCATGTCATTCTTGTCTTTGTCCCCTGATGTGCCTGGCATGTCACAGGTTCTTAATAAGTGTTCTCTGAATTCGGTTGCATCACAACTTTCCATATTGCTCCTAATTCTGCCCCCAGAGGCCAAGGACAATAAGAATCAACCTGATCCTTCTTCCCTATGACAGCTGTTGGCTGTCACCTGAAGGCAGTCCTCATGTCCCCTGCAGCTTCTCTTCTTCAACTTGAACAGCCCCAGTTCCTTCATGGCACCAAGTCAAGACCCCGTAGCCTCCTTTTAATACTCTTCAGGGACCTTCTAGAATGTAGGGGCCCTTCCCCATCTCAGGAGATCAGAAGCTTCCCAAAGTCAGAGGCCGTTTTACTTTGAGTTTTGCATCAAAAGGACCTTGAAGACGACCATGCCTATAGCAGACTCTCAGGAAGTACTTGTCTGATTGATTGTTGAATCAAAACTTCATTCATGCTGCCAGTCCCCTGCTCAGACACATTCGAGGACTCCTCCAGACCCTTTCTTACCTATCCCAGCTCCTCGGGCCAATGGCCTTCTCCTGTCTCAGGTCTACACCTCTTCCAGAGCCATTGAAGTGCAGTGGCGAGACAGAAGTCAGGCAACCGGCAATAGCCTGGGATGAAGTGGATGACTGGCATCTTTGGGGTCTGACCAGGCTCTCAGGGCTCCCCGACCCCTGCTTTACTGCCTTCGTGGCCTTGGAACCAAATGGTTCACATCCACCCCTTCTGCTGGGGGAAGTCTTCACACGAGGGGGCTTGACATTCTCCTAATCCATGGATGGGTTTGAGGCTGTTGGCTTCCATCCCTCTGGTTGAGCTGCTCTGCCATGATGGTTTGACCAAGGCATGGCCTCTGGGTGTGCTCCCTCTCTTATCTTATCTAGGAGACCAGGGGCTTAGCTTGGGTGAAACTCTGTCCACTGCTGAGATCAGACAGTTCCTTTCTCTGCTCGCCTCTGCTGCCAGCCTTGTCCTCTCCTGTGCACCCCTGAGGTGAAGCCCAAACTCTCCCTCCTGAGAGAGGTTTCTGAGCGCTTTGCTGGCTCGGTTGATCCTTCTCTGGACTTCAGCTCATCTCTCCCCACCCACTCCGTCTTCTCCTTCTCTTTCCGCCTCCAAGTCTCTAGGCAAGGCGCTGACGGGGCACATCGACTATTTACATAAGACCTCGAGTGCTGTGGCTGTAGAGTTTCCTTTTAGAGTTCCCCGAGTTAGCCTCGGCGCCTCGTGGTTGCCGGGAGGTCTTGGACCCTGGCCGCCGCCCCAGAGCCCGGAGGAAGCCGGCACATCCATGTGAGAATGGGCTGGGCTCCCTCAGCCACTTCTTGGACGCTTGGCAGCGGCTGGTAACTGGAGAAACCCTCGAAGGCCGGAAGTGAAGCCTGGAATGTGGGATCTCGATGACCTTCAGCCTCACCCAGCAGGAGCACTAAAGGAAATCATGTCATCTCCCGTTCCTGCTCCAGTCGTGTCTGGCATGTTTATTTAAACTTGTCAATTAGGGAGAAGCCTAATTAGTCACCGCCATCTTGGGCGCTTGGTTCATTTACCCAAGGCTCTTGTTGTTGTTCGCATCCAGAGCCGTTTCCTTTGCAAGCCTAATGCTTCCCCAGGAGTTCTTAATTGGCCTCATTTCCATGTCTCTCCTGCTCTCTCCATTTCCAATTCCTCATTTCTCAAGGAAGATGGTCCTCGGCACAGAGGATTGTGGGTGACGGATCGGCACTGCGTTGCCTTCAGAAGTGAATGCTCAGGCAGAGGTCAGAAGGAGCAGCCTGCACGTAAGATGCTGCGTGCTGGAGGGTCAGGCTCCAGGCCCCCTCGCGGAGCATCAAAGGCACGTGCATTATTAAAGACCTCTCGGGCCCAGGCGTGGAATCCGTCTGACAGCAGCAGTTCAAAGGTGCGTCGGCTACAAGGCAACAATGTGCAGGCCCTCATTACGTGAGGAAGAATGGCTAAGAACGTTGCTCCAGCCCAGGGACGAATGCGGTGCCAGCCATGCGGGACGGGGCATCTTTGATTCGGAAGCGTCCTGGCAGCATTCCCAAGGTGGCTGGCAGGCTAATGCGCCGCCTTTTGAAGTGGAATCCCTTTAGGTGGCACGTCCTCGGAAGAATGAAAGTTTCTGCTTAACACGAATTTCAGTCACGCAGAATCATCAAACCCGGAGTTGAAAGAGACCTCGGCGGCCGGCCGGCCCCTTCTCCGATCAGACAACCTCCAGGCCATGGAGGAGAAGCGGTCATCTGGCCTCGGGGGAGGACCGGCTCACTGCCCTCTCGGCAAGCCGGAACACCTCTGCCATCAGGATGCTGCTTTGTTCTGCTTTCCTCTGGTTTTCTGACATCGATTCTTGGATCTGTCTCTCTGCGGCGTCTACCCCTGGCCCATCCTCCAGCGCTGAACTAAGCAAACCTCACGCCCGTCCTCACGACAGTCCAGAGAATCACTGGAGGCGCTTCTCCCAGCTCCCCGGAGCCTTCTCTTTTCTCAGCTGGGCACCACCTGATCTTTTCCAGCATCCCAACAGAGCGTAATTGCTCTCTCTGGATAATCTCCACCGTAGCCAGGATCTTCCTAACATGAGTCATCTAGAACTCAGAACATCACGCCAGGCTTGGTCCAACCTGAGAAGAGGACAGGCAGCCTCATCCTGGACACCAGACTGCCTAAAATTGCATTCTTTTTTACTTGACTCAGAGTCAGCGCCAGGTCCACTAAGATCCTCAGATCATAAGAGTTAAATGGCATTCTCAGGGCCACACAGCCAGTCCAACTAAGTATTAAGGATATAGACAATACTTAAAAGGGGGATGGAATTCTAGTGAGAAAAGTGTGGCTCAGGGGTTAGAGCCAGAGGAACAAAATGCAAATTCTGACTGTGCCACTTGTGGTCTGAGTGACCCTGAATAAATCACTTACCTTCTCTTGGCCTCAGTTTCTTAATACATAGTCAGATGGTTAACCAGCATTCATTAAGCACCCAATGTGTGCCAAGAATGGTGTTCAGCACTAGGAGCACAAAGAAAGACCAGAAAGACACCCCCTTCCCTGCCCTCTCGTAACTCACAATCTAATAGGGCAAAGAGCTCTGGCCTTACAAACTGTAGACGTGGCTGATTCGAGATCCTCTATGAGAGAAGGCTCTGGCACCAGAGGAATCGGGAAAGGCCTCCCTCGGAAGGTGACCGCAGAGCTGAGTCTTCAGGGCCGTGAGGGGAGCCAAGAAGGGGGAGTCGAAGAGGCAACCAGACTAAATGTCCTCTAGGCCCCTCTTCGCTCTGCATCCCTGGTCTGCTGCTCTCACGGAGGAGGAGGATGTTAGAGAGTTTTTATGGATCTTGATTTCTCAGTATGAGCCAGCCTTCTACCGATGCAGATCGTAGCTCCCCTGTGGCGAGGTCAGGGACCCTCCAAAGTCGCTGTGCCGGAAGAAAACAAAGGGAATAAATTACTCTCTGACCATGCTAGTGAGGAGCATCTCGGATAGGAGCTGGGTTAGTCTTGGGATAGTAGACAGTAGTCCGGGTGGGGAAATTTTCCACATTGGCATAGATGGGAGAGCCCGTGACAATTGGGGGTCCCATCCAGACCACAAGAAGGCATTACAGTAGGACAACATCAGGAGGCTGGAAAATCCAGCGGCTCGATGAATTTGTGGGAGCGGTCGGTCTAGATGCTGGCCAGCGATTCGGGGTGCTCGGTGACCATTTCTCGGCCATTCTCGTGCCATCACTGCAGAAAGAGAGTCATGGCAGAATGGAGCACCATCTCTAACCAGCCAATGCGGGTCCTTCCTTTCAAACAAAGATCTCTAAGCAGCCTGGCAGGGGGAGCTTTTCTTACTGTCTTTCCATTCAAGCCAGGATACTTCTCTGTCAAAGGCAGCGCGGAGCTGAGGGGCTCCGCCAAGGTCGTTTCTGAATCATGCTGGTGCGCGGTTTGCTTTATTAGGTTAGTAACCCTGCAATTGTGTTACAGCTGTGCTCTGACCCAGAGGGCTCTGGGGAGACGTGCCTGGGTCATAAGTAGGTGCCGTGGGATCCCGGCGATGATTCCTGTGAATCAGAGGAATGATGAGGAGATGGGCAGCCACTGGGCCAGCTGCCATCCCTCCCTTGAGACACGTAGCTGTCTGAAGGAAGGCCACCAGGATCCTTTCAGGAAGGCACGTGGGAGCATGTAGACGAGAGGTGGACAGGGTGCACTGGCCGGTGTCTGCATCAACAGAAGGACATCCGCATCCCTGGAGCTCATGAACCCATACAGGCAGGGAAGCTGCCTAAAATGGACATGCTGGTAACGTTCACTTTATGGATAAAGACCATAAAAATGAAGGGTCAGAGCTTAGCCCCAGAGAAGATTGGACAAAAGTTCCCTCATTCCCTCCATTCCAGAGATGGGTGAATGATGGCTGCCCAGAATAGACACCATACACTGCCCATGAACTGTTTGTTGCCCCCCTTAGTAAATGTTTGGGAAAGGGAAGCTTCCCTGGGGAAGGGAATACTAATTTTATGTGTATATAATTGTACATATATACATACATTTAGTAATTAATGATATTAGTTTGGAAATGAGAGCGAAACAAATGTATTGATAAAAAAATGATGGGTCAGTTTTCTACAGAACTGCCTTTGTCCTAGGCCCAAATATCCTCTTTCATCTCCTCTAGAGACCCAAACTAAGCAATGGCAATTCCTAAAACTGAGAGTATCCCAGGCACAGGAGCAGCCAGAGAAAATGTGCTGAGCTGAGAGAAGGAGGAGGCTCTTATTCAAAGATCAGCCAAGAGGCCATTGGATGGAGGGGAATGGGTTGAAGACTGAGGGGTAACAAGCCTGGAAAGGAAGGAGGCCGTCAGCTCCTAAAGGCCGTTGAATAACAGATTTTCCTGACACCCTATTGCAAAGGGTCTCTGTAATTTCATTGAACATTTGTTTCTGTCTTAAGACAATCCTTCACATACTCAGAGAGAAGCCACGTTCCTCAATCTGTCCCCCAGAGTCACCTCTTCTTTGGGGCGAATGCCTCCACTTCCTTCAGATGGTCCTCATATCACATGGCCTCGCCTCTTGGCCCTTCGCCCTATCTCTTTCTTAAAGTATTTGAAGAGCAATTAGCAATTAGATACTCTCAGGATTAGACTTGTTCTGCTGCTTGGCCCCAGAGGCCAGTTCTAGGAGCTTTGGGGGAAAGTCAAAAGAGGCAAATTTAGCTTCCATGTCAGGAAAACAAAGGAACAAAACTTCCTACTGATCAGAGTTTCCAGCAGAGAAATGGGCTACTTTGGGAAAGAGGGAGTACAAGCTTACTAAAAATTTTCAGGCATGATAACACATGTTCAACCTATGCTATATTACCTGCCATCTCAGGGAGCGGGGAGGGAGGAGGAAAGAGAATATGGACTGAGAAGTGTCAGAAAACAATTATTGAAAATTATATATACAGGGGGCAGCTGGGTAGCTCAGTGGATGGAGAGCCAAGGCTAGAGATGGGAGGTCCTAGGTTCAAGTCTGGCCTCAGACACTTCCCAGCTGTGTGACCCTGGGCAAGTCACTTGACCCCCATTGCCACTCTTACCACTCTTCTGCCTTGGAGCCAATGCATAGTATTGACTCCAAGATGGAAGGTGAGAGTTTAAAACAACAAAAAAAGAAAATTATATATACATGTAATTGAGAAAAATACGATAAAAAGGAAGTTTTAGGCAGGGGCTAGATAACCACTTGGCAGATCTGCTGGAGAAGAGACCTGTATTCTGATAGAGGTTGAACTGGATGGCCAAGATCTCTTCCGACCCTAAGGCTCTGTACTTCTAGGAATTTCTTTCTATTGATCCTTCTCTTCAAGCCTCAGATCTCCTGTTCCCAATCCTAAATTGATGTTTGAACATGTTTGTTCTCTTGCTTGATATAAAGAAATGGAAGAGAAGGGATGAGCTCTGGGAATAGGACAGTGAAGAATGATGGCTTTGGAGTCAGATGGCCTGGGCTCAGATCTCTCCTTTGTCACTTGCTAGCTTTGTGACCCTGGGTAAGTTGTTTAATATCCCTGGGCCTCGGTTTCCTTGACTGTAAACTGAGGAGCTTGGATTAGGTAGCCTCTAAAGTCTCTTTAATCTCTAGGTCTGTGAACCCAATTAGTGCAAAGAATATACACAAAGGAAGAGAAAATGGGGCAAAAGCTAGAAAAGAGACAGTCTATGGATTCCTGTTGGTAAAATGTCTGTCGTGTTGCAACATTTATTAAGTGTCTGCTACGTGCACAGATTCAAATCCTGTCCCTCCCACATTCTGGCCATGTAATCCTGGACAAGTCACTAAACCTCTCAATGGCCCGAGCGCACCCAAAGGCAATAAATCTTGCATCATTCACCAGCCTCTGGGGCTAGAGAGAGTTTCCACACAGGCAGTTCTCTGCATCAATAATCTACAGATCAGGCCAGAAGAAAAAGGGTAGGAGGAACTGACTGAAATAAGCCTTGAATGTAGAGAAGAATTTGTGGATGGCCTTCTGTGCCCCAGCTTGTCTTTTATTGCATAGACAATGGAGAGCTCCAACAGGGAAGTGGTGGGAACAGCCCCCTGTTGAAAATGACCCTTTTGGGAGCTGTGGTAAGGGTAGACTCAGGAGGGAGAGAACAGAGACAGGGAGAACGATCTGTGAATGATAACCACAGTCTAGGTTCTGGGTGTGAACTTTGTTTTGGAGGAAGACTCGAGAGGCCTTAGCAACAGATTGGCCATAAAGAGAGGGAAGAGTCATGGGCAGCGATGCGACCAGCAGAGAAGGCAGATGGGAAGCAGAGTAGGCTCAGCAGAGGAATAAGGTGAGTTCGGCTTGAGAGGTGTTGATCTGAGATGCTCCCTGGAATGAGAGAATCTAAAGAGCTGAAATCCCTGGAATTTCAGGATGAAGTTGCTCAATAGCATCGACCTGTAGCCTCCACATCCATGCACTAAGGCAGCTGGTGGCACCATGGATATGGAGTGAGGAGGCTTCACTTCAAATCCAGCCTCAGCCAGTTATCAGCTGGAGGGACCCTTGATGAGACCCTTAACCCTCATCTGTAAAATGGAGTAATAGCTACAACTACTTTGCAGCGTTGTTGGGAGGATCCAATGGGATGACATTTGTCAAGAGTCCTTCACCCTGTGTGTGGCCACAGCAGACCCTATAGAGAGGCTTGTTTCCTTCCTTCCCCCAAGCCTGATGTTGAACACAAGATGAGGGTCGAAGGCTTCATTTTGGGTAGTTCATCCCTTTCTTGGTACAAATGATGCTGCCAACTATGCGGATTCCACCCCATGCACGCTAACCATCCCTTGGAGCCTTTGTCCATGTCACTTCGTGCTTTCCCGATAAGGAGCCCAGCCAAAGGTGGGGGACATCCCTAAACTGCTCTGACATCAAAGGGGTACCCAGAGATACCTCAGGCTGGCCAGACCTCATTCCCCTCCTCTCACACATTCCCCCCTTGAAGTTTTTATTCCTGCACTCAGTCTTCTCACAGCCACCACATGCCTCGCCGTGGCCCTCTAGGTGCTATTCATTTTTAATTCTTTGGGGACTCGTGTTCAAGATTCAAAGTGCAGAATGCCTTGTGGGGCTCCCATTCTGATTTCATCGCTGGCTGGTGTGACACAGTATTGGAAATGAGCTTTGAGGCAGCATTTTGCTTACAATGAATTTGCTCTGTTGAATTAAATTCACTTTTGTAATCAATGCCCAATAAGTACAGTGAGATATTCCAGGCTCCACATCTTTCAGTCAATTGGGAGATGGTGAATAAATGGTCCACGGTGGAGTAGGATTGCTTTGGAAAGCTTGCTTATTCCTTCTAATGCCCTCATCCAAGATGCCCTCAATTTGTATAGAGATGGATGACCTCAATAATGCTTTTGTGGAAGCTGGAGAGTCAGTACACAGGTCAGGAGGGGCTACTCTTTTCTCATTCACCTTCTTTGTATTATTAAGGGGGACAGTTTTTTCTGTGCTTGGTGACTTAATTTGCATCAGACTCCTCACATATTCGTTTCTCAGTCCTCTCCGGATTGTGGCTCCACCAACATGAATCAATCTCTCTCTCTCTCACTCTCTCTCTCTCTCTCTCTCTCTCTCTCTCTCTCTCTCTCTCTCTGTTTCTCTCTCTCTCTCTCTGTCTCTCTCTGTCTCTCCCTCTCTATCTCTCTCTCGTCACTCTCCCTTTCTCTCTCTCTCTCTCTCTCTCTCACACACACACACACACACACACACACACACACACACACACGAGTCTTCCTGCTTTCGACATCTTTGGCTGTCAATGCTATTTCTAGCTTCCTTATAATCACATCTAGAGCTGAACATTAGAGACCGATAATAAACCTAAAAACCGCTAGGACTGATTATCACTTTAAAGTTTACTCACATGTTTTGCAAATATCGCAATTCATCCCAATGACACCCCTGTGAAGGAGGGATTATTATTATCCCCATTTTATGGATGAGTAAATTGAGGCACGCAGGTGAAATGACTTTCCTAGCATCACGCAGTGAGTTAATATCCGAGGCAGGATCGGAATTTCAGCATCCCTTCTAGCCTTGGTCTCGGAGCCCCATGGCGGCCAGAGGTCAAACCAGCCAGCCTAGAAAAGAAAGCTCTCAGCTGCTGTGGGGGAAGCACCACCATCAGCACCATCATTGTCCACCACCATCCATTGAAAGCTAAAGGGGGGAACCATCGATGTGCAGAGAATCAATTCTCAGCATCCGCCTGCCAGGAGACCTCAGGCCAAAATAGATCGAGTACCAAAAAGTAGGCAAAAGGGAAATCCTGTGTTTCATTATGAAATTCTTTATTGCCGCGTCTATTATGTGACTAATGAAGCTTTCATTTTGAATGAGCGCATTTTCCCGCTGCACCTGAATCATTGTTTCAAGGCCGAAAACCATCCCTCGTGGCTGTGTGCTGATAGTTGGTGCTGGCGGAGATGGATCGGCACCATCAAATTATTAATAGAAGTGTTCGTTTTGTGTCGAATGTAGAATGTGCCGGGCTGTCCGCCATTCCTGTCCCGACTCGATTTAGCTCCAGCTGCCCCAATGGACCGCATCATCCAAGTCTGCCCGGTCTCTGCCAGAGGCTGGGCCCGGACGTGTGGCCAGTGTTTGTGCTCCTCTCCTCCGGTAGCCCTTGATGGAGATGACTGTTCTCCTGAGTTTCTTAGCTGATTAGGCAGCAGGAGACACTCCTCTGTGTGTGCCCCCTCCCTCCGGCTCCCATCCCTAGGGAAAGAGGAAGGCAGAGCAAGTCTGCCAACTCTCTGTGGAGCCTCCTCCGTTGTTGGACTCATTTGTGAAGACCCCCGTCTTGATTATAGTGAAGTGGCGTGGAGGCTGCCGATCCCCGAGTGTGTGCGTGTGCGTGTGTAAGTGAGTGTGTGTGCGTGTGTGTGTAAGTGAGTGTGTGTGTGTGTGTGTGTGGACATGCTTTAAACATCGTCCCAACTTTCCAAACGCAGCAACACCGACTGCTCGGCTTGGACGTCACTTCTGAAAGGGCCCGTCTTCGTACCCGGGACCCCGGAGTCCGGGTTCTGGTGCCTTTTGTGGGCTGGCAGCGAAGCCTCCCGGCAGCCGTTTGGCTGGATTTCATCACGAATTTGGCGGCACACAATGGGGCCGCCCCCAGCCAGCTCAGCCCCCAGAGAGACACTTTCCTTTCTCTGCATGTGGCAGCATTCAGCGCGTCCCTCTTTTTCTCCTCCTCCCGCTGCAGGAGGTCTCTGGCATCACTATTGTATGGTTTAATCAGCAAATGACAAACAGACGATGTTCCCTTCCCAGGTTCCTTGGAGAATTCACCTCCACGCTGAAAACAGTGCGTTTGCAGGCGCGCCACTGCCTTGGCGGCGGAGTGGGGGGCTTTCACCTTTCAGAAGGAAATAATCTCCATATCCCATGCTGCTTTGAATTTACATAACTTCAGTGCAATTATCCAGTTCTTTCACAAATAGCTTTTCATCAAAGATCAGATTCAGTCTTCCATCTCCTCTGTGGAAATCTGTGAACTTGGGAAAGCCGTTTCATTCCGTCCTCATTCTTTCTCAGTCCCAGCCACTGGGCTCTGAGGACGCCTGGGCAGTTTTTGCAGGATCTGTGGCAAAGAAGGGAGAGAGAAAACCTCCCCTCCCCCTCCTGACCTCCTTGCCTAATAGCTTCAGGACTGAGAGGTCCCTGTGCAGCTACACACACTCCCTGGGAAGAGCCTCCTCTGCTGCTTTACAGACAAATGCTCTCCAGCCAGAGAATCGCGTCATTTAAGTCAACGGCGTTTTGTGAAGTGACTCCTATAGGATGGTGCCCAAAATACAGAGACGAGGATAAAGCCGTTCCTGTTCTTTCCATTTTTATCTGGGTTTCTCCCACCACCTAGCATGATGCAGAGGACATAGCAGGCATTTGCTCAATGTAGGCTGGGCTCCGCTGAAGGGGAGGAAAGCATTTCAGACAGGAGGAACCACCGAGGCTGAATATGGAAGGTCTCCTGACAGGGACAGACAGCAGGACGCTTTGACAGAGAGGCGAGTAAGTGAAGGGAGTGCTTAGAAATGATGGTGGAGAGCAGAGCTGGAGCCCAAGACCTTTGTAGTTTGTCCTTGAGGCCATCGGAAGCTATTGAAGACTTTGGGGTCCAGGCACGGCATAATGTGGGGGCGATGTGAGCTTGTGGGTTGGAAGAATGGAAAGAAGCAAAGTCAGGAAACAGGGAGACCCATCAGCAGGTTATTGTTATTATCCACAGGAAAGGCAGGAAGGGTTGCCTTTGGGTAGAAAGTGTGGAAACGGAAAGAAGGGGACCAATGGTGTAATAGAGAATCGGTTTAGAATTCCAAAGGCAAGGAAACTTGATCAGTTTTATGAGCATATCAGTCCAGGCTGAGGAACCCCAAATTTTGGGAAGTAGAACTAAGAGGAAGAATGTAAGGAAGAAGCTGTAACTAGGGGGAAGGGCACACCAAGGCCTTCTCTCTTTAGGTTGAAGTGATATCCTCACAATTTAATAAAGGAAGATCTCCATGTATACAATCTGTAGGGTTTTTTTAATCAGTTGTGGGAAGAGAGAAGACAGAGACAGAGAGATGAAAAGAGATAGAGAGAGACGGAGAGTGAGAGACAGAAAGAGAGAGAGAGAGTTATTGACAACTGGTTAAATCACAAAATTTTATGTTCAATAAATATTTAAATTCTACCTTAAATTCTCTTCATTTAGTTTCCCCAGAGGGAGAGTCAGATTTTCATTTATTCATCAAATCTTTAATATATAGTACCTGCTGTATGTACACAATTCTGTTGGTTCTCTCAATGTTATAAGAAACAGCTGAGAGCTAGCCTCTGCCCTCTGAGAAGGAGCACCACACCACAGGGGAGAATGTGAGCAGCCACAGTCCCCATTTATCAGGTATTGTCAGCTCGTGCTTGGGGAGAGGTGGCATGTTAGAGGGGAAACGTCACTATATTTCAATCTAAATTGAGATAAGTTCAAATCTTGGGTCAAGGACTTAGCAGATCTGTGAGACTAGAAAGAGTTCGTGGATCTCTCCAAGCTTTAGTTTCCTCTGTAAAACAACCATGGTAGTGTTGCCCACCTTGTGGGCCTTCAAAGGCTGGCCATGAGGAAAGTGCTAGCTAAAGCCTTCTTAGAGGTGGGCGCTGTGGCCATGAACATGAGAAGCCCCAGCAGACAGGGGAGTTCAGGGGCCAGCCTATGGAGCCTTTCAGAAACTAGACTTTGGTAAGGGAAGAATCTCTTTCTCTTGGTCTTGTTATATTCCCCACAGGCAGCTGGGCTGCTCGGGGACAAGGGCTCCTCAGGTTCTGTTACCTGGCTGATGGCTGGGAGCACCTTGGAGAGTAGGCAGACAAGGCCTTCTGTGGGGGCCTGATGAGGAGGCTTTCGGCTCCAGGGCTGAACATCGTCTCCTTCTTTGTTTGCTGGACTGTGAGCTGCCCTTTTCCTCAATAATGATTTCCTTCAGAGGAAATGAAAGTAAGTACAACTGTTTGAACATCCCCTCAAATTGGACTTGTGAAATGTCTTATTAGCACCAAGCTGGGCAAATGCTGCAGCAGCGACCATGAACTTCAGAGAAACAGAACTGTGTCGATGGGCTCCAGAGGCAAATTGTTATCAGTCGGAGCTGACCCCTGGGAATTGAACAACCTCCACACAACCTTGTCATCTGTTATCTCCAGGGGAAAGCAGGATTTTGTGGGAGGAGCGCTCTCTCTCTCTCTCTCTCTCTCTCTCTCTCTCTCTCTCTCTCTCTCTCTCTCTCTCTCTCTCTCTCTCTCTCTCTCCTTATTTCTCTTTGTCTTCCTTCCTTCCTTCCTTCCTTCCTTCCTTCCTTCCGTCCTTCCTTCTGTCCTTCCTTCCTTTCTTTCTTTCCTTAATTTACTCTTTTACCTTATTTCCTTTCCTCTCTTTCTGTCTCAGTCTCTTTCTCCCCCTTTTCCTCTCTTCCTTTATCTTTTTAATACATATTTATGACTTGTATGTCCATTCCAGAAACCAATAATAACAAATAAACTCTTACGATCATGCTCAGCTGTAGAATGTAATATTAGTATTTAATATACAGAAGCAGCCACCACATCAAGGATGCAGGGTAATAAATGGACCTGTCATTTGACATGATGCTGTCATCATTCTTTTGGGACAAATTCATAGCTTGTGTTATATGCCCTGTCCACTGTACACACTCAAGCTAAAATCTTTCCTCCCAATTGTCCTCTGTAGGAAAGACAGACTTTGAACACATTCTGGGCATGATTAAGAAACTTCATCTGGAGGAAGAAAGAGCAGGTTGCTTTCAACTTCTCTAGTTTTACTGTGTGAATTATATAATTTTGCAAATAGGAGATTTCTGGTGAAGGAAAGCGATAAATCAAAAGCAAAAACTGTGTGTCTAAGAGACTGTTTTACACTTAAGAAAACAACAGAGTCTCCCTACTCTGTGGCATCTGGATATTAACTGGCTCATTAAAGTGATTTTTCAACTGATTGCCAATCCTTAAAAGATGGTGGAGTCAACTGGTTGGGGAGAGTAAAACTATACACTAAAAAAGTATTTCATGATGGCAGTGTCGGCAAGGTACTCTAGCCATGGAGTAAGCAACCTGGGGTCCATGGAGAAATTTCAAGCAATCTTGAATAAGAAATAAAATTCCCTTTTTTATGCAGTCTAATTGATTTCTTTTATAATCCTATGAATTTGATTTTATGCATCTAAAAATCCATTTCTGAGTAGGAACATACGGTAGGGCTCAAACTCAGCCAGTGAGGACACCTCTGAAAAGTGCTTTGTAAACCTAAAAGTGTCCGACAAGCACTAGATGGGATGACTTGGACTGGAGTCACCTACATGATCAAGCAAATGCTCAGGCAGAACACATCGAATTCAGTGTTGTGTAGGAGGTCCCCCAAATTGAGGACAGGTTTAAGGTTAAAAAAGACTTTGGGAATTCTCTGTATTTATTCAACTTTCTGCACCCAGGCCTCAATCTTCAGCTACCTCTGAGGGCTAAGCAGGAGGACCATCATTCAGTCAGTCAATAAGTATTTATTAATGGCCTGCTTACTTTGAGTCAGGAATGGTGCTAATTGCTGGGGATCCAAAAAAAAGAAGGCAAAATATGGAGCTCTCTCAAGGAGCTCACAGTCTAAAAGGGAAACAAGATGGAGGTAAGTATGATCAAGATACAAAAATGTAAATGGAAAGTCATCTGAGAGGGGGAGGTAGTGGTAGTGGGGGGAACTAGGAAAGGCCTCTTGTGGAAAGTGGGATCTGAGCTCAGGGAAATGAGGAGGCAAGGGTGAGGAGTGGGGATAGTGTGTGAGAGAGAGAGAGTAAAAGAGAGAGAGGGAGAGGCGGGAGAGAGAGGGGGGAAAGGGATATAGACAGAAAGACAGACTATGTGCGAGGAAGGAGGGCAATGCCATTGGAGTCCATGGAGAGGTGGAAAATGTAAAACTGGAAAGGTGGGAAGTTGCAGGTTGGGAACCTTTTTAAGGGCATCGATTTTAATGGAGTGACTTTCAAGTCTTTGAAGAAACATCATGTCT
Source organism: Gracilinanus agilis (assembly GCF_016433145.1). Classification (NCBI taxonomy): domain Eukaryota; kingdom Metazoa; phylum Chordata; class Mammalia; order Didelphimorphia; family Didelphidae; genus Gracilinanus; species Gracilinanus agilis. The sequence goes on along the minus strand of NC_058134.1, from coordinate 4,613,656 downwards.
AAGAAAGATTCTCTTTGTCTGCTTGGCATTAGAAGGAAGAACTTAGAGCAACAGTTCCAAAGAAGGGAAATTGCCTAATTATCTGCACAGTCAAAATGTGGATAGACTGTGTCAGAAGCTGAGGCTCCACATTATTAGGCTGGGTACCCACTTTTCCTCATGCCTTAGTGGCTTGCCTGTTCAGTGACCCCTGGTTCTCAGTGGCCTCATCCCCTGCCCTCACTGAGCTTCTCTGAATCTGAGGCATAAGTCTGGCTCCACCCTGTTGCCCCTTCCAAGTTTAACCCCAGTTCTGAAAATGCCAAGCCCCATTTCCTATGACAACATGAAGGGATGATATGCTCTCTGGGATTGACATGAGTTGTCTCAAGTTGAAACCTAAGACTCTGGCAAATCCTGCTCTGACTTCTGACCCCATTTCTTCTGTGACTCAGGCTGAGGTGCTAAATGGAAAGCATTATATATAACAATGAGGGACAGAATTTATTGGTCTTTCCAGAAATTATTTTCAATTATTTTGCTACTAAAATCATTTGACATTTTTCTTCCTACAAAGAACAAATGCTAATCAACACTGGCATTCTGGGAAGTAGGGCAGTCAAGGGCTCCAACAAACCTTTGGACATGAGAAAGAATGTGTTTTTCTTCATGGCAACCTTAGACTCAAGTACTTTGCCCTGAAGCTGCCAGAGCTGTCACCCCCTTGGGATGGGTGGTACACCCTGAGCTGTGTGGGGTGTCTCAAAATCCTACGTTCTCTAAGACATAATCCTGTTTTGTGTAGTCACATATAAAATCCCTTAGCTGAGAAGAAAGGCAAAGGCTTATAGGCAAAAGGAGGAATTACCAGGATGCCTCTGCTTTGTAGCTAGAGAACAGGATGCTCTAACAGTTCCCCAAAATTCCATTCAATTCTCCAATGGAGTATATGAGGAACAGGTGTTCTTTCAGAAGGCTCTTTCCATTTTCATTGAAAGACAAAGCAAACATCTTCTATTTCCCAAATAGTGGTACTTTGGGGAGTTTAATCACGTAAAAGATAGATCTTTCAACTCTGTCTCTCTCTGTCTCTCTGTCTCTCTCTCTCTCTGTTATACACATATATGTGTGTATATATATATATATATACATATATATATATGAATAGCATTCTATTTATATTTAGGGTTTTCCAAAAATCCTAGGGACTCAGCATTAGAAGAGCCTTTGGGAGTCATATTATCACCAACCTGTATCTGAACAGCCCCTTTTTAATATGCCTGCCAGATGATCACGCAGCCCATTATTTGAAGGCCTTCCAATGAGGGCAAACATCTTCTTGAGGCTTCTATAGACAGTTAAAATTGTCAGGTGTTTTACCCGACATTGAATAAGAATTCCGTTGTGCTTTGACTAGATGTGGGTTGTGGGAATGGATGAGATGGCTGCATGGATCCCTTCCAAATTTCCACTTCTGTGGTTCTTAACCTCTTCGCTCCATATACCCATTCCTCTGATTCTTCCCTTTGTGGCCAAACCCTGTCAATCTAATTGGATTTCTCTGGTTTGAGAGTTTAAACAGGATTAGAGCATGCTGGAATTGGAAGAGCATTAAGAGAGTTTGAAGATGATCCTGACAGTCATGTCTTAATCATGTTGTCTTTCCTATTTGAGGAAAAATAATTTTTAAAAACCTCTTAAAATACAATCATAGCTAGGATTTAAGTAGTGCTTCAAGGGTTATTTTGTTTCTTCGAATCCTCATAACAGCTTTGGGAAGGAGACGCCATAATATTAGCTCTTTTTTTTTTTTATTAATTAGGGAAGTGAAGCCATGAGAGATTAAGTGACTTGCCCAGGGTCTCATGGAGTTGAAAGCAAGATTTACATTTAGGTCTTTCTTACTCCCAATTCAGCAATCTAGACACTCTGCCACCCAGCTACTTGGCGAATATTTGCTATGAGTAAAATATGAATACATGGCAGTTTTTTATATAAAGAAAAGGTTCAAGAAGTCTAAGAGTGTATTGAAAAAGATTGTATGAAGTATAGGAAGTCATCATTTTCTCACCTCCATCTATATTAGAGAAGGAATAAGAATGGATTGAAATTGGGAGGTGGAAGATAAGGAGGCAAACTTTCTGACAGAAAGAAATGAACAAGTCTGATAGTCAGCTTGAGAGACTAGATTTAAACGGTAGAGGGTCGTGGGAGTCTCTTGTGGAGAGAATCGAGAGCTAAAATCATGAGTTCATACATTAGTCCATGGGCTTTGGGGAGCCAGCAGTGGGGTTTTCTGTCTTCATAATAGGATGGTGATTCATTCAGAAAAGGGTTGGGAAGATTCCTTGAGCAGCGATCAGATTGCTAGAGTAGAAGCCCCAAGGCTGGTGGGAGGCTATTATAGTATTCTAGGTGAAAAGGCTGGTTATCAATCAAAGAGAGCCATGAATATAATTGCAGTAACAATAATGGCGAGTATTCCTTTGGCACTTCAAAGTTTGTGAAATAATTGGTGTACGATCTCATTTCATTCTCACAAAAGCCCTGTGTGGCAGGTGCATTATTATTCCTCAACTTGGGAGAGTTAAATGATTTGCCCAAAGTCATGAAGCTAGTCTGACTCCGGATTTGAACTCGGGTCTTCTTGACTGAGTCCTACACTCTCTGTCATACACTGTATCACCAGTTACAGAAGAAACTTCCAAGTTTGAGAAGACTTGTCAATGAATCACATAGTACATTGCCCTGGATGCTAAGTGAAGGAGGGAATGGTAAGAAAGAAGGAAAGCTAAGAGATGGCTTTGTGCCTGAGAGCTGAAGTTCTAAAGAGATCAAGAATGATTGAACTTGATCTCTGGTTTCATTTGTTTTCAATAATTATGGAGTGAGGATCCAGCCAAAAGTCAGATGACTTCTGATTGCCCCCCTCCCGTAGCTGTCTTCTCCTCCTGTGCCAAGGGTACGGCATCGTACACTTTTCCTGTGCCACACTAAATCCAGAGAAATACTGATGGTCTTCTTTCATTGGGCAGGAGAGATTCCGAGCGACATGGCCACTGGAAGGGCTTCTGGGTTGTTTTTGCTCTATTGTGGGAAGAGGCTCTTTTCCATTTTCTCTTTGGCTGCTACCTCAGTAATGTGCTTGGCCCCAAGAACTTAACTTAGTACGTAGCTAGTGAATCACACCAGATTGTACAAAAACCTACATTTGGATCCCCATTTCTCTTCTTGTTCCCTGGGTAATTTTGAGAAAGTCATTGTCAGTTCTGGGGGACTCAGTGTCAACATCTGTAAAATGGCATGGTGCTACTAGACACCTCTAGGGTCTCTCTCAGCTCCTCTACTGAAACCTCTTACCTCGAGGATTCCATAGAAATCCCTCTTTGGTGGCATTTTGCCAGCTGCCTCTTCTTGCTGCTTACTAAATTTTAATCCTATTTACAGATACCACAATTGAACCAAACCCAGCCTTTTCTTGTGCCTGACAGAAGATATTTTATTTCCCGTCTCCGGATATTGACACTAGCCACCCTCCCGATTTGGAATGTGCTCTCTGTCCATCTTCGGGTCTTAGAATTCTTCATTTGCTTCCGCTGAAGTGCCGCCTTCTATTTAAAGTCTGTCCTGATACAGGCAGCTCCTGATGCCCCCCACCCTCACCCCCCTCAGCAATTCCCTTGAGTTCATTTTGTTTGTATATTCATACTCCTGTCTGTGTCTAGGTGTGTACACCCAAATACATATACACACCCGGAATATCTCCTCTGACTGAATGGAAACTCCTTGAGGAGGAAGGGGGGGGGGCTTCATTTTCTGTTTCTGTGAATTCAGCACCCAGAACAGTGCCTGGCACATGGTAGACCCTTCTGAGGTTCTTAGTGATTGACTGGCTTCCTGCTAATTCTCGCATTCTCTATTGCTTTGGGTTTTGATATCTGGGTGCCACGTCTTGGTTCTGTTGTGGATCTTTGCGCCTTCCTTTCCTAATTAAACCCCAATAAGGTCCTCATGAAAGGCCCTCAGAGAACCACAGCAGGGAGACAGGGCCTGAGCCCGCGCTGGTGGCAGGGGCAGGAGGAGCCCATGGGTGTCCTTGTCCGTTTCCAGCTGTTCATGAACTAGAGGGGGAAAGAGTGAAGTTATACTGGGCCCTGATTGGATTATTTTTATTCATAATTCAATTATCTGGCTTCCAAAAGGACTCTAATTCAAGCCAAATGAAATTCAAAGGGATATCAAAGAGCACTGGGCCATGCTGAAATGGAAGTGCCAGGATGCTGGCGGCTGCTAAGAGGTTTAGAACAAAATCCTCAGGCTCTTCCAGGCTCTCGTTTGGACGTTCCTTCTATATTAATTAAAAAGAAAAAAAGGATTTTGCCCATGTCTGGAGGAGAGCGTGGGTGCTCTGACGGTTTAGCCTGCCAGGCGCCAGGCGCCTGTACCAGAGCTTTTGCAGAGATAATAATGATAGAATGTATTGATTTTCTCTAACCAATGCCAAATCATAAATCAGTTGGACCCCCCTTAATAATACATGCCCAGGGTTTTTGCAGTCTCTCTAAGCTCCACAGGACTGTACATACTGGCTCGGCAGGCAGCCAACAAGCGTGGCATTTGAGGCAGGCTGTCCTGGAAATCAGGAGCACAGGACACAATTAATGGCCCCCTGACCAAAAGGCAGCCATCAAGCCAGGAGGCAAAGAGTGTGAACAAAGACAGACACCTCGATTACTTTCTGATGGTGTCCCTGCTGTGATTTACCATCACTCGAGAATAAGTTCCAGGGAAATCCCAGGTAGGGGGTTGGACACGTCGATAGCGTCGTAGCTGGAAATACTGTTTCCAAGCGATGGAGAGCTCGAAGGGCCCCCTGCGGTCCCAGTTTCTAGCAGCCCACTCCATTCTGCTGCCCTCACTCTCATGCTTGCAACATCCAGACAGCTCATTCCACTTTTTTCTTTTTTTCATTTTGAAGACCAGCTGGACATTTTGTGAGGGAGGCTTCCCTGGTGACGGGACTTTCATCACTGTCTTATGCTTGGATTCAAAAAGGGAAATCTCTCCTAACCATCTCTTTTGGGGAGAAGCCTGAAGCTGGAGGCAAAATCGATCAGATTGTGGTGGACCCAATGATGACAAGAAGACAATACTTCCCTTAAAGATGTTCCCCATGAGCAGCAGAGTATAGTAGATTCAGAGTGGCATTTGGAATCAGGAAAATCTAGGTTCAAATTCTGCCATGGGCATTTATAATCTCTTGGCCTTAGTTTTCTCATCTGTACAATGGAGGGCTTATTGAGCATCCCTTCCAATTCTAAGTTGATGAACCTATTGGTTGTTGCCCTGTGATCAGCATTGGTGACTGGAACCAAGACCCTCCCCGCCCTTCCCCCATCCCCACCACTTGTGTTTTATTTGTCCTAGGAATGCCCTGCTGGATTGGATGTAAAAGCTGGATTCTGAAGAGTTGTTGGCAAATCACATTGTTTGAGCAACTCTGTCTCATTCCTAGATTAAAAAGACATTTTACGGGGCAGCTGGGTAGCTCAGTGGAGTGAGAGTCAGGCCTAGAGACAGGAGGTCCTAGGTTCAAACCCAGCCTCAGCCACTTCCCAGCTGTGTGACCCTGGGCAAGTCACTTGACCCCCATTGCCCACCCTTACCAATCTTCCACCTATGAGACAATACACCGAAGTACAAGGGTTTAAAAAAAAATGTAAAAAAAAAAAAAAAAAAAAAAAGACATTTTACCTCTGAAGTGAAAACTTCCATTCTCCTTTGTTCTCAAAAGCATTTAGTAAATGACCACTCTGTGCTCAGTGACTGGAGATGCCTCTGACATACTCTTCCTCCCTGAGTCCTTCTGGGTAATTCAGTGAGGCTCTCAGACCCCGGGCAACTCTGTGTAAGAATGGGGCCAGCTGAGGGAGTGTCCATACCTGGCACTCATGATCCCACTGAAATCACAAGCTCATCATCGATGTGTGTCCAGCTCTCAGCTTTGCCCAGGCCTGGGAGCTCATTGTCTCAGCAGAGCTCCTGCTCACTGTCCTGGGTAGGCTCAAGGATTTCCCCTCAATGGTGAGCAGGACTTGGCATAAGATGTATAACTGAGGAAAAAGCAAGAAAGTATTCTGGGGTAGCCAATAGGAAGGGAGTTGGCCTTAGAGTCAAAGAGATCCAGGTTCAAGTTCTGCCTCTGACAAGTCCTACTTGTGTTTGTGTTCTTAGCACTTAGCACAGAGCCTGACCTATTACTAAGTACTTATAAGCTGCTTCGACTTGGTTTGACTTGATTTATTCTAGAGTGGAGAGACTTTATTTACCTGGATTCCAGGTACCCAGGAAAGTTTAAATCTAGTCAAAAAAGAAGGCCCAAGCAGCAGCATTTAGGTCCACATATTTCTTTTGGGGGAGGGGAACAAATAGGATTTCATACAAATAGAGAATTCCTAGCATGGAAACTCCCTTCACCAATGACAATCTGCAACTTTTTTTGGCAACAGAGTGTTGTCAAGAGCCACACCTAAGCACTTTAGAAAGTGGTTTTGGCAGCTCTAGCTGTGGTAGATAAGAATGTTGGACTTAGAGTTAGGAAGATCTGAGTTCAAATCCACATTCAGACGTTAACTCACTCTGTGACCCTCTATCTGTAAACTTGGAAAGAGTAATGCTTCCCTCACAGAGTTTTTGTGAGGATCAAGTGAGATCATATAAGTGCAACCCTTTGTGAACTTTAAAGCACTTTCTAAATGTCTTATTGTTAAATCCAATATTTAGTGTCCCCATTGGTGGTTTTCTTGCCAAAGAAACTGAAGTAGCATGCTATTTCCCTCTCCTGCACATTTTCCAGATAAGGAAATTGAGGCAAATGGGGTTGTGACTTGACCAGGTTCACACAGCTAGCATCTGAGACCAGATTTGAACTCATGAAGATGAGTGTTCCTGACTCCAGGCCTAGGGCTCTCTATCCACTATAACTAACATGATATATGTGAGCTCCTGTGAAAATAAGGACTCCCAACAACTCTTAGAGGAAAATGCTCCCAATATTATTTCCTAGGGGAGGAACGTGGCTGGCCCAGCGTCACATAGCTATAAAGTATTCAGGCCAGGTCCCCCACTTCCAAAGTCACCTTTTTTTATTGCCATACTCTTTTGCTAGTTCCAAAAACAACTGATAATATTACATGAAGGCAACACAGTATCTTGGAAAGACTCAGAATACCCAGTTTCAAATCTTACTGACTAGGCCATTTAGCCATATGTTTGTGGACCACTCATTCCTCCCTTCCTTCCCCTGCAGGACAGGGTGGGGAGTGGTTGGACTCCGATGTCCCTTCCTCCACTGAAGTCTTCCATCCCTCTTCCCCCACGTATGCAGGTGACTCTGGGCTCCCCAAGGTATGTCAGTGGAGGGCAAAGGTGGCAGACTCCATAGCAGGAAAGGATTATCAGTCAGTGTGGACCATGGTCTAGTTTTGGGGAAGGAGAGAGGGCACTCTCCCCACAAAAAGTGCCCACTTGACCTATTGGGCTCTCCATTCAATTTTACCCAAGTTCGCCATGCTAATCTGCTCCTTCGTCACCAGGCATCTGTTCGATGGTCCCAAGGAGTCTCCATTCTGGTCAGATTGAAGAGTTCATGCTTTGGGTCTTTCTCCAGGGCTACCATGATGCCAACTGGAATAGCTTCCCAAGAGCCCAGGCCTTACATTTATAACAAATCGATTTCCACCTTGCAAACTGGCAAATGCTCCAATCCAGGCTTGGTGTATTGCTTCATTGATTGTCTGAATGTAAAGAACTGTTGGAGAAAGTGTTCATAATGCAGATTAAACTTAAAAGTGTGTTGCGTGTAATTTCCTTTCTTTCTGGCAAGCCAGCTGTTCAATATTTACCAACACACCACTGCTCGCGACCTAGGCCCAACGCTGGGTGCCAAGATTTTCAAAGGCATAATTGACAAGAATGGATGGGGCTTATTCGACGTCTTACCAGCTCTCGGGGAGGTTTGAAGGCCCCCTCCTCAAAAGGACGTGCTGGCACTTCTCTCAAAGGAGGGTAATGATTGGTTTGTGCTTCAAAGAGATTGCTAATTAAGTGATCATCTAATGACTCTGGAGCTGGCTCTTTTGACATCGCAGTTGTGTTTCTTGTCGATTTAACTCAATTAATGCCCCTTTTGTGTTAAAAAGTTTCTTTATTTATGCATGTGGCTAACAGGGTTGTTTGGAGGAAAGCAAGTAAATGTGCAAAATATCAATGGATAAACCTACACATATCAAAGAAATTCTATACATATGTGAATCTCTACATATTTAATATAAACACACACACACACACACACACACACACACACACACATATATATATGTAAAACACTTCTAATATCATGTAGCAGATCCCAGAGAAAAAACATTGAGCTATAAAATGACTCAAAGGTCAGAGAAACAAGGACGCCTGTTCTCTCCAATATTACTTAATATTGTTTTAGCAGTGCTAGCAATAGCAATAAGAGAAGAAAAAAATGGAAGGAATCAGAATGGGGAAAGACGTAATAAAACTCTCTTTTTGCAGACAATATGATGGTATGTGTGGAACACCCTAGAGGTTCAGCTAAAAAGTCAGTTGAAAAGATCAATAAGTTTAGCAGTGTAGCAGGATATACCATAAACCCACATTAATCATTAGCTTTTTTAGATGTCACGAACAAAATTGTGCAAAAAAGAGATAGAATGAAATGTCCTATTTAAAGTAACCATAAGTAGAATAAAACTTGGGAGTATACCTGCCAAACCAAACCCAGGAACTACACAAATATAATTATAAAACATTTCTTACACAAAAAAGTCAGATTTAAATAATTGGAGACATATTAATTGTTCATGGGTAGGCAGAGACAATTTAATTAAAACTATCCTACCTAAACTAATCTACTTAGTCAATGCCATTCCAATTAAATTACAAAAGAAAATATTTTATTGTGCTAGAAAAATAATAAAATTTGATTGGAATAACAAAAGATCAAGAAAATCAAATTAATTAATGAGAAATTGTGAAAGCAGTCTAGCAGTAACGGATATTAAGCTCTATTATAAACCGTAATTATTGAAACTATATGATACTGGCTAAGAAATAGAAAGACAGATCAGTGGAATGAACAGACATACAACAAATCTTAATAAAAGATTATAGTAATCTTGTATTTGACAAATCCAAGACAAAGATCCAACTTTTGAGGATAAGAACTCTCTCTCTGACAAAAATTGTTGGAACAATTGGAAAGGAGTTTTGCAGAAAATGGGTATAGATCAGTATCTTACAACATTTACTAAGATAAGATCAAAATGAATACATGACCTAGACATAAAAGGAGATATCATAAATGAATTAGAAGAACAGGGAACATATTACCTATCAGATTTATGGATAGGAGAGGAATTTCACAAGAACATTGTGAGATATAAAATGGATAATTTCAATTATATTACATTTAAAAGTTCTGTACCAATAAAACTAACGTAGCCAAGAAAGCTATTATAAAGGCAGCAGCAAATCGGGGGAGAGTTTTTATGGACAATTTCTTGGTTACAGTCTCATATCTAAAACAAAGAAAGAATTTTGTCAAATCTATAAAAAGAAAAGCCATTCCCCAATTGACAAAGGAGCAAAAGGATATGAACCATTTTTAAATAAAGAAATCAAAGCCATATATAGATATTTTTTAGAAAGCTCCAAATCACTACTGATTACAGAAACATAAACAAAACTATTCTCAAATATCATTTTATAGTTAAAGATTGGCTACAATGGCAAAAGGCCAAAGTGATAAATGTTGGAGGGGATGTAGAAAAATGAGGACACTGATATGCAATTGGTGCAACTGCAAACTGATCCAACCATTTTGGAGAGCAATCTGGAATTATGTCCAGAGAGTTATAAAATTGCATATATCCAGAGCCCCGATATTTCCCAAATAAATCAGAGGTAAAGGCAATAAACCTCTACGTTTCAAGATATGTACACTATCCCTCTTTGTGGTGACAGAGGCCTGGAAATTCAGGGGATGTCTGTGAATTGAGGAACGGCTGGACAGATTGTGGTTTATGATTGTGATGGAATACTACTAAGGCATTAGAAGCAATGAGCAGGTTAGTTGAAGTAGGATAGACCTACATGAAGTAACGAAGAATGAAATAAGTAGGACCAAGAGAGCATTCTATACAGCTACCTAATTAGGAGTTGAAGAATCACTTGTGAATATCCACTTCCAGAGAATGAACTGAAAAATAGAAACATGAAAGACACGGTCTATATATCCATATCTTTTTGTTGAGTGATGCCTTCTATGGTATGGGGAGGGGTTAAGATACCTGACAATCAATTGTGCTAAATTAAAAAAAATGAAAAACTCAGAATGGGGCAGCTGGGTGGTTCAGTCCATTAAGAGTCAGGTCTGGAGATGGGAGGTTCTAGTTTCAAATGTGGCCTCGGACACTTCCTGGCTGTTTGACCACCCTGGACAAGTCACTTAACCCTCATTGCCTAACCCTTACTACTCTTTTGCCTTGGAACCAATACACAGTATTGACTCCAAGATGGAAGGGAAGGATTTAAAAAAAACAGAGCAAAAACTCAGAGGTCATCTATGGCTTCATTTTACAGATGAAGAAATGGAATCTATGAAAGGCTAAGGGATTTCCGCAAGCTCACAAAGGGAGTAAGAGACAGAGGTCGGATTGGAACTCAGACTTTCTAACTCCAAAGCCAAAACTCTTATTATTGGACCACAAATTTTTATATTTATATTAAACATGTAAATCATCAATCAATCAATATTCATTAAAGCACTTACTTAGCACTGTAGAAACAAAGAGGCAAAAGGCAGTTTGTGCCCTCAAGGAGCTTACAATTAATTGGGGAAGAGAAGAAGCAAACCAAGAAATCCAGGACAAATAGGCAATTGTGAAGAGTAGGAAGGCATTAAAACTGAGAGGGGATGGGAAAGACTTCCTGTAAAAGATGGGAGCTTAGTGGGACTTAATGGAGGTCATTAGTCAGAGGAAAGTAGAGAGAGCATTATAGGCATGGAAATGGCCAGAGATAATGCCCAGAACTATGAGATGGAGGATCTTGATGGTGGAACTGGTGGAATAGGACAATGACCGGATGAAAGAATTCATGTCAGACACTAAGGTATAAGGTGACTGGAAAAATAGGAGGGGGCTAGTTTATGGAGGGCTTTGAATGTCAATCAGAGCATCGCTGTAATTATTGAAGACAAAACAAATCTGGTACCTTATATAGGCCTCTGAATGGATGTGGGGGAAGCCTAAGAACCCTGGTTGCTCCGTCATCCTTGGAAGTATCGTCATCCCCAAGTGACACTTAATTACCTTCAAACTCTCTGGAAATGGAGAAATGGAGAAATCCCTGCCTCGTCTTCCTTAACTGGAATAACGTCAGGCCCCAGGGAATCACACTGTTTGGCTTAAAGAGGCAGCTTTCAGTTGTGATCAGGAGAGGGCTTCCTTGGGTCCAACGGACCACCCTGGGGAAAGGAGTCAGGAGATGCCTTCTCCGATAAGCACTACATAACTTCTTCTCCAAAGCCAGAGTCACTTCAGGGAAGATGTCAGCTAGGATAGACATTCAAAGCTTGGATTAGTGACAAAGGTCTGGAATCTCCCCTTTCTGTTCCCAGTGAGAGGAGATTCGAAGCCTCCTGGCTCCCACCCTGTCTTTGGTTGGGCAGAGAAAGGCTCTCCTCTTTCTCTCCTCATTCGTATTTGCCTCTCTCTGGTAGCTGGCTGCAGAGTAGCCCCACTGGGGCTGGACAGGAAGCAATGGCTGGCTTATGTGTCTTGTGTCTTTTGGGTTACTGGAAAGTATCATCTTTCAAGTTATTAAAATCAATTTGGTAGATTTTCTGCTTTTGCCGAGGCAAAGGATTCCCAGGATATTTCCGTGCTTGGCTAGTCATCGAAGCTTTCTCTCTTTCGAGCACGTGTGGGGGTCAGTGGCCCCCCTACATTCTATTGACCACCCAGGATACCGGGGCCTCATGTATAGATGGCGAGATTGGCTCAAAGGCATTGCTGATGTAGTTACTGTATTCAGTTTGTTTTACCTTGAGAAGCACCATTGGTTGTCAATATCTTTGTAAATGGTTTAATTTGTCTCCTGATTGTCACACACACATCCAGAGTCCCAGACAATTCTATGTTGTCTTCACAACCCCAAATCAAGGGTTCAAACTGCATTTATTTAATCATTGGCTGAAAAAGACCAAGTGATTCCCCCTCTCTGCTCTGTATCCTCGCAAAGAAAAATGGCGAGCGTTTGAGAGCTTTGGAGAATGAATCCAATTCAACCAGTCTTTCAATACCTCCCAAGTGCATGGCGTGGAGAACACAAGCTTTACCTGTCCTCAGAAAGGGCACCATCTCCTGGACTCACGCATAAAAGCCTCCCAGTAAGAAGACAAACAGTGAAGACAAAGGAGCTAGAGAAGTCTTCGACAATGTCTATGTGCCAGTCACTAATAACGATGCCAAATCAGAATCGTAATAAAAGCAACAACTAGTATTCCTACAATGCTTTGCAGTCTGCAGAGTGCTTTACGGATCGCTTTCATCTGATCTTCATAACAACATTGGGAAGCTGGTGTGATTATTATCCTCATTTTACAGATGAGGAAACTGAGGCATTTGGGGAGGCTAATCTAGAATTATACAGAGTTATAAAACTGTTTATACTTTTTGACTTGGTGATGCCATGATTAGGTTTATTTCTTAGGGTGATCAAGGAAAAAAGAAAAGGGCTTGTATGTTCTGAAGTATTTCTAGCAGCTTTCTTTGGGGGGACAAAGAACTGGAAACTGATGGGATGCCCATTATATGGGGAATGGCTGAACACGTTGTGGCATCTGATTGTGATGGAATACTACTGAGCCATAAGAAATGCTGAACAGGTTAATATTGGGAAAACAAGGAAAGACCTACACGAAACGAAGAAGAGCGAAATGAGCACAACCAAGAGATGTTATATAAGCAACAACACTGATATCTGGAGAACAACTAGTGAATGTCTACCTCCATAGAGAGAACTCTTAAAAAGAAATCAGCATGACATTGTTTTATATGTACATCAATCTTTTTGTCCAATGATGCCTTCTCTAATGAGGGAAGGAGAGGGAAGGAGGGAGTTACCGGGAAATTTTAATGTAGCATACAAGTACATTTTAAATTTTAAAAAAGAAACTGAAGCAGATGGTTGTTAAGTGACTTGCCCAGGATCTCACAGCTAGTAAATGTTTGAGACAGGATTTGAACTCTGATCTTACTGACCTACAGTCCAGCATTCTATCAACTGTGGCATCAGCTTAGCTACACCAACTGTGCTAAGAGCAGGAAATAGAGTGAGGCTGAGATCACTTTTCATGGAAAAGGGCAGGGAAGAGATCAGAGAACGCCCTACATTAATTTAAATTCAATACTACTACTTTCCTCTTCATAGCCAAAACAGAACACAGAATAACGTTCTTTGACATGTTTGTAGCCAGGACATGCCAGGAGTAGATGTGGCCAGACTAGGGGAGGGCCATTGGGAGCGCAGAATCAGGAGAGATCTTCAGGGATGGCTGAGGTGGTCCCAGGCCCCAGGCTAGAAAAGCAGTCTATCCCAGGAGGAGGAGAACTCTTCTTTCCTTCAAAGCTCCTAAGGAAGGCAGTCATGGCTTTTCCTCCAGATGCTCACTGGCCTCCTATGGGTGGCTGGGGGCCTGCAACTAAAATGCAGTGTTCTTGCTTCTCATTTAAGGATTTAAAGACATCCCCCTCTGGGTGCCTTCTAGCTCTGCATTGCTGTGATCCAAGAGAAGGGGAATACATTTTTAGAGCCATGGAATCAAAGAGCTCAGATGGGCATTAGAAGCCATCAAATCCATCCCCTTCATTTTACAGTGGAGGGAACTGAGGCTCAGATTTAGGAAACAGAACCTTGGCTAGAGTTACATAGCTAGTAAGAGCAGGGAGGTAAATGAGATTTGAACCCAGGCCTTCCTGCCTGACTCCAGGTCCATTGCTCTGTCCACTCCCCCAGGCTTCCTGCCTCCTTCCTGATTTACCTGCTGCCATGGTGGTCCTTGGCTTCAGAGTCCCTGTGTTCTTAGACAGCATCATCTATCTCAGCTCTCTCTTGCAACACTGGCCGTGTTTCTTCTTAGCTCGAACCCACTATCTGGGGACTGCCAGGAGGAAAGAGAGAATCTCTGTCATTTTCCCCAAAGTTCCAGGCTGTTCCCTCCAAAGTAGTGTTGATTTGAGCTTGAAATCATTTCCCGACTTCCTTCACTGTGCCCCAAAATGGGGAGGGGGAGCCAGCTGCTCCCCCACGGCCAGGCCCTCAGCTCCTCACACAACGAAGGGCTCTCAGGCATGCTCTGGAAGCACATTACCCACCGGAGCCCAGGAGCCGGAGCTCTGCCTGGCTCCATGCACGGTGATTGCTCAATAAATGTGACTTAATGTTAAAATAAAACATCTTTAGTCCAAATGCATGGAAAATATAAATCTGCCTCTTTGGAAAACGAGCAATAAAAACATCCCCAAATCATTGTTAAAGCATGGTTTCTGCTCTGCCTTGACATATTGCTTCAACACGTCTCCCCGCTAAATAAACCCAGGGCTTCTCTTCCTCTCGGCAGAGCCTAGGAGCGTGCCAGCGAGAAGGAAATACAAAATGGTGCCGGGCCCAGCCAGCAACAGCAGGCACACCCCAACAGAGACTGGGGTCCCCACCAGGCTAGTTACTGCTCCTTCCAGCTTCTTGTCCACCATTGGCCATCATAGAGCCTGGGAAGGTCTACCGTTCAGATGTAGGATGGCACATCTGTGGAGGTGGCAGGGAGGGTCTACAGCCCAAGAAGATACCAAATGTGTAGGAGAGCCCTGGCACGCGTCGAGATGATCATGGATCTCCTGGCCAGCTGGGGTGGATCAGCCCATCACAGCACATGAGACAGCATCACTCTCCCACACATTCTGACTCGTATCCCATTTTCAAACGCCTCAGAGCAAAGAGACAAGACATCTAGGTAGCCCGATGGCTACTGATTATCCCTAGAGACCTTTGTTCAAATCTTGCCTGAGGTAACTACTAGCTCTGTAACCTTGGATAAATCAGGAAACCTCTCTGCCTCAATTTCCTCATCTGTAAAATGGAGGTAATAACATCGATCTCCCAGGATGATAGTGAGGATAAAATGAGGTAATGTTAGAAGAGTAATGAAGTACTCCGTTTCCCAAGTAGTCCGTTCTCTTGTGACGGAACCAACTTGGAAGCCTTGCCAACCATTCTGCACCCCTTTTTCCCCTAGAGATGCTGGCTACACACCAGGGAGGGGGGCTTCTGAACAGATCAGAGGGCAGCAACACGAGCTCTCTGCCAAGTCAGGGGACAGACAACCGGCCAGCGAGTTTCCAGAGCCGGGATGAGTAGAGCACTTCAGAGAGGAGGGCAGGGACAGAGATGAGGAGAGCAGTGAGTATCTCTCGCTAAATGGGGACATGTCATGTAACCGGCCTGCCCCAAATGGGCAGTGTCTTGGTAAGATCCTTGTCCCCGGACATAGTTTATGCTGAGAAAAAAAGCAAGAGCCTTCCTCCATTTATAAGCAGCTTTCAGGCTGGGAGCCAGCTGGAACACCCGTCCTCAGTGACGGAGACACCCCTCATGCCAGAATTGCAGGTGGAGAGGCTGTAATTATTCTATGGACACAATATCCCCCGTCTTGGGTCCTGGCCAGGAATCGGGCCCGGAGCAAGATGATGGGAATAGGAAGGCAAAAGTAAGGAAACCCCCACCTGGAGGAAACCTGGGATTGGACTCCGGGCAGAGGACATGGCAAGCTCTGGGCCCCCAAACTCAGTCGTCTTTGGTTTTACTCTAAGGGGATTCTTGGTGGGTTATTCTGGTGCCTTCCCTCAGCCGATGGTATCCACTGCAGCGTGCATAGAGCTCTTTTAGAGATCTTCCTTTGAATATTGTCTCCCCATGAGAGGGGGAGCTCCCTGGACGATGTCTAGCTTTCTCCAAATCCCCAGCGCTTACTTAGGACAGTGTGTAGCGCCTAGTAGGTAGTTTGCAAATGTTTATTGACTGACTTAGGAATATCTAGTCTATAGCCTTTTGCTTAATAGGAGGGAAATTGTGATTTTTATAGGGTGTGTGTGTGTGTGTGTGTGTGTGTGTGTGTGTGTGTGTGTGTGTGTGTAAAATCCATTTGGGACTTCTATTGTTGTCCTGGACAGAAGGTCAACTTTGTGAGTTTGGATTTTCTGAGTTAGGTGCAAAGGCATTCAGGGAAATGAAATCTGGGGAGCATCTGGGAAGCCATGTGGGCGGGCCCCCCACACTCCTTTGTCCATGGCTCTCCTCTCCCCTCTGCATTCATTGCAAACAGTGAGCCTGACTTAATTGAACCCATATCTCTATAAAAGCCATCTGCAGTCCCATTTGCTATTGATTTCTGAGGGGCTGACCTCTCCCAGCTTTCTGAGGTGCGAGTTAACCTTATTGCCCAGATGAGAATTGCACCCAAGACTGACATTCCATTTTCTAAAGTAATGTGGTCAAAGAAAGGACCAGAGTGGCCTCCTCACATCAGCCTTTGTCTCCTAAGAGGATAACATCATCTACTGGGCCTGATAAGGAAAAGAGGGGGGGAAAGAAACCTTGTTTATTTTCCACTGGCAAATGGCCAGAAGCCGCCAGCCCCTCCAAGTCCTTCCGATAAAGGAGACAGCAATGCCACGGTCCCTCTGCCCGCATGTGACCCACTGGGCTTCCAGAGCCTGTGGGATGTTTAAAGCCACTGACTTCAGGCCAGGCCAGTTAGGGTCAATGAGAAATGAGAAACGATTTTCTTTTCAGAAAGTGGTTTACAAGGCATTCGAGGACTGGACAGCAAGTGGATTGACCTGATGGGAAAGTTTACATTTTAACAGCTTTCATCAATGGGTCTTGATGTCCCATCCATCCTTCTGCTAAGATTCCAGCTTTTGGTGGATGAGAGAATGGAGGCAACCATCAGTGCATTCCTGGCATGGCCTGGGGGGGGGGGTCGGTACTGAGGGGAGGGTGGCTTATTGTATGTAGGAATGCTTCCTGGACTGGTTATCTAGGGAAGGTTTCTTTCTTTGTCCATTTTCCCATTTGTCTTTCTGAAGAGAAGGAAACTGTGGAGAATAAGGAAACAGGCCAGACATCCTGGCTCTCCATCCCTTATGCGGTCTATTCCATCCTCTTGAGCTTCCATCTTTAATCCTTTTCTGTGTGTCCTCGGTCCCATTTGGCTGACAAATGATTGTTAGCCACCATTTCACCTCCTCATGGAAAGAACGAATCGCTGAGACCAGACAGTATTCCACAGGGTAAGACCTGGGCTGCCATATTGTCACCACCATTGACCCTGTCGTAGTAGTGAAGGCTGGGTTCTCTCTGCTCCTCATCCCTACCTGGTAGAACAACAGCTGCCTTTGTCAGCTCCATTCACTGGGCTGGATCTTTGGGGGGGATAACAGGAGGAGGGTGCTTTCTAGGCCCATCCCTTCATCCGCAGGACAAGGTTGTTCTTTGTCATTTTTGCATTTTTTCCAGATCACACAACAATACAATTTTCTGTCATTGTTCTCTGACATCTTGCGATCCGTGTGTGCCGCCCTTGTTCCCTTTTGCCCCTCCTCCTCCCCAAGAAGGCGGCTAATGTGGCAAAGGTTATGCGTGGCTTACCACGTGATACATATTTCCACATTCATCCTTTAGTGGAAGAAGACACACAGCTCTCACACTGGATAAAAATTCAGGTAGGCTTCGGGCTGCATTTAGACTCCATTTAATGGTGGCTGATGAATACATTGACCTTGTTGACATTCTCCCACCCAGCAGGAGAGGAAATCAAGGCTGGCTCAGATAATAATAGCAGAGGAAGAATAAAATGCTCTATGGAGTGCTGAGGGGGAAGAGGGCTGGGCAGAGTGCCACGCGACAGCCCTGAGGTTCTGGGGAGGTTTTCTATGGCGGTGGGCGTCCTTCATCCTGAGTCATTGGTTTAGACGGTATGGATACACAGTAAGCGTTTACTGAGTTTTCCCCTGTGCCAAGAACAGAGGGGCACCCACCACAAGGACAACACAAGGATCCCTGCCCTCAGGGAGCTTCTATTCTAGCCAGGCAGCCAACATGCGCAAAAAAATTTGTCTAAATGGACAAATTCCTTCCCCTGGAATTCAAGACAAAGCAGTGTTGGAGGGCCTCCTGGTGCGGAATGTGCTAGAGAAAGGCTCATCTTCCCCAAATGCGGAGCCATTGGCCCGGCCCCTCCCTAGAACCTAAAATCAGGAGGGGAGGCCAGCTGGGCCACTTGCCTCAGGTATGTTAGCGCTGTGGGAGCTCCACTGGGGAGGCCTCGGTGGTACTTGAGTCCCAAAGCTGAAGCAATTCGAGTTGGAGAAGGAGGAGTGAGAGGTCCTCCTCGGAGGGCTGGTGGGAAGTCTGACAAACGAAGGGGCGGGCATTGAGGGAAGGCCGGGCACCGGGGTTCAGTCTTCCCTGGCCCCTTAAAGGACCTTCCCCAGTTCCTGCTGTCACCGCAGCCCTCGTGCTTTGGTCATGGCTCGATTTCTCCCCCATCTCCAGCACCCAAAGATCCCATATTCGGGAAGCTGAGAAGAAATGGTGGCTCTCACGAGGGTCCTGGGTGAGGGAAACAGCCTCTGGCTTGGCAGCCCCATCCCGCGGGGTGTGGGGTTTGTGCTCTATAGAAATCACCCAACATTTGCCCCAAATCATCCATTATAAGAGAGTCCCCAAAGGCTCTGCGGAGGGCGGCTGGACAGCAGGGCTTGGGTGGGACTCAGCAGCCTATCAGGCTTCCGGCAGACCGACAACCGACCCAACAGAAGCCCTGGCAGGAGGCCCCAACCAGGGGCCCGGGGGTCTAGGCGGGCTGGTTCCTTTGGGGTCTACACCAGGCTGTCCACAAAGCCCGGCTCTTGACCTGCCAGTGTTCAGCCATAAATTCAGAGGAGAAAGAGCGAGCTCCGCTCCTTCCCCCGCCTCGGCCTCGGGCTCCCTGAGCGGAGAACAGCGCTGCCAGACCCCCCCCCCCCCCACCCCGTAGTGGGGACCATCCAGGTGGTAGCCGACTTCCTTCTTCCCCTG